>NC_063193.1:23192022-23447022 GCF_017589495.1 Alosa alosa
TTTTTAAGTGGACCGCTAGGTCCAGCCCACGGCCCGGTACCGGTCCACGGACCGGGGGTTGGAGACCCCCGGTTTAAAAGGGTTGTCTGGAGCTACTGAAAATGTGAACCAAAAGCTATGACAGAGACACTCGCAAACTACTTGGGGTCGTGAGAGAGATATGGAAAATGTTGTTGAGATGTATTTTGGTGTCTGGTTGTGACATGTCTCCTAACCCATCATGAGTCTGGAGGGGTGTGGGTCTGGGATGACAGTCACCACTGTTAAGCCTTCTGGATGTGTCGTTGGCCTGGATGTGGGGGGCAGCCGTGGCCTACTGGTCCCCAAATCTAAACAAAATCCTGTGTGGAGTTTCTCTGGGAATACTGAAGGGAGGGGTGAGCTCCTTCCCTGGTGTGTTTTGTTTGGTCCTTGATTAAAATATAATGTACGTTGTTTTGGAAATAAGCATCTAATAAATTGAAATATAAACAAATGCGACTTCCTGCCCAATCGCTGACTGCACTTTTAAGATAATCTGTTAATTGGCTTAATTTGCTTTCCTGTGAAGGAACTTTGATAGCATGGGGCACATATTTAGGGGCAGCCGTGGCCTACTGGTTAGCACTTTGGACCTGTAACCAACCAGTAGGCACGGCTGAAGTGCCCTTGAGCAAGGCACCTAACCCCTCACTGCTCCCCGAGTGCCGCTGTTGATCCAGGCAGCTCACTGCGCTGGGATTAGTGTGTGCTTCACCTCACTGTGTGTACACTGTATGCTGTGTGTGTTTCACTAATTCACGGATTGGGATAAATGCAGAGACCAAATTTCCCTCATGGGATCAAAAGAGTATATATACTTATACTTATATTGCAGCTGTCTCCAGCTGTGAGTTATACAGTTGTATCCTGTATTTATTAGGCTTGGTTGTTGATCGGTCACTGTGGGAAGTCCCTCACCAATAGCACAAGGAATTTAACAACTTTTCCAGCTGAAAGTTACTTCAAATAAGAATGAGTATAAAATCACAATAGAAATATTTTAACTGTATTAACAAATGTAAAACTGAGTTGCATTTCCCAGAGGTTGCATTTCCCAGACTTTAACTCTCTTTAACTCTACTTCTCCCCTTATGATATACCTGTACCTATAGACTATATGTTTATATGATGGTTTATATACAACAAAATTATATAAATATGTATGCAAGAAAGAAAACAACTACTGGTAAACAGAAAATAAAGCAGTCATAGTTGAGTGTTTCCCAGAGCCTCCCAGAGCCTTCCAACCCTTAAAGGCATACCGTCACACCGGTGTGACGGGAATGTTGGGAAATTAACATTCTAAAGAATATCTGGGTTCATTGAATTCAACATAGAATTTTAGAACCTTCAATTGTTGCGGAACTTAGAATGTTCAAAAACCTACACCTTTAAGGGTTAACTTGATGTCATTTGCTCATACAAGGACGGTCTCTCTTAAAGGAGTAGTTAAGAGATGGTTTGGGGGGAACTCTTCACTGGGAAACACCCCTGAACAGGACATGGGTGCTGACATGCATGTAAGCATGCAACATGACAAAGCCTTCACATCCAAGGGTTTGTTGTTTATCTATATCAGTGTTTCTTAACTGGTGGGTCGGGACCCAAAAGTGGGTCGCGGAACCGTTTTGGGTGGGTCGCAGAGCTTGTGGTTAAAAATAAATAAAAAAAAAACGCCATTTAAAATGCTACCTTATCAGATCTAATTATTCGTAGCCTACATATCAGTCATTGCCATGGACATAGACAATGTTTATGTGACAGGTCATGTTAGACATAATTTTAGCTACTCTGAATATTTGAAGTAGCCTACAGTAGGCTCGGATATGGATTCACTTAAACTGAGGACAAAATAGGACAAAAAATCCGATTGTGTGGTGTGCAGTAGATGGCTGGCACATGAGAACATGAAACCATCAAAACTAAAATGCCACATGGAAACAAGGCACCCCTGTCAAAGGGATACCTGTCGAGTACTTTGAAAGGTGACATCAAGAGTTGAAGACTTCACAAATGTAGGCTAATGCCAAACATCCGCATGTTCTAAACAAGTAGGCCTACAGGCACTTCGCTTACCATGTAGCTCACCATATCCATTGGCTTGAATATCCATTCGCTACAATATATGGGTCGCGACTTTATGAACATGGGAAATTGTGGGTCCCAAAGCCAGACCAGTTAAGAACCACTGATCTATATTATTGTGTTTTACCTGTGTCTTCTAATGCATATGATGATGGCTCCAATCACAAAGAGCAGTACTACTGTGGGCACGACCACAGGGGCCACTACAGATACAGTATCAACACCTGGCTCAAGATCTACGAATGAAAGGTAATGATCAGATTTTCATATGATCTTAAAGCAGACAAATGGCCATGGGCTTATTATAGCTAGTACAGTATAATTGCTATTATTACTGCCATTAGTTTTAGATACAAGAGGCACAAGATAACCATTTAGAGTTTACCCAATCCGATGCGTAGTTCAGTGTCAAGGCTGGGGTGTTCAACTGTACAGGTGTATTGGTGTTTCGCACGTAGTTCCTCTGGTCTGACCTCCAGGCACTTCCTCATCTGGTAGGTTCCATTAAGATTAGGTAGCAGCTCCCCCCAAGTGATCTGGTGGTCAGACACAGGCTTGCCATCTCTGAGTAGGGTCAGGATGATGTGACCGGGGTAGAAACCAGTGGCCAGACAGGTCAACAGAACACCAGCAGAGTGTGGGAGTGTCTTCTGGAGAAACCAGACTCCAGGTGTCACTGCAGGATGACACGTCAGTAAATCGCTTTGATATTTGAAAGGACACATGTAACTCGTATGTAACGTAGGCCTACAAATACAAGTGCAGCTGGATTCTCTTAATACCACAGCTGTCTTTTCCTAAGTCCTTATGAATTCTTATTAACATATTTCCTTGATGTCATGACATTTTTCCATCAAGGTCAACGAAAAGTGAAAAAGACAACAGAAAATCCAAATCCAATCTGGAATTTGATTGGTTAACCAGTAGAAAACCTTGAGTGGATTAACTATTGCCAAAATGAGAAAATAAAACTCACTCAATATATCGTTTTAAATTATTTTGTTACAGTTTTGTGACTGCTGAAAAAAAAGTACTGTCATTCTCCTTTAAATGTAAATCATATGGGACAAGTATGTCAGGAAGAATGGGCTCAAAGTACAGTTAAGGTCTGTTGTATAAAGAAGAGGTCATGCAACGCAACATGGCCCTATCCCAAATTTTCTGAGATGTGCTACCGGCATCAATTCAAAATCAACATACAGTACCAACATTTCTGTTTCAATGAATTATATTTTGTCTTTTTATTATTCTCAATAGGGTTTACATGATTTACAAATTATTACATCCTGTTTTTCTTTACATTTTACCCAGTGTCCAAACATTTTGTTGAAATATGGTTGTATAAAATGTAGGGCCGTCAATCAATTAAAACATTTAATCGAATGAATTACATACTCTGTGATTAATTAATCTAAATTTATCGCATATATAATTTTTGCTGTGAAAGTATTTTAAATATTTAAATTCATTCAATAAGTCATTGAATAATCAGCATTAGTGACATAAAGTTAAAGACATTAAAGCTCTTTTATTGTTATTTTCACTGTTCAAATAATGGCCATAATAATCTATGATATGACTTAATATGCTGAGGAAATAAATTCAAAAGTGCTTCGGGAAGAAGTACATACAAGGCATTTCAGGCCACAGATATAACCTAGGGGACACAATGAAAATAAATTAACACTCCCCTCAATGTCAACACTATTTCTTTGCATTGATGTGCGACTTTAGAGTTGACAAACTCCGGTGATATGCAAATTCCTTGCTGCAGACATTGTAGAAGACTTTATTTTAATCAACACTTTATTTTTATCACACCACAGACCGTTTTATAACACCATCAGACCGTTTTTTAAAAGTAAATGTTCCAATCAATGATCTAGGCAGCACATTTTCTTCTCTCTCCTTCATTTTACAGTCTAATGGTTACTGACTAGAACGGCTCGGGGTCAAAGGTCATACGGAATCGATTAATCTGCGCTATTTTTTTAATCAGTTATTTTTTCTCAAATTAATTAATCAAAATTAATCAGTTATTTTGACAGCCCTAATAAAATGCAAGAGAAAAAACAGAGATGGGCTATGTTGTGCTAAAACAAATTCCATCATGGGGACATTAAAATATAATCCCTTTTATTCTATTCTATTAAATGAAGATATACAAATATACTCATCCAATAAATTTTGGTATGAAGGAGTGTATTATGGATGTGAGCAATGTCATCTTCCTAAATCTCAATATTATGATCACAACAAGTGTGGGCAAATTATTAATTACATTTTCACGTGGGGTAACTTGTTGTAGGGCAACCACATAACCGGTTCCATGTCTTCCGATTGGATGATTAATGATCAGTAAAGTTCTCAAGAAACTTGAAGTTGGTATGAAGGAGTGTATTGTGTATGTGAGCAAACATTGTTAACGTTGCACATGGGGCAACTTGTTGCAGGGCAACCACATAACCGGTTCCATGTGTTCGAATTGGATGACTAAAGTTCTCAAGAAACTTGAGGTTGGGATGAGTGTGTGAGCAACCTACATGTTACTTATCTGCCTGAATCTCAATATTCTGATCACAACAACTGTGGGCAAATTACAAGTCAGCACCAGTGCTGCATTCATTGTTTTTCACTTTTATAATCACATCACCAAAAGTATAGGTTATTGGTTTTACCAAAAGTATTTGGCAGTATTTTGATACAAAATACGATGCCATTTTTTTCCAACTAAATAAAATACAAATTTGTATTTTAAATACATCAGACATGCCTATCCCTGGCTGTTGGCTGCAGTAACTCAAGCTAGGTAGTACTTATTGTTTTGTGTTTGTTTTGTGTTTATGTTAGTTTTGATCCAATTTGACAGCTTTGCTATGTTGCCCACCCAAAATTTCTACCAGCCCACCCAAATATAGTAGCCTAGCCTAGGTTAGAACCAGCCCTGCCCTGCATGGAGACATATTTTACGATAATAACGGAGAAAATGTTAGCAAAACTTTAGATTTTTGTTAACGGAATCTCCCTCCCTCATTCATCTATTTGCGCAACAGCCCACATTCTGCGTTCAATCCAGCAAGTGAAATAAATGTTTTTTGTTTTTTTTTTAAGCGGACATCGCCATAGGCAACGATATTTAGGCTACCTCTGTTAGGCCTACAAAAAGTTCTTGAATTAAGGAGTATTTCCTGATCGGGAAACCTTTCGGTCCGCGGTTCTATAATATCATTCAATTGTGCCGCAAATTAACAGACAGAAGTGGGGCGTAATTTAAATTCATGGCTCCGTAGACCAGCAATCTACTTGTCGAGGAGGCTCATAATTTAAGAAATGCTGCAGATCATAGACAGAGAAAGCTCTGGGAACAGAACGCAGGCATATGATTTTGTTGTCACGCGCTACTGTACGGAATTATTTAATTATTATAAGCAAAAGTGGAACGTGCACAATGTTTCATTTATCCCTCCTGATCGGGACGAATAAAACAGGTATTGGGGACGAAATAAGCATACAGTTTAGCCTAAGCTATGTAAACTTCCAATAATTTCAATATTATACAACAAATGCTTGACTGGTTAAATGGTCATACATGTCATCAGAATATCGCTACCTGTAGCCTAGATGCGACGAGTGTTTAGTGAGTAGGCCTAAGCTTGATGAACCATAAATTAAAAGTTTTCTTAACATTACATTAGGACATTATTACCATTAAACACTTTTACAAAAGTATAGACCTAGCCTACAGTTAACACTTAATGACCTATCAAATGTCGGCGACTTAAGTGTGTGATTAGATAAATAGGCACTGGCAGATGCAATAGGTAAGATATCTTTGCGTGTTAGCACAAGCAGTAGCCTGTAGGCCAATAAAGGCAAGCGTGTTTGCCACTTACATTTCTGACGTCTGATACTTCAAATTGCTGCAAGTGCATCAAGAAAGGTCCTGCCTTAGACCATGTTAATGGCCAATTGTAGACTAAGATTTGGGGGTGGCACCTGGGGTGGCCAATCGAATCTCAAGGGTGGCCTGTGCCACCCGGAGCCACCCCTCTGACTCCGCCCCTGGGTGGCATTTCGGTGTCCTAAGTGAGTGGCTTTGAGTGAGTAACATTTAAATGATAACTCAAACACCTAAAGTAAAATAAAAGGCCTATTATTTACAGACCATTAGTGTGTTAATTTCTGAAGAAATGCTGTTTTCTTATAAATGGTGCACTATCACTTTAAGAGCATTGATCTTTACGTTCTCATAATGCCCTTTTGCCAGCTCTTTTTTACAAGCCTTGTTTGTTGAGTTACATTGATAGCACAATATTAACAATAATATGCACAATGTTAAGTTGTTTTAAGCAGCCTTCATTGCTTTTGCAAGTATGCAATGAAATGTTGCTTCACATTTCGTTTTGCAAATAAAAGTGAATTATGAGCCTGGTAGCCTATCCACCTAGCTATCTGAATGGATTTTTTTGTCGACTTGGCATATCATGTTCTTCATGTAAATGCTTGGAAAACGAATTATTGAAGACCCACCAATTCCATTCTACTAGTACTACTTGGTGGAGATTGAGAGAACCCAAAAAGTATCAAACTTGAGCTTTTTCTGCATTTCTATCCCTTTATTCTCTTTCATTCAAGTTCACAGGTCAAAGCTGACATGCACTAGAAGAGCATAGTTTGTGTTTTATCAAGAATCAAAAAGATTAGCGTGGCGCCACTTTACATGTAATTACTGTTTTAATAAACCATTGTTGGCATACTGTACATATAATAAGTCAGCAAAGCACATCAATTCAGAATTAAAGGGACACAAGGCAACGTTTTCGTGTCGGTATATGGTTAAATGACTCATTACAGGGCGAATGAAGACTCTCTCGCCCGCCCCTACTGCCTGTAGGAAGATTATCCCGCTTGCAAGTTCAATGTATCCTACCCACCGACCTTCAGTCGCACAAAGTCTCAGACATCGCGAGAAGCAGGATCAGTTTACACCCTGCATCCCCAGCACAGAGGCAGGCTAACGAAACGCTAGCGATTGTTGCAAACGTGTGTATAATGGCAGAGCCGGCGAAGAAGCAGCGAAAACCCTTGACGGAATATGCAAAGAAAAGGAAAAGAGCTTCAGACCGAGCGAGGGCTCGCACACAAATCGACACGTACAGGTGCTAGGGGGAGCTTCGTAGAGAAAAAGCATCAGGCTTGCCTGGTGTCCCTTTAAGTGTTTTCTGTAGGCTACGTGTCATCGGTCCACTCTAAGCTACTGCATAAATGAACAGAATATCAAACAGTTTCTGTAATATATCCTGTTATTACACGGCTCTTCACAAGGCAAGTAGAACGCTCCATTGACTTGAATGGGATTTCCCAAAGTTCTAGCTGTCATTAATTTCGAGGAAAGGACCTATGAAAAAAATAATGACCGCTGTCAATGGCAACGGAGTTTGTGCTTCTTCTTCAGGTATTTCATATCACTACGCAAGGACTGGAACTTCATTCAAAAGTGAAAGCAGACAGTTGATCAGCTGTGTTCTAAAGCAGTGGTTCTCAAAGTGGGGTCCACGACCCATAGCCAAGGGGTCCGCAAAATAATTTGCTTGAAATTATAAAGTTGAGTTTTATCATTTTAAAAATTAATATCTACAGATGATGCCCCTTTTCACCCATAAAATAAGCAAATTGTGTCTATTTGCTCCTACCCACATTTAACTTCACTTAGGTCATGAAGAACCATTCCTAATAATGCTTAGCTTGGCTTATTTGTTAGCTAGCTAGCTGATGAATGTGTAGAATTGTTTGAGTCAGTCCATGTTGTCAAGTGATACAAAATCCAAAAGAGTTGCACATCTGCCAAAAAAACATGGAATAGTGGACCTGTCTACAACTTCAAAGAATACAAATTACATGTTTAATTGTTACGGTTATGAGGGGGTCCTCTGACTATTTTCTCCTCCAAAAGGGGTCCTTGGAACCAAAAACATTGAGAACCCCTGTTATAAAGAATGTTTGATTCAAGTTCAGTGTGTGTTGTTGCAAACTATTTGTTTCTCAGCAAATGCCACAATGAATGGTAACAAATAGGCTAGGCTATGTAGGCTAAAGTCATATCGTGGGGAGTTTATTATTTCGTTTTGGCAAATAGCCGTATAATGTATAGAACGGCAGTCATTATTGGGAAAATAAGTCCCTTCAGGGCGGAACAAGATCCCTCCGCTGCGCGTCGGGGGTACGGTTCGCCCTGTCGGGACTTATTTTCCGTTCTATACATTATCCCTTACTTAATACACTGCATATATCTATATTGTTCTTACTGCTACTATAATGGTATTGCCACTACATTGCACATATCTGTACATGTTGTTCATACATTGTTCATATTACATAGCCATGTTTATTCTGCTCTTATAAAGTTACTGCTAATACACTGCACATACTTATATTTCATTTATACTACTCTAAACCACCTTCTGAAAACAACTGTATACTACCTCTGCCCTAAAAGCCAATTAGTCTGTCGTAAAACGCTACTTTGCCTGGGCTAGTATGGGAAACTTTCTTCTAACTCCCTGTCTAAAACCGACGCGAGAGCAGCTTCAAACAAGCAGCAGCAGCCATCATAAACTCGCGGGAATTTCGACAGAGTAAAAGGGGCTTTTGACATTTTTAAAAAACCTGGCTTCAACATTGGTGCTCTATCGTCATCAGGTAAAGCCTGCCTCAACGGTTGTGATTGGTGCCTGGATTTAGGAAAATTAGAAATGGGCTTGAATAGACTCTTGGCCAGAAGGACTTGCAGAGCAAATCTCAAATTTGCTGGAAGTTCGTCAGGGTTTTCCCAGGGTAGCAACTGACTGAATTGGACATGCATGCCCCTAATTATGCACAGATCCACTTAGGCCAGATTATTTTTCCTCATTGTGTACAGGCCTCTAAATCTGATGCTACATTATTAACCAACAAAGTTTTTTCTTTGAACTCTGACAAGTTTATGATGTATTATTTGTCGTCATGTCAAAATTTACTCTGATCTCTCTTAAACCAGTGCACACACACACACACATGCACACACACATCAACACACACACACACACACACACACACACAGTAGACATGCAGGCATATGCATGCATATATACAAACATGCACACACACCTGTGTTCACCATTTAGTCACTAAGCAGAAATCCCTGTGCCAGCCAATTATCAGGTGCTGGCTGACAACAGGAACACATAAATGAAAGAGCTAACTCTCTCAATAAAAAGGCATTTAATGCTGTGTGTGTTTGTTAGTTTTGACTAAAGACATCAATTTAGTAAAATGACCAACTGGGGTCATTTTGGCATCACTATATGCCACACGCACTACACAACATAGTCCACAACAAGCCAGGGCTGCTGATAGGCCAATCTAGCACCAGCACTCTCTGCGTATACAGTCATGCACATAATCAGAGTTGACAGAGCTGATGGTGTCCAGCTGGGAAATAATTGTACTTGGTAGATCAGTACTAATTGAGTTTAAAAAAAGCCTCAATCTCACCATACCACTGTATGGTCAAAACAGTCAGCATGTCATGTCCTGTTCAATATGATTTAGCCTTAATTGGTTAACACTTGGCTGTTGACTTAACACTAGTCACTTGGCTCTTGTGCAGTTACAGAAAGCACAACAACGTCTCCACCTGCTCAGAAAACTTTAGAACTTTTCTGGTCAGCAAGGACGTGTTAAAATTGGTTTACCGCTCCCTCATTGAATCAGTTCTCACTTTCAATATCTCTTGCTGGTACAACCAACTCTACATCAAACACAAAACAAGACTCACGTATAGTGAATCATGCTAAAATAACTAGCTCCCCCCATGTGATGTGCCATTTCAACAACCGTCATCTGTTTCTGACTAGAAGCCCACCCTTTCATCCAAGTAGGCTACCCCTGGCTGCAGCTTGCACATCGAGGCCGGGCTCAATGTGGGGCGGAGCGGATTTGACATCGGCCTTACCGCTGCATAATAACAGCGCAATGCCCGATATCAGCACTAGGGTGCGCATTAGTTCAGAAAATCAAGGCAAGAAATTATTCACGTCAGCCTTGTTGGTAGGCTTGTTATGAAGTCTCAAGCCAAACCAATATTTTTGTTGCAACAAACATTGGCAAAAATAACAATGTTGAACATAAGCTATATATATATCATAACATGTTTAACATAGGTTTATAGGCATGTGCTTAACACATGCACACATATATGGTGTGATTTAAGGGATTCCCTTCTTCTGGTCTTGATACCCCCCCTTAAGTAAGTGTGTGCAGACCTAGCAATCACTTTGTATGCAAGCATTAGTGACTTGAATATCTGGCTTGAAGGAAGCCAGTGGAGTTCAATGAACAGCGGGTGTAACGGGGTAACACGTGCCCTTTTTGGTTGATAGAAGACCAGACTGGTCGCAGTGTTCTGGACCATCTGTAACAGTTTTACCACACAAGCTGGATGGCCTATGAGGAGGGCGTTGTAGTAGTCAAGGCATGAGAGACCATAGTCTATACTAGAAGTTGAGTGGCGTGTTAATTACGGTCTGATTGTCCTTATATTGAATAGTGCGAAGTGGCATGACAGAGGCAACATGGTCAGAGAAGGTTAGCTGGTCATCAATCATGACACCTAAGATTCTTGCCACCTTGGTATGTGCAAGAAAGAGGGTGTCAGTTGTGATGTATGGTTTGTTTGGCTGGGAAGACCAGTAGTTCAGTCTTAGAGACGTTTAGCTGAAGGTGATGTTCTTTCATCCAAGCGAATATGTCAGAAAGACAGCCCAAGATCTGTGGCGAGACTGGCACTGACCGGTGTGTGTTCAAGTGTGACAGGTATAGACCCTTTCAAGAGAGTTCCATTATCAGCATCATAGTTGGCCCCACAAGACTTCCTTTTGAACATTCCAAATGTTATCTTAATGCAGAGGAAGTAGATTGGGAATCAAATAGAGCATTGTTTTTGTTTTTATTGTTGAAAGGGTCTGCACTGCAGACAGGCCATTTTAGCACCTGGACATTTCTACTATGGAGCCATGCTGTTGTAATATCTGCAGAATGCAGTTTGGCATTGTTTTCCTGAAATATTCATGGTGCATCTTTATTCTCTGGGATGCTCTTTTTACAGCCAATCATGGTGTCAGTTAACCTAATAGTTGTGAAATGTTCCTCCCTGTGCTTTCTTTAGCATTTTACAACTTTCCCAGCCTTATGTTGCCCCATCCCATCTTTTCTGAAACATGTTGCTGGCAAAAAAAATAAATCAAAATGATTGCATATGCATAAAATAGCATTTGTCAGTTTCAACATGTAATTTGTTGTCTATGTTTTGTTTTTTTTACAACTAAATATAGGTTTCCATGATTTGCAGATGATTACATTCTGTTTTTATTTACATTTTACACAGTGTCCCAACAGTGCTTTTTGGACATGGGGTTGTATGTTTTGGACATGGGGTTGTATGTTTTGCACATGGGGTTGTATGTTTTGCATGGGGTTGTATGTTTTGGACATGGGGTTGTATGTTTTGCACATGGGGTTGTATGTTTTGCACATGGGGTTGTATGTTTTGAATGGGGTTGTATGTTTTGGACATGGGGTTGTATGTTTTGCACATGGGGTTGTATGTTTTGGACATGGGGTTGTATGTTTTGCACATGGGGTTGTACGGTGGCCCTAAAGGGTTGTATATTTCTAAAAAACATTTTTTCTTCTTCTTTTTATTCATTTCTGTGGAATTTCTGACAAATTGGCTTTGGTTGTCATGTCAATATTGACTTCCTTCTTATCTAACTTGAAACTTTTTACAAACACACACACACACACACACACACACACACACCACACACACACACACACACACACACACACATACATGTGCATGTGTCTGCTTTCCTGCATGTGGATGTGTTTTCTGTATTTGTGTATGTGTGTGTGTGTGTGTGTGTGTGTGTGTGTGTGTGGTGTGTGTGTGTATGTGTGTGTGTATGTTCACTTATGAGTGTGTGTGTGTGTGTGGAGGTAATGGGGTGTCTGTGTGTGTGTGTGTGTGTGTGTGTGTGTGTGTGTGTGTGTGTGTGTGTGTGTGTGTGTGTGTGTGTGTGTGTGTGTGTGTGTCTGCTTGCCTGCATGTGTGTGTGTGTGTTTTATGTGTGTGTGAGTGTGTGGGGGGTAATGGAGGGTGTGTGTGTGTGTGTGAGTGTTTGTGTGTGTGTGTATGTGTGTGTGTGTGTGTGTGCATGTCTGTTTATGTGTGTGAGTGTGTGCCTGCATGTGTGTGCATGTATCTTGTGTGTTTGTGTGTGTTCATGAGTGTGTGTGCATGCGTATTATACAGTCACTAAATGTACACATAATATTATTTTATTGTATGGTCCCCCATTAACAGAATTCCACAAAACTTGGCATGCATTCAGAGGGTGTCACAATGATCCTCTTCAGATTCTGTGCAGTTTTAAACCTGTCAGCCAAAGATACCTGCGATTTCAATGCCTTGTTTTTGCCTTTTCATTTTTAACTAAGTGGCGCTATACATCAAATGAGTGGATATGGAATGGGTTGACATGGCTCCTGGAGGCCAACATACAAAAACAATTGGTCCTCCTAGGCCCTACAGTTTTTGAGATATTCACAGAAAACTGTGTCTGGCCATCTACAGGCCAGTTGGTGTAAAGTCACTAAATGTACACATAATTTAATTTATTGTGTGGCCCCCCATGAACGGAACTCCACGGAACTTGGCAGAATGATCCTACACCTATTTTGGCACCACTATGTGCCACACGCACTCCACAACATAGTCCACAACAAGCCAGGGCTGCTGATAGGCCAATCTAGCACCAGCACTCTCTGCGTATACAGTCATGCACTTATAATCAGAGTTGACAAAGTTGATGGTGTCCAGCTGGGAAATAATTGTCTGGACATTGTCTGGAGGACAGCATGTGTTTCCACAAAACAGTGTGTGTCTTTCTGTGTTAATAAATGACTTGATAGACCATTGACAAACTTTGGCTTTTAACCCTAATGCTGTTAGCAGCTTGGATGGTCCTTTCCCTGTTGTTTTCACCCAAAACTATTTGAAATGTTGACTCGCTGGACCACTGAGCTACTGTCCTTCAGAGATCCCCAGAGAAAGTGTTCTTCCCACTGTAGTAGCATAACTTGCATCTGCGGTGATGAATACCTTTGACTGGCAATGGTTTTCTGAAGTATTCCTATGCCATGATGATACCTATTCCGAGATACCCAAAACAAACACAATAAGTGATGCTTGGGAATCTGACGTCGGAGAAGTGTTATTGACCAAATTTCTTGAACCTTTTAAATGCATTGTGCAGAACAGAGGCTGAATATATTCAGCAGTTTATATTTATTTGACTTATTATATTATATTATTTGTAAGGCAGTTTGGTCATTCTGAATGGGAAAGCTTGCAGGTGATTTTTAATCTTCATATAAGCATTATTTATTTCATTGTTTATATTTTCATAGTTTATAGTTATTTCAGGAAATAAGTGACGTGTACTGGGTTACAGTTGTTAAAAGTAAGACTGGAGGAATCTGAAGGTGGCTACTGATCCACACAAGTCACATGCCCTGGAACCACACTAATCCTGAGCTCCCATTCAGCCGGATAAGTCCTGAAACTGAAAGGGCACGACGTTTGAGGAATGAAACCACAAGAAAATATGAAATGCTTTTGCTTGGTTATACAACCCACTGTTGCATGTGTTATGACAGTGCGTCTGGTTAATATAGTCTGAATGAAGGGTCCTCAACTGATATTGTGTATACAGGTATGGTGAAGTCTAACAAGGCATCAATTTAATGATCTCAATTGATTGTACTTGATACAAGCGTTTGCGTCATTTTGAGCACTCTTATATGAACAGTATATGAAAAGGAATGTCAGTGGTGTCACATGCTGGACAATGGAGCACTACAACATAACACACATGCTTTACCAAGTTGTTTCTGTTGTTTGTCTTCTTTGAGTGCTCTTCTAAAATGATCATCCAGAGGGCTGTGAGGAGCACTTTGTTGCATTATGGCAAAAAGGGTGGATGAGAGCTGTTACTGCATCTTTAAGTAGAGTGCTATGCCACCCCAGGAATGTACACCACACCCACCCTTTGTGTAATATAGACACACCCACTCACTCTCTAGTAGACCAGTAGCCACATGCTCTTTTGTCTAAGAGTGCATTTAGTCAATGTTTGTAAATGCATCAAGTCATGAGTTTACCATTGATTTCTGCATTATATTCCATTTCAATGCTGGTAGTTAGGCTGGAAATAACACACCCAATTTATGACAGGAAACTGCACATCCACATTGGTGAGAAACCATCTGCCAATATAGACAAAGCTGGAGATAAGTGTAACGGGTTGAGGGATGTGTGTTTGCTCATCGGCTGAGCTACAGATACTTTATCTGCGCATGTACTTGTGTGCTCATGTTCTCTCCAGTGCAGGAGCTGGCCGACAGCCGAGGCACAGGGCACTGCTGGACAGTGAACTCTCTCACCTTGTCTCTACACAGGAACGTTGACCACTGCCAGTGAGCACATGCTGTTATAACTGCCAGCTTACAACATTAAGAGGCACTCACAATATTTGCTCTTTCTAGCAAAACAGGTTCAGTTTATGTTCTCTCATAACAGTCAGCCTGGCGAGCCAAAAGCGCGCGCTCTCTAACATGGTGACAAACCATGCCACGGACATATCCTAGCTATGCTGTCTGTGAGCTCCCAAATACATCTAGACTCTTAAAAATAGGCTCAAGTACTTTCTCACTGAGGCTGCTGCGTCAGCACTGACGTCTCCTAGATAAGCTACTGTGCATTAGCAAAGGTGTGGCCCAGCTACCTGACTTTGCCACTGGCTGTGCACTACAGGTGTAACCTGCTCACCCCATTCATCCGGACATAATCTAGCAAACCAAGTATTCTCTTCTGAGTGTGAGGGTGCCCTCACAGTCTGAATTAATTTGCATGTTAGAAGAGCAGCATCCTAAATTACTCCTACCGACATACAGAAAACTGTGTGCTTGCGCGCACACATACACTCACAATAGCGCAGACTGACCCACTTCTAGCCTGGGAATATAAGAATGCTAAGGCATTTAACAGACCAGGCTGCAAGGCTTTAGTGTGATCACACATTTTGTTGGAATTTCTGGAATGCTGATTATAATTCAGGTTATCCTTAACATTTTAAAGTAGATCAACTGTTAGTCGTTAAAACACAATTCTTTGTCTCTACTCTTTATTTCGTAGTTGTTCTTAACAAAAAGAGCCATGTGGTTGTAATAAAACTGGGACTCTTAAAATAAATGAGGAATGTGTTTCTACAGGAACTGCATAAGTGGAACACATGACCAGATTTCCTTATGCCTTCTGGTGACCTGATGGACTTGCTTGCCAGTGATTTTTTTCTTTTCTTTTTTACATCGGAGGACCAGTGTGGCCAGTGATTTGCACCTGTTGCCATGAACAGATGTTTGGAACAAGGAACCTGTTTATTGTGTACTTATTTAAGGTAACATAGCACAGAACGTGCATGTGGTCGAAGTGTTGACAAGCTGGCGTTCGGGGTGATGTTAATATTCTTCTCGCGTCAGAGTACTCCCCTACTCGGCACCCACCATGCGCTGCATTGTTTGTTTTCTATTGGAAGTGCGTGAAGACTTAGTGACGCAACGTGAGAAAATACTACAATTCATTCAACGTTCACTTGCCACGCCTTTCAGCGTAAACCCAGGGGCTTGACCAATTAGGAGAGGAAACAGATGGGCCGATGATCAGCTGACAGATGTAGGGTCTCTGGAACTATTTAAAACTAATGGGCAACCTGATTCACGTTTAAAAACTTTCCTAGCCCTGCTCGCCGGTGTAACAAGATATTTGCTCTGCCTCCGCGTTCTTTTCTATATAAAACTATAGGTCCAACCCATCCCCTCACAACAATTTTGGCGCGTAGCAAAGAATGAAAAGTACTATTATTTTACTAAGTTTTTTTATTTATTGTGGGGCATTCGCCCATTCGTCTGGACTTGAAGAGAATGAACTTCTAGAAGGTAATGCGATCTATGGTGGTACTTTTTGCTGACTACAAATAGGGGTGTAATAATTTTCCTTTTAGCAATGTTAAGTTAGTCCATTGAAAGGTTAGCCTGCTAAAACTGTCTTTTTTTTCTATAAATTGCTTTCCGTTGTAGCCTACTTGTGGGAGTGGGTTATATTTGCCATTGCTGTGAAAGTCTGAATAGATCTTGAAAGCCAAAATGTCTGCATGAACAGCTTAGGTTTACTGCTAAATTCCGTATGTTCCTCAGAAAAAGGCAGATTTTAAACTGAATGGAAACCCGCTGTGTTTTAGTTCACCAATTACCTTATGGAAGTAAATTGCTCTTGTTTGATTGTAATTTTTAAACATATGCCACCTCGCAAACCGGTCGCAAATGATATCGGCTTCAGTTCTTAAGTGAATCTTGTAGACTACGTAAAACATGGAAACGCAAGTGTGAGGCGCCATGTAGGCACACGTCTACCGCCAACCTAAAAGCGCCAGCTTGGTGTTAAAAAAAAAAAAAAAAAAACCAGCCCGGCTCCGGCCACACACGCGAGTAGTTGAAAAATGCTAGGGTATGGCATATAATTCAAAACTTTCCAGTTTGTTTTGGCAGTGTCTCTTTTAATAGTTTAACCGTAAGTAAAACAAGATTGCCCTCCCTCATGTTTAAAGTAGAGAAGGAACCGAATGACTTATCATTATCCATTCTTCTTCAAACAGACCTTGATGCGAAGCTACTAAAGGATCCATATTCACTCCATGACCAAATCAAATATGACTTCCGCAAGTCATTAGATCTGGACGAGGAGGGATGTATCCTCGACCCTATGAAGAGAGCAGGCCTAAAGGAGTGTGGGTTCAACACCACAGCCAAGACCATCTTTATCATACATGGCTGGACGGTAAGTGGATTATCTCCATCTGGGTGTATGTGGATGTAAGGGGTGTGTACTGTCACTGACTTAACACTTTTTGATGGCCTGATAAGTATTGAATGTGAAGTGTGACACTGGCCTCTCACCTGTAGATGAGTGGAATATTCGAGAGCTGGATGCACAACCTGGTGGCAGCTGTGCAGCAGCGAGAGCCAGAAGCCAACGTGTTCGTCGTGGAATGGTTGAACCTCGCCCATCAGCTCTACCCTGATGCTGTCAATCACACGCGACGTGTGGGACTAAGCATTGCAGACCTGCTTAACTGGCTCCAGGTGGGTGTGTGAGCAACTGTATGTTCTCTGTTAGTGGTCTTGGGTAAGGGTCTGTGTGTGTACACAATCATTGTTAATTATGTTTTCTGTCCCTTACAGGAGGAGGCATCTATGCCATTGCAGAATGTTCACCTGATCGGTTATAGCCTTGGGGCACATGTTGCAGGCTATGCAGGCACTTTTGTGAAGGGCACAGTTGGAAGGATAACAGGTACGAGCTCTGTCTATTTATGAAGTGTCCAAATATGATGGTTAGTGTATGGCATTTCTGTGTGAGCATTGTGAATTTACATCGTCAGATTGGACTGTGTGTGTGAACCCCTTTCTGTGCATCTTTTCAGGCTTAGACCCAGCAGGACCCATGTTTGAAGGAGCAGAGTCGCATCGGCGCCTTTCTCCCGATGACGCTGACTTTGTTGACGTCCTGCACACGTACACACGAGAAGCCCTGGGCGTCAGCATTGGCATCCAGCAGCCAATAGGAGACATCGACATCTATCCAAATGGGGGAGACGTCCAACCAGGATGCGCATTGGGTGATGTGGTGGCATATGCTGGTGGTGGTAAGCATAAGAGTTCACTTTCAAACAATCTTTGATCCAGCTCTAGAATCAATTATCCAGCTCTAGAATCAATCAAATATGTTGCCATTTTTAGCCAAGTTCAGCATGTTAACCCCTCTGTACTGATATATGGCTCTACACCCATCATGAGGACTGCTCCATTAAGATGGACATCTTTTGTCAAAGTACAGCTAGATTAAAATGTAGGAGTACATTTTGGTGTTGGGTAAGTCCCTGGTATGTTGTGTTATGGATTGTGATGTGTGTTTCTCCATCTCTCTCTTCCTGGTAGGTTTTCTGGATGTGCTGAAGTGTGAGCACGAAAGAGCAGTGCACCTGTTTGTGGATTCTCTGATGAACAAGGAGCATGTCAATTATGCGTACCAGTGCACTGACCCGGACCGCTTCAAGAAGGGCATCTGCTTGAGCTGCCGCAAGAATCGCTGCAATAACATGGGTTACAACGCCAAGACAATGCGCAAGAGGAGGAACAGTAAGATGTATCTGAAGACCCGTGCCGACACACCCTTTGGAGGTATTTTGTCCTCTGCATGATAAACACATTACTCTCAATTGACACAAATCGAATGGGTGTATGACATTGTGTTTCAGTGTTAGTTTACTTACATTTTCCTGTAATCTCCCAAAGGTTACCACTACCAGATGAAGATGCATGTATTCAACAGAAAGCACTCCGATGATGCTGACCCTACCTTCAAAATCAAACTCTTAGGGGAGCACAACGATACTTCAGACCTCTTTGTCAACTTGTAAGTGGCAGGCTAGGAAGTTACTTTGGATTACTAGAAATTCATTCAACTTGAAAATGTCACCTTTTATTCATTGGGTAATTTATTGAAGAGACTGATTTGTCTTTAATCCACCCAGACCAGACAAAGTGGGCCTGAACTTCACCAACACATTCTTGGTGTTTGTTGAGGAAGAAATTGGTGAGCTTCTGAAGATCCAGCTAAGCTGGCAAGATCCTGCAGAATCTCTCTCATCCTTATGGAAAAACTTCTGGTCCTGGTCTAGTCAGTCGTCCAATCAGGTGCTACAAGTTCGCCGGATTCGTGTAAAACATGGAGAGACTCAGAAAAAGTAAGTGGATAATGCTATACAATGAATGAATGAATTAAAAACGGGAAATATTCAACTGTTCATTTGTCTTTGTGGGTGATTAAACTGATGACCCTAAGGCTGTTTGATTGATCTACTAATCATATTCTCTACATTCATTTGGAGACTAATCTTGTGTGTCTCTTCTATCAGATACACGTTCTGTCTCCAAGACTCTTCTGAGAATGACATCACACCAGGAAAGCATCTGACCTTTGTGAAATGTCGCGATGGCTGGGAGGTGAAGCCAAGCAAAAGGTACCCGCCTACTCTGTGCCCCACCCCAGATCACATTTCCTGCAGTATGCTCTGTACATAGTCAGTTATTAACCCTTTAGTTATTAACCCTTTAAGGGCTTTATTGGTCTTTTTTTTTTTTTTTTAATGAGGTGTAATTGTTCAGCCTGGCTTTGTTGTAGGACACCCTGGCAGCATCAGGTGTCATGCATGCATTTTGAGAAGTGGAAGTGTTCTAAACAGAAATCTATAAAGTTTCTTTTGTTTTTGCGTGGCAGATTCCACATGTGAAATGAAGGCACTTCACCTGGTCGTCTTAACTGGTACTGCTGCTACACCCAGAGCACTTTGTTGGGCTCACAGAGGACTGAGAATTGGGCCTGAGAGTTTGAGGGAAGGGCTCGGGATCTGGGAGAGACTCACCACACCACTCATCTCTTGTGCAAATGTGCACGGTTTTGCCCTGAGGGGTGGACTGGTGATTGGCATCATTTTTCATACTTGACCGCTCAACCTCTGATCAGAATTTACACGTCTTTGTGTACCAAAAGGTCATACTAGAATGGTCATTATTTTTGTAAGTGTTTATTTATATTTAAAAAAAAAACAAATGCACTGAAGTCAGGTTAATTTATGAACTTGATGCACAGCCTTTATGCAGGCACACATTCATTCTTTGCTTAAGGAGTGTTCAGTCACAGGCAGTGGAGCTCAGTATTTTGAAGAAAGAGAATGAAGTGTCTGATAGGTCAGTCTTTTTGAGAAGTGTCAATTGTTGTCTTGTATTGTTGAAATGTTATGTATTTGTGTATATAATGTACATAATTTAAAAAATAAACTCATTTCTTGTACTTTGTCTCTCGTGTCCTGTTGTCTATAGCCCAGATACTCTGTCTTCAAGTTCCAGAAAGCTGGTTCTTCTGTAATGTAATCAAGCTAAACTGCACCTGTACTAGGTTTATTTCTCTCATAACCCTGCTGGACAAGAAGTCACCGTAGCATTTGTAAGTTGCCAAACAACTAGAAACTGTTTATAGCCCTGAGACCAAATGAAGTGTGAACACTGGTTTGGGTAAGCTGGATGTCCTCCATAAAAAGAGTGTGCAATTTTGCAAAAGGTCTGCCGCTTCAGTATCCACATATACCCCACTGAGATTGATTTGGCTCCTTAAGTTGGAACTGCAGCCTGATGTCATACTCAATTCTGGCGAAGTTCAGCTGGCTTCCAGGCTATTGGAACTGGTTATTGTAAGTTATATGACCAAGCATATTATCCCATGCAAAATGCACTTTTCTTTTTGAAAGGCCCCCTGTTTAATTGGGCTCAGCCTTTTTGGAAGGCAACTTGAGCACTGATCAACAGCTGTTTTCAGCCCTGCACATTGCAGCCCTTATACATGTAATTGTCTTTGTTTCAACATTGGCTATTTGGCCGCAGATCCACTCGAGCACACATGCTGGGAGACTGGGCAAAACTGAAACTTCTAGTTTTAAGGCTGCAATGTCAAGGTCAGCTAGAGGCATCACTGATAATGGACTCTTCAGAAACAGGGAAGTGTTTTATTGATGCAAGGGCTTTGGCTGTTGATGTCTCTAATACAGTATTTGCAATATACTTATATACAATTAAAATGCGTACACACACTGTACTTATGGGCTACAGTGTGGTAGTGCAAACAAGAGTACAGTATATGACATAAGTGGAACAGGTGTACAGTATATCAGTGTTTCCCACAGACTTTAATTCTATTTGTGGTGGTAGGTAATGGGGGATGGGGTGCAGAGTTAGCTTGAATGCAACAGTTTTGAACAAAGATGTGCTCTGTGTCGCGTGGTTATGATGGCAAAAATGTTTTCTTTAAACATGCATGCAGGTTCGATGAGAGACAGAGAGACAAGGAGAGACTGCAAAGTTGCACATAGCTATTTCATCCGATTTAAATAGTACAACATAGAAAATCATTGTGTGGTGGTCAGTGTTGATATGTGGGCCACCACAAATTAGTCATTGTATGGGAAACACAGTTATGGTATGGGAAACAGAGTATATGGAACATTATATTATTCAGGTCAGATATGTATGAGGGTGAGGCCATTGGGAAAGAAGTTGTAGTTTTGATGTACAGTGCTCTGTAGTAGGAGAGAAAGGGGAGGAGTTGGAAAATGTTGTGTCTGTGATTTCTTTGGTTCACCTTTTGTGGTTCAGTGTAGGGTTGATATAGCACAGAAGAATTTTTGTACATTGGCAAATCATATCTAATCATGTACTGATAACATATGAGGGCTACACAGATTTTAGTGCTAGGATATCCTCTTAGTCATCGATAGATTTCATTACATCAATCTGGTTGTTCAAGTTACCTGGTTTCAAGGTCTATGAAACTGATGTGATGGTTAACTTGTAGCTGTTGGCCAGTACTATTCAAATCAGGACGGACCGGAATGACCAGTGATAGATGGGAAAGACAAAAAGCTTACAGAGAAACAGCAATTACCAAGGGGAATGAATGCAGTTAACAGGAATCGAGTCAGTACACAACAACGTACTACAGACAAACTAAGACAATAGAGACAGCAGAGAAGCAAATGGAAGGCTATGAGTGAAAGTGAGAGCTCGAGCCCCCTGATTTGGATGATGAATTGTTGCCTATCTTCCAAGCAGAGCATGCCACAACAGCCACTGATTTCCGGTGACTAAGAACAATAGATATTGCAGGTAAGGTATGTGTGCCACATAGTTCAATGTCGAGTGTGGGCACGCTTGAGACTGTAATGTACGGGAGAAAAGGAGAGAAAAAAACTCTTGACTGAAAGGAACTGCAGAGAATCATTCATCATTACATGAAACATTCTAAGAGGAAATCCTAGTGGAAACTCTATGACAAACCAACAAGCCAAACACCAAGAAAAAGAAAGCGCCAATATAACTCACAACATTCAATGACCTACTTTAGTTTGCCAGCCTGGCAAATGTTGTGCATACCAGGATTGTCAGACATTCATATAAAATCCCAGCAACAAGTCTTATGCTAGCTCATGTGATCTCAATTCAACAAAAGAGGAGGATTTTGCATTTCATAATGGACATGTTCTGTTCATGCTTTTGCATTTGTTTTGACATTCACTACACTACACGTCACACGACTTCTACTTCCATGAAATGAAGTGAAAATGTTTCCTTGGCTGACAAGGTTTAATGTAGTTTATGCATGCCATCACTGTTGAGAACACCTGTTCAGGACTCATACCAAAAGCTTAGGGCCAACTGACTGCCTTAAACAGAAGGCTTGTGTTCTCATGCAATCATACAAAATGCATATGTGTAGCCAACAGCATAAACAAGTTTAAAGTTTATAAGTATAATGAATGTATTTCATGGGATGTGGCCACTGGATATGATATCATAAACCCCGACAGAGCAAGAAAGGTACATTAAAGTTTGTGAGATTCAAGCAGTTGCTTTTCACAGTCCTCCAGCTGTTCAGACACTTACGTGTTTAGAAAAGCTCTGGTGTTTATACACAGGCCGGTCTCTGTAGCCTATATAAACTGTGGCTTGGACTGAGACAAACACTCTTCCAGTCTATCAATAGGTTGTCGTTCCTAGACCACAACATAAAGAGGGCCACAGACAACTTTACATGTAGGTTTACGTTTCAAACCAAAAGTCTAAGGGAGGAATAAGTGGCGACATGCGTGTGTGGATGCAATGAGGGTGTCAGTATGTGAGACGGGCTAATGAAGGAGACAAATAAAAGAGAAAGAGAGATAGATAGATAGATAGAGATTCAAGAGGAGAGAGAGAGCAAAGATCAATACAGAGACAATCAAAATATGTGTCTGCAAGAAAGAAGTACCTAATGGTAAAGAAATGACAGCCCCATACTTTCACTAAGTAACAGGTGCACTTAATTACTTAATTAACCAGCCCATCAACACAACAACAACACGCTGGCCCAATCCCAAAGTCCGGACTCACAAACTCACAGACTTCGCTATGCATTCTTGCAGGGTTTGAGTACACACTTACTGAGCCCTTTCTGTGAATCTGCATCAGTGCAGACGTCACCAAAGGGAATTACTCACAGTTCAAAGCGTTGTGACATTTACCGCGGAGACCATAGGGAAATATGTAAATTACAAAGGTAAACAACAGCACGACGCACGACCACGGAACGTGTCAGCAACATCTTTGTTATTACAGTTTTTCTCAATTGCTAAAACACAATTTTTGAAACCTTGCTCAAACATTAAACACAAAACCTCAGCTTCAAGCACTAGTTACAAAACCTCTGACTCCTCTTGCAAAATCAAACTTTCGCCTCAAAACAGTTTTACCTGTGCTCAAAATGAAACTTTCGCCTCAAAACAGATTTACCAGTGCTCAAAATCAAACTTTCTAATGGAAAGCACAATGTTTAAGGCCATACGATTTGTTTACAGTATTGTACAGTATACAGCCTACAATATGCTGTACAGTGTCCAATAAAAATCCTCTTTCTTGCATTCCTCCCCTTCCTCCTCGTCCCCCACCTCGCATATGCACTCGTCTTCGTCCTCACATGGTTTTGTCACATCATTTGAAACAAGTGAAATCAATTTTGGAGTGGTTGTGTGTTTAATCAATGACGTGTATGTCTATTTCTATTTCATTTTTGCCACTTGTGTTTATCAGTATGGATGCATGTGCATTAGAGTGCAGAATGTGTTTTGAGAATGAGAATGTGTTCAAAGTTTTGCTAAAAATTGTAAGTGAGATCTGCAAATTGTGTTTTACCATGTGAAATGGTTTAAGGTATTGACAACAGACTGAACAATTAGCTTAATGAGTTCAAGCAACTGAGAACTTTCTTCAGCCAATGGGTTTTTAGTGTTTTAGCAACTGAGAAAAACTGTAAACGTCGCCAAGGTAACTTGTGATCTCATGAAGTGCTGTCCCAATCCCATTTATACCTGTCTGAGCCCATGTGGCCTCACACACTCACTTAGCACTAAGATCAATTAAGTCAAGGATACAAGGATACAAGGATACAAGGAAGTTTATTGTCACATGCATATAGTTACTGGAAGTAAGAAATGCAGTGCATTTATGGGGGGAGGGGGTGTTGGGGGGATGACAGGGGAGATGGGATAGTGTGCTGTGTATGTGGGGAGAGGGCAGTGTGCAATATGTGGAGTTGAAGTCTGTGAGTCTTTAGTCCTTAGTCCTTATGGGTTCAATTTGGGATTGGGCCATTGCATTTATAAGGCACTCTTCCAGGCACCCAAAGCGACACAGGCGCATAATTGCTTCAGGAGCATTTTAATGACTGTCTGACTGACAACATGATTTGATGCTGTCCATTGGTATAAATGTCACATTGATCCTTTTAATCAGGCTGATGAGAGAACCATATATTTATAGAATTAGTACCACAGACTGTTTAAAGAAACTCTTGATCCTCCCACACACAAACACACACACACACACACACACAGATGCTAATGAATTTTGAGAGCGCAGATTGTTCCAGAAGTGCCATGTGCCTTGTCTCTTAGATGGATGGCTTGTTCATGGTCAAGAGATCTTGGTACATTATGCTCGTGTTCCTAAGTTGGCCAGCCTGTAAACAATGCTCAAATATAGACATATACTGGAATACCTTGAAAAATAATATTGTGTGTAAGGATCACAAATATCATGGAAATTTTTCACCCCTCTAAAAATGTCTTTAAACAACCATTAAACAACTATTTATGTAACATTATTACAAAAACATATAGAATAGAATAGAATAGAATTCCTTTATTGTCATTACACATAGCAACGACATTCAATTGCACTTCCCCTGTGGTGACACATATGACAAGACAATGTATATGTATGGCTGTCTTTATAACATAAAAATATAGATACCCTCTATCAAATCCTGTATTTGAGTGGTTCATCTTAGAACCTTGCTTATTTTGCCATTGGATTTTAATTTGCATTCAGCCATCTTTATCTGTTTCCATGAGGTTACTAAAAGAACCACTTCATGGAACAATGGCCTCGCTGAGTTTTCCAGTTGTTGAGGCTTATGACCTTAGTGAAGGTGGAAAAATCTGAGCACAGTAGCGATGCATGTGCTGCTTGTCTTGTACAGGCAGTCACTTGATGATCACGTTGTCAGTGTGACACAGGTGCAGTAAATCTCAGTACCCTCGCCTTGGGGCACATGGTAAATAAATAACACACTCCTACACTGGTGACATGACTCGAGGTTTTTGAAGGTGCATGTGTGACCTCTTGTCTCAGCAGACCATCAAGGATGCATTCAGTACATTCAGTGCATTCAATCTAAACATAATGTAATGTTAAAGCCTTGTTAATTTATGGTCATTTTTCAACGTACTGGGTAGCCCTTTGTTATAATTTTTCAACATGCTGGATCCATGAAGGTCCATCATAGTGCCCTGCATGTTCAAAAATGTACACAAAAGGAGAGGTGCATGGAAACTTGACAATAGGTTCTTTTAGCTAGGTAGCTGAACCTTCAGTATTCCCAGAGAAACTTTTTGTTTGTTCGTTTTTGTTTGGGGGACCGGCTGCCCCCACTTTATTTGTTTCCAGTTTTTGGAGCCTGGGCTACCTACAGAGCCAGGTTTTTTTTACAGTGTACTCACAGAATGGGCAGCAAGCAGGTCGTGAGGAGATTATTGCCAAATGTGACAAAATTGTTGAGCTTGAAAATATCACTGACTGTACCTTTAAGGTCACTTTTCCTTAAAGTGTATGTACTGGCATTATGCTCTGTACAGTAATGAGCAGTGGGTAAAACTCTCAAACTCAACACTACTCTCTCTTTAAGATGTTCTATGACTCACTGCACCACTCACTGAGACAGAACTGCTCACCTCCAGCTGTAATGACCATCTAGAAACCACAGCAACCATCTCAGCTTTGGAGTTTTAGTCCGTGGCTAGAGCTAGGAGATGGAATGGAAGAACATTCTGGCAGAAACAGCTCTGGTTTCTTTGGGAACCAAGGCTGACCATTGTGGAATGCCTTGGTAAGGTCTTGCAGCGTAGAAAAAAGGCTTTGCTTAGGCAGATTTCATTTGGAGGGATTTCAAATCCCCAAAATAGACGTTTTACGTGTGTAATACTGTGTTACAGTCCAACCATTCAAAGAAAAGGGCATATGGTCAACAGATGGGCCATTATTACTTCTCCCTGGCTAGGTTTTATGTCTACGTCGTTGTTCTAGTTTAAGTTCTTTATTCCAACTTACATTGTAACTACTATTCATATATCGAATGGAATAGATATATCACAATGTTTGTCCCACATAGATACAGATCCACTTCCTCTGTGTGTGTGTGCGCGTACACAAATGTTTTTTTTCCCTGTTTGTTTTCTCCTAAGTCTACATGTACAGTACATGTGCTCTTGTGTGTGTACTTATGTAAGTACTTCTAATCTGTGTCCATGCCTTCACGCCTGTGAGTGTGTATATACTGTGTGTGTGTGTGTGTGTGTGTGTGTGTGTGTGTGTGTGTGTGTGTGTGTGTGTGTGTGTGTGTGTGTGTGCATGCCTGTGTGTGTGCACGCTTGTGTGTGCGTGTGAGTCTCCTGATCTGTGTCCTTGCACGTCTTGACCACCAGTACAGAGCCACGACTGTTCTTCCAAACAATATCAGATTCAGTTCCTCCGCCATCATTCTTGCAGCTTCATGGAGACTCCCCATCGTCTCCACACACGCTCTTCAAAGTTGTGGACTTTCTCATGGGAAACAGCTAGAACAAAAGTGGGAATGTGCAAGGAATGTCAGCCAGGAGCGGATTAATGGAACTCACACAATCTCCCCATTACAGAGCGTTCACACAGATTAAAGTGCACAGATCAGCTTGAGTTAGGTTGTCTGGCAGGAAACTGGGTCGGTGGGTTCAGTGTCCCACTTGGGTTTTTTCTGTTTGACTCAATCTACACTGTTTATCAGTCAGTTATTGTCCATATTAACTGATGGTTATAAAAACAAAGAGAGTCTGTGGAGAAGTGATTAACTTCTGCCTTCTAACCCCCAACTTTAACCTCAGCCAAATATCTAGAGGCAATATGGTCAGCGATGTGCGTGCACTATGACTCATGATTCATTTGTCTTTCCCTTTGTGTGAATCTTTGACACATTTGAAAACTCAGACCATGACAGGTCATTGTTGCCGAGGTCCTAAACTAAGGTGTGATCAAAGAATGGAAAATCTGGAGATTTACAGATGTACAGTATGTCAGCTATTGTTGACACTCAACACAGCTTTTAATGCAATCACGTGAGGACGTGGGAAAGAATGAGCCCTACTGTTGCATGTTAAACCATAGTCCAGCACATGATCATGCACCAGAGGCAAAATTAGGGGTACCTGTTTACCCTGCCAGGGAAAGCCTCTGAATAAACACCCTCTCCCCCACCATCCCCACTCACACATGTATACATAAACACATACACACACACACACACACACACACCCAAATGGACAGTGCGGCTCTGTACAGTTTCCTCGGCTGGCCCCTCGGACTGTAAGTCACAGGATCTGGGAATCCATTTGGAATGGGAAGCGTCTCTCCCACAAAGATTAGTCATGCCCCACTACATCGTAGGTCTTCTAAAATATTCATCATATTCACCACAATACCCTGACCCTAACCCTCTGTCTCTTATCCTCTTACTGTAACCTAAATCCACTTCAGAAACCTTCTGTGGAAAAACTTTTACCCGAACCCCAGTTGGAAACCTTTTGGCCCAGTTACAACCTGCTTACCCAGTCCCATTCCTGAACCTTACTCAAACCCCAGATCTCTTACCTTTATTTATTTTTACCCCAGCCCTAAACCCAAGCATATTACCCTAAACCAGAGTACTCTAAACCCAGTTCAAAATGTCTTCCATTGCTTTACCCTAAACCAGGCCCTAAACCCAACCCTCACACTAAATAGTTACAATAATATAGGTCACCTAGAAACCTCACTATCTCCACCAAATGCATTCATGTATTCCCCATGTGTTCCTTTGTTTCCTTATTCTCTTCTATGATTCATGCAGCTCTCTGGAAACTGGAGTGAGAAAAACTCCTCAAAGACCTCTCAACTCCTAGCTCTGAAGTTCGACCCTCAGAAACTCACAAGGGGGAGGTGATTCACACTGATGAATACTTGTATCACGAGATCTTGCCAACGCCTAGAAGCATTTTGTTTCAGAAGACTAAATACAACCTTTTTGTGTAACTGAATGTCATTTGTTGTCTTGCCTAGACTTGTTGTCTAGAAATTTACATTACCAGTAAAATTGGAATGTGACAATGTGTTCTTTCACGTTAGCATGTTTTAAACTGATCTCATCTCATCACTGAACACTACACTTAGTGCATAGCCTGAATATTTGGTGGCTTGTGTCTGCGACCAGAGGACAAGGCTGTGTGTCTGAAGTGTTTGATTTTGTACAAGTCTGAAGTTTGTACCTATAATTGTTTAGGGAAAGGTATGTAATTGTTTAGGTCAAATAATGTAAACTGTATCAGTAATTCTGGAACAAAAAATAATAGTATGCTCTGACTATATTTGCTTTAGATTACTAGTTTTTTTTTTTATGAACATGGGCAATTTAGAACTGTGGACACAGTGGATGGACTTGTACACTATGTGACAGTCTGTAAAGGTTATGAAAGCAGAAATAATTCTGAGATGCCTTTCTCACCACCTGTTATTGCTATGTGGGAGAGCTGCCGGGGGCTGGAGGCCGTGTGTGCTGACATGAGTGGAGAATGGAGGACACATGTGCAGCAGACACATGGAAAACCATGGGCTGCCCAGATCAGGCAGGTTTTAGCGGTGTAATAAAAGAGTTAGAAAAGCAGTGTTGTAGGAATTCAAAGTCTGTGCTTCAGTGACATTACAGATGCTGCTGGTTTAAATGATCTTTCAATTGAAGTCAGGACTCTCCTCAAAATGTACTCAAGGCTGTTTTGTTCAAAATCCCTTTCCCTGTTTATTTTAAAAAATATTCCCTGATGAGTAAGAGACTGAGCAGTGATGGGAATGCAGGGATGCTTCACTTCTGAGGAAGTCTCTATCATACCACGTTTAAGAACACAGTCATTCTTCTGAGATGAACACATGTTGTGTCAGTGTGTAGTTTTTCTGGGGCATCTTACTGTATCTTATCCCTATTGGCTTTGTCTCCCTGCAGATACTGTTCATATCTGACTGCCACTGTTATGTAACTTTGTCGAGAGAGAGAGAGAGAGAGAGAGAGAGAGAGAGAGAGAGAGAGAGAGAAAGAGAGAGAGAGAGGAGGGGGGGGGCTCGCATTACAACACACACGTCAACATACGTCAACCAAATTCCAGAAGTGTCCCCCAGAGCTCCTGTCCAGTGGTCAGAGGCCACTCTAGGCCATCAGCCAGGACAAAATCTGCTCTCCGGATAGCTCCTTATTCTGGGGTGACACTTTGAGTACACTACGAGTAAGCAGGGGCTAAAGCAGGGGGAAAAAAATCGAGCACTGATAGATGTACGTGTTTCCGTTGGTGTTGAATTACTGAGATGAAATTGAATTTCAGTAAGATAAACTGAAAAAAAAACCACACCATGTGTTGATTGGCCAAAATAAACTGCCTGATGCTTCCTGGCCTCTGATTGGCTGAGAGAGGTATGGCCTCACCTTAAAGAGGGTTACTTGAGTTCAGTGATCTTCTCAGAATAATGTGTGTGGATTTTTGCGCCACCGTGGGTTGTGTTTGTGTTGGGATTTTCTCCTCAGCAGCACGTGTCAGCTGCCAACACAGTCAGGTTGCATTATACCAGTGGCCCCAGTCTGCCCAGCAGCTCAGTGGGCTGTGATGGAATCCAGCTGAACTCAGGCATTCTCTCACACTCGCCAGGGTTCACATGGACATGGTCGGAGTACCCTCAGTGTCAACAGGTACACACAGAGCGGCCCTCATCAGGGGAACATGCCACATGAGATGTGTTAACTGTACGCCCATGCTCATACTGTACAAATCTCTGGAATACCATTGAGTGGAAGCTGGTTCTTCCTGTCTTCTGATTAATCAAAGTCAAGTGTCAAATTGTCAAATGTTTGTTAAAATGTATCCTAATTTTTTCTTTATCTTAAAACTTAAATTTTAAAATTAAACAATTTATCATGATAAATTCCGCAACATGCTCTCTTTCACCCCACAGTTGAGTGTCTGTGAATGCTCCTTTTAAAACAACATTCTGATATTAGTTGGAATAACTCAGAGGGCAGTGTTCACCAACGATGCCACAGAGGGATATGCAAGACCCTCTCAGTGCACATCCACAGTCCCTGGGTCTTAAATATCAGAACTGACCAACTATATTATCAATTTAAACAACACACCCAAGCAGACACAAAAAAATCTGCACACATGATACATAAATCAATAGCAGCCCTTGGATTCAAGCTAGGCAGGACGTCTAGAAATGTGAAGGACCTGCAGACCTCTGGCATCCAGCCAAGTGGAAAAACTCACACAAACGTGTGAACTTGTGCAAAACTGTGTGAACCTCTGTTGTGGGCAAGGCTTCTTTCTAACTTACTAACAACAAAACCCATGATGTAGTTTATGCTTCTGAAACAGTTTGGGGAATTCCTCTTAAATGAGAAAGGAAGAAGCAAATAAACAATCAGACACATACAAATCCACGTTACAGAAGTAACATGCAATAAATACTGAGGTTGGAGGAGTTTCCATTATTATCAATTACATTGAATTTAAGATGAACATAATATAGCTACAAGGCACATTTCAAATCTGTTTTGAGTTGCACTGTATCATGATGGGCAGTATTCAAGCCAGCTGGATGACCATATAGCTGTGACAAAAAACAACAACATACAACCCCAAAACAGAAAAAAGTTGTGACGTTGTGTAAAACTGGAATAAAACAGAATGTAGGCTAATAATCTGGAAATCTCTTAATCTCATATTTTGTTGCAAACAGGACACAGACAACAAATCAAATTTTGAAAATGACAAATTTGACTATTTCATTGAAAATATATGTTCATTTTGAATTTGATACCAGCAACATGTTTCAAAAAAAGTTGGGACGGGGATAACAAAATGCTGGAAAAGTTTGTGTAATGATAAAGAAAACAAAAGGAGGAATGTTTCACAACTAATTAGGGCAACTGGCAACATGATTGGGTATGAAAAAGAGCATCCCAGAGAGGCAGGGTCTCTTAGAAGTAAAGATATAGGGGGTATTCATCACTCTGTAAACCTGTGTGCACAAATGAGGAAACAATGTAATTTTAATGCTTCTTAACATGAAATTGTGAAGTATTTGGGGAGTTCATCATCTACAGGAGATAATATTATCAAAACATTCAGAAAATCCAGAGAAATATTTGCAAACAACGGAAAGAGCTGAAAAACAAATTGGATGGCCATGGTCTTTTGGACCTCAGATGGCACTGCATCAACACCAGACCTGTTTCCAGACCTGTCATTGTATGGGCTCAGGAAAACCTCTGATAACCATTGTCTGTGTGCACAGTTTGATGTCGTTTTCTACAAACCTGCAAAACTAACAGCCAAAACAGCCAAAATTGTATTGAGACATGATATAGAAAATACCACCGTCTTATCTGGGCCTAAAATGGACTGAGGTAACATGGAAAAAGGTCCTGAGGTTAGATCAATCAAAATGTTCCATTCTTTTTGGAAATCATGGACTCATCTGGGCTAAAGAGGAGAGGGCCTGTCCAAATATCCATCCTATTCAACTTGTTTAGTGCTCAGTTCGAAACCCAACATCTATGACGGTGTGGAGAACCATTAGAGCCTACAGCATGGGCATCTTGCACATTTGGCAAATCAACACTGAATGATGTATACAGGTTTTGAGCAACATAAACTTCCATTCAGGCAATGTCTTTTCCAGGGAAGACCTTGGAAAAAAACAATGCCAAAATGAATTCTGCACATATTTAAACAGTATTTCTCCATAGAGGAAGAGGTGCTAAAATGGCTAAAATTAAATTTGGTGCATAATGGAATTAAAAACATGACTAAGAACATTTCATTCTTAAAACTCTAGGAACTGGTCTCCTCAGTTCCTAAACATTTACTGTCATGAGCTCTCTCTCTGCCTGGTAACACACGCTGATTGAAGTCTGACCTCCACCTGTTCCTGCTCTGCTCTGCTCTGCCTCACCCTCGTTACCTACCAGCTGCACTGCATTCACCACTCATCATGCCCTGTATATAAAGCCTTGCTTTTCAGTCCACACTTGTCAGATCGTCTGCAACCAGCACCAGTTACCTGCCTGTTTTGGAAAACGCCTCTGACTCTTTGCATGTGATCCCGGACCCGCTCGACTACTTCTGTGTTCTCCAGCCCCGGTAATATTGACCTGCCTTCCGTCCCTCTTCTACGAATACCGCCTAGTCCTTGACTGTACTGCTGCTTCGTTTCAATTGCTGTTGTGTGTGTGTTTCCCCCAGGACTTCCCGGATCATCCAGCTCCTGCCATCGCTGTTCGGCTACTGGGGGAACACACACACGCAGACTCTTGGAACTCCTGTACCCCCCCCGGAACCCCTGAAACCCCCTTAACCCCCAACCCTTAAATAAACTTTTGAACGTGACGCTTTTGCGGTCCTCGTCCTGTTTGGTGTCTGACATTTACATAATTGTGTTAAATGAAGAGGAGAAGCAGCAGTTGTAAACATTCCCTGTCCCAACTTTTTCTGAAACATGCATCAAATTCATATTTTTCATGAAATGGTCCAAATTTTCATTTTCAACATTTGATATGTAATCTGTTTGGAAGTTTCCACTCTGTCCTGTGGCCTGTACTACGAAGCGGGGTTTCTGGCTTATCTGGGTAACTTCGAGAGTAACTTGATCACGTGTGGCGTAACTTCCCGATTAACCCGTACTACGAAAGGTGGATAGGTTTTAACCGAGGTATGCTGTCATGGCAATTTACGCTTCATCTCAAACCTGCTCCGACCAGGTTATGTTCTTGGTTAACCCGAGGTTTCCGTTAACCACACCCTTTATAAGTACCACCCATCCACTAACAATTTCTCCCGAGACATGTCGGCGTACCTGGATGATCCATACGACATTGGAGCGCAAATCGTGAGGGACTCTCTTCGCAGGGCGAGGGGTTTTAGAGACCGCCAGAAAATATATATAGCCTACCCGGACGATATTCTCTATGAAGATCTAGATTGTCAGCCGAGGGAATTCGTTATCTTTGTCAGATGATCTAGGAAGACGTCTCATAGCAATGCCCGTACGTGGACATTCATGTATTCAATCGGTGATGCAAGAATACTCTATGTCCGAAAATAAATCGGACATAGGCCTACAGTATGCTGAACATATGAGCAAGATTAGCCTAAAATAAATCGGACATAGCCTACAGTAGGCCTAATAAATAAAAATCACCATTTTAACAAACTTGTTGAATTGAATGTCATATTACTGTACCCTGCACATAAAGGCTACACATTTCCACAGCACCAGAATCCGACCGAATGTCTCCCTCAACCCCCTCCATAATCGGCCTTCCACTATTATTTGCGATGGCCAACTCCTCTGCTACTGTAAAACACTCTGGTGCCTTTCCTCCTACAGTAGTGTTCGAAGACACTGTTTCTTGTTAGCTGTAAAACAGAGGCCAAGTGAAGGCTATAAGCTAGGCCTACATGTTTTCATAATTAAGAAATATTAATGCAAGCTATAACTATATAAACCTACTATTCTAAATAATGTTTTTGTGTTTCATTTTCACCTGCTGCCATGTGCGTTTGGCAATGGTGTTGCATCTGAAATGTTCACAGGATTAGGCATACACTAAATCAGTCAATGGGGGCTACTTAAACATTCAATTATCCTTATTACTGTAATCTATATGCCCACTTCTGAAATTGGTTGCATCTGTAGGCCTTTCTATGAACTCAAATTAGGCTATTTAATTATTTCAACTCATTTCAGACATTCTGCAAGCTACTAATCCTCCGTAACACATATTTGAAGAACATGTGGGAATAAAACTTTACTTTTAGGCATTTAGGCTACCCGATCTGTAATACGTTGCCAACAGCCTTGCTTTGCTCACTGCCGACGTATTTGATTTTTGTCGTAGAGTGGGTTTTAATTCCTCATAACTTGTCATAATAATTGTGCATTCCTCATCCGTAAAATAAGGTGATCGCGTCATCATTGAAAGTGGTGACTTGCGCTGCAACCCGCCCCTTTTATGTGAACGCGCACAGGTTAACCGGCTCAACAAATCAACTTCATAAGCAGCGTCGTAGTACCGATTAACACCACTTAAGATAACCAGGTTTTGTCAACCCTGGTTTAACAAAGTAACCCTGGGTTACATCAAAGTCCTTTTAGGCAAGTCCCTCCACTAGGCGGCCATATACCAACGTTTTATGGGCACTCATCGGGCACAGTCTTTGGGTCGAACTGCGCGTGCGCAAGGCTTCACAACACCAATCTTGCTCCAGCGGCGAGATCACAACACATGATTGGCACGATGTCTTCACAACACACCATATGATTGGCTCAATGTATTCACATGTCGACGTTTTGCAGAGGAAGGGGTGGGATATGTGTAGACAACGGCCATATTGGCGTGACAAACTAGCCCCATGCATTTCTATGGAGTATTTTTTGAGTGCTGTGTCTCCACATTAGAAAGTCTCTGGTTACATCTGGTTAAGCTCCCTTCGTAATACAGGCCCCTGCACTCGCAGAGCAATTGTCACGCCCCTTTTCCTTTGCCACTCATTTCCCCATTTAGTTCACTGCAGCTCCAACCAATTAGTCCAATCAGCCGCAGACTTTATTAGCCAACACTTGTGCCCACAACCCTTCCCTTTGTTCAAGCCATATAATCCTTGTTTGTTGTTGCAAACGCCGTGTCTCCTGCCTTGTGTGCGTTTTTGAACTATGTTAGTTTTATGTTTTTACTCTCAATGTTGATCATTTGATTGATTGAGTGCACATTCCTTTCAGTTTGTCTGCTGTTTAGAGCTGCTGTTATACTAAACAGTTGAATTGGTTCACCATGCTCCCTTTAACTTTCTGTTAGGAAACGTGCATTTGAGTAGCCTATTTACATATTTTTAGTGAATAATTACGGGGCAGAGAGACTTATGTATTGACTTTGTGGGTAACCTTATTCTCTGTCATCATTGTAAATGTTTTGTCATTCTAATTGTGGCCTTGTATTGTGGCATTATGGAGCTAATTGTAATCCAGATCCTTTTCCCTCTTCGAAACCACAAAAACCGACACACACACATATACCTACTCCTGCTCCTATCCACACATTTATATATACACACACAACCACACTGGATGTAACCTCAATAAAGAAAAACTGTGGAATTAAAAGTGACTGGACTGAACTGTTCTCCCCGACACCTCCACTGGTATCAAGACAGCCACCTACACCTCCCTCTCAAACCTCCTTTACATGTCCCAACTTTTTCTGATTTGGGGTTGTACATCAAACTTATGGAGCCCCTGAGGAGACAAAAAAGTTACCCAGAATTGTCCACGTCCCTTTTGGACTCTTGTGTGGGCAACCAACCAAAGAGAGACAAATATAATGCATGCCTGCACCTTTTAAAAACTCCAATGCACGTGGCATGGTCTGTGCCGCTCTAGCAAACAATACCTGTCACTTCTACATCAGTTTTTGTTGAGTAACTCTTTGTCACCTGGACTATAAATAGACGGTTACACTGAATTGGAGAAGACAAATGAGTCTTTTTACTTGATATGTGGACAAAGTGCTCAGCACAGTTGTATCCAGACATGTAGACTCGAGTCACATGGCTTGGACTCGAGTCAGACTCGAGTCATGATTTTAATGACTTCAGACTCGACTTGATAAAATTCAGCATGACTTGCGACTCGACTTGGACTTGAACACTATTCACTCGAGACTTGACTCGGACTTTGCCTCTGATTTGTAATAATTTGACATGTCTTGAGAAAAAAATAAATTTCCTCATCGTGGACCAGTCACCCTAGAGATGCTTTCACTTCCGAGACGAAAAAAAAAACAGCGGAGACAAGCGGGCAGAGCACAGTGATCTCCTTTTAATTATAACGAACGTATAAAAGGAAATCATGAATGCAACTAAGGCGAGGTTGGAGGATATTGCGGATTTATCCGTTTCTCACTACTGTTATAAACTGTGAGAGCCAGGGATGTCGTTAGGCCTATTTTTGGGGGGCTGAAGCCACCCTAAGATGATCAAAAGCCCCCCTAAAAATATGTAAAAAAAAATGCACATCCATGTTCCCCTGTTGAATTGCTCACAGAATAGCCTATATCTTATCTCACATAAATCAGATGTCACATGAAAGCAAAACCGGAGCTTTCCAATGATATTAGTGGCTAGGTGCTGTGATAAACGGTTGGCGAGAAAATTAACGTTGGACATACATGGAATTTAGTCATATTTCCATTCTGCACAATGCGCTTCGTCCATCTCCACTCATTACTTGATGGCATATCTCACGAACGCTTCACAACACAGGGCAAACCATCCGAATTAACAGCAGACCTTTCCGGACATGACGATATGAAGCATTCTTCTCTAGGCCTACAGTAGGCCGTTCCTGAGCTTTGAAATTGCAGCACATTTCTACATGGTATCCAACTTTGAGCTGAAATTCTAATGTTATAGCCCAAAATAATTAACTTGGTTTCCATATCAAAGAATCAAAAGTTGATCATGGCATTCACAAGCATCAACTGTGCTTTTTTTTAATAGATAGCTATGTCTACCATCATGTTTCAGGTGACATGAATGTAACAATCATGAGACACAAATGATTTTTCCTTGACATATAGGCTGACATAACATATGATCACAAAATACTTTCACAGATATGGGAAGCCACTGTGTTGAAAACGATATCCTAGCATAATAGCTGGCCCTTACAATGACCACAGAGCTAATAGTAAAATTGCACTGAATATAGCCTATCCTCAAAGGACTAATGTATGACTTATCTGGTTAAAAAGGTTCATAGCTTAGTCTAGGGTGCAATTGTTTAGGTTTGAATATTGTTTGATGATTGTTTGATTGTTGAGTGATTACATAAGTTAACAGTAGTTTGTAGTAGCTAGTTAAGCACTTCTTAGAAAAACAACTTAAAAAAAACACTGATCAAATGATCAAATGCTACAGGACAGGAAGGATGGAGAGAGAAGGCAGTGTATAATTTCTCAATCTGTACATCTGCTTTTAGAATTTGATGGTATTCTGCAACATTCACATCCAGATAGTGATGGCTCAAGAACGTATTTTAGTCTAGTCAGTGTTCTCTTTTAGTTAGGTTTCACTTCTCTTATAAGTAAGTAAGTTTATATACTCTTTTGATCCCGTGAGGGAAATTTGGTCTCTGCATTTATCCCAATCCGTGAATTAGTGAAACACACACAGCACACAGTGTACACACAGTGAGGCGAAGCACACACTGATCCCAGCGCAGTGAGCTGCCTGCATCAACAGCGGTGCTCGGGGAGCAGTGAGGGGTTAGGTGCCTTGCTCAAGGGCACTTCAGCCTTGCCTACTGGTCGGGGCTCGAACCGGCAAAACCCAAAACTCTTAACTGAGAACATACTAACCTTTGCACGCCCATTCTCTGTCAGTTATGTAACCATTTAGCACACTTTTCCACTTTGTAACAAGTAGGGAGAGGGGGGGCTTATCATATATTATTATTACACATCATACTTTCCCATATATGGGTAACCTATACTGTCTTGGATGCATGGATGTGATGGCACTACAGGAAAAGTATTTTCTCTATTTTTAAAATGTACAAATAATTATCACTAGTATTTTGATGCAAATGCCATACCTTTTTTATAGGTCTGTGAAAAATACAAACTGGAAAATACTATTTTGTATTTGAAATACATATTTATGTCCTAGACAGGCATGTATGGAGCCTGGTAAGTGTTATTGCAAGATTTTTGTAAGATTTTCTTGTATTTTAATAAATTGTGTGCTGGTTTTACTAAATTGTGGTTTTACTAGATTGTGTGTGCACAATTTAGTACACTGTGTGCTCGTTTTACTGCATGCACTCATTTTACTAAATTCTGTGCTCATTTTACAAAAATTTAAATTAGCACAATTTAGTAAAAAGTGTGTACCATTTAGTTAAACATGTGCACGATTTAGTGAAACGTACACAAGATTCTTGCAAACTATAAAAATTCTAACCATAAAGAAGAAGAATGGGCATACGAAACATAGCCTTCTGCCTTTACGTAAATGAACCCAACCTGTTTGAGAGAAACAATGATCCAATCCATGTATTATGTGATTATTTTTGCTGCCATTGTCCTCACCTTTCTATGGCATGGCATGAATGTCTTTGGATGATTCAGGAGACTGGTTAATCTAGAAATCGCTGATGCTCACGGTGGAGGCTTTTTTTTATAGACATGTGAGATCCAAGGACATGCAACACTGGATGGTACGAGGGCATACTGTAATGTAATAGAAAGTTTCCATCTCTGAGCCTCTCTACACACTTTCAATTTTCATTCCACTGAAATACTTCTGAGATGTTGATACCAAGTAAAACCACTTATTTGTCCTTTTGGGGTTTCAATTCTCGGATTCTGTTCTCTCTTTCGTCTTCCTTGTAATTTCTCTTGAGAAAGTGATAGTAATAGTACCGGGTGTAGGACTGCACTGGTAAAAGAAAGTGGACTGTACGAATTCAAAAAGACAGGATACATGCAGGAATTGCTATATATATATATATATATATTTGCTAAAATAAAAGTTGCAATATAATTTGCTGGAAAATTATCATTTTAAAATAGAAATTACTGTCTTGATGGTGCAGTGTAAGTTTTTATTTAAACTAGATGTACCGCATATAGCGGTACAAAATATGACCGCCGCTCAGTCCTGTACATCCTTTCTGCGAAAATAAATCACACTAATCAATGTGTCTCCATCTTTTACTCCATCCCCCACTCTTGAAACTTTTGTGTATGCTTGTTTGGCATGCCTGTGTGTGTGTGTGTGCGGCTGCACAGAAAGTAGCCTACTGGCGCTGAAAAGGTGAATAGATTGTATAATAGCCAAAGAAGTTGTAGCATTGTTATAAAACCTTTAAAATCTCTAAACAATCACAAGTAGGGCAGTTCATCACAGTTCTTCCATTGCAACTGGATTGATGAAAGGTCACTTACACCTGTAGGCTACATTGTATTTGGGAAAAGCAAAAGGTATCAGCATAATGTTATTTATTTATTTATTTATTTATTTATAAACAAAAACATCTCTGTCAGTTCCATGCCGTTTTCAACAGCTATCAAAAACAAAGGTCATTTTTGGATAGATGGATTTTTTGTGAATGTTTCTTCTTCTGCATAAGATTTTCATCTTTAGTTCATGTGATACGTTATTGTCAATGCACAAATTAAGTAACAGTAGTCTGAAACGTTATTGTTAATGCACAAATTAAGTAACAGTAGTCTGAAACGAAATGCTGTTTTACATCTAACCAGTGGTGCAAATAACTGACATGTCCAAATGGGCCTTGATGAAATGCGTCGCTAGACTGTTCATACACATTTTAACGGGCCAAAGTTGAAGAGCTGTTGTCCGTTGTTGTTCGTGCAAATATAGGCTGATTCATGTTTCCTTGCATTGTGTAACTGAGGTCCATGGCTTGTCTGGCTTTCACCAGACCAAGCTCAATCTTTTAAGAAATCAAAAAATAAATAGCGCGCAGATCAGGCTGGGTTCACCCAGCCTAGTCCATAGGCACCCGATATTGTTTAATTTTCCGATTGAGATATCCACGCTCTGGCTATTCTAAATGCAAAAATGCATCAGGGAGTTATGACAAAACGGTAACTAACAAACTAGATCCTAATAGAAAGCTGTTGGCTTCCCTAAGCTACAGGTAGGCCTATAAGGTAGGCCTTTTTACAACATAAATTGTCAATAGGCTATGCTGGCGACACAAATAAAATCTCCTTTGGAAACCAATGGCTTACGCCTTAAAAATTCACGACTGTAACAAAACACTGCAACTCGCTTGCCCTCGAACTAGTCCATCTTCCTGTTTCCGCCTTGTCGCGCTCGTCTGAAAAAAAATGAGTGGTGCGCTACCGTGTGCTAGTCGGCCAAAACCCTGGCGCGCCAGAGAGATCTACGTCATTTTGACGTCACATTGTCGCGCTACCGGTCGGGTGCGTCAGGTATGTAGAAGCCATTAAACTGCCATATCGTGCGAAAAGTTGTAATAAAATTCACGCAGCTCCATGAGTCAAGGAAAGCGCGAATCTAAATGGGACCCACACAGTAGCTTAAAGGAGAATTCCGGTGTGATATTGACCTAAAGTGTATCTCCACACTTCATTGGTAGACTTCCGAGGGCCCTGACATTTAAAACGAGACATTGAGAACTTTGAAAAAGCACTGGTAGTTTACTTACAAGGCGATTTATACAGACACAAATTTTTGCGTTTGCAGCCATCTTGAATTTACGAAGTCACGATAAGTCGAGCGACGAGTAAGAATGAACAGGTATGATAAGGGATCAGATTCCAAAAATAATTCAGTGGAAATGCATGGATTCCAGTTTCTTCCAGTAGCAGCAAATGGAATCCATGCAAACACTAAACTTTGTGAAGATACTGTCTGTATAAATCGTCTCGTAGGTAAGCCCTCGGAAGTCTACCAATGAAGTATGGAGATACATTGAGCCTCGTAAATGGGTGTAAAACAGTGATTTATTTGCATGGCTAGCCCGATGCCGAAGCACCACTATTGAAAAAGCTGTTGGTAGCATCGGCTAACTAGCGCCAGATTTTGGAGTGCAGGGGACAAGCCGAGATGGGCTATGAGACATACGTTCACACTCGGTATCATGTTTCAATACACTTTAGGTCAATATCACACCGGAATTCTCCTTTAAGGTGTGTTGCTAAAGCAGCCATAATGAAATGAAGGTGTCATTGTTTGGATACTTCACACACACGTGGTTTTCAATCTCACAGACTACAACTACCGTGAGAGGGGGGGCTTATCATATATTATTATTACACATCATACTTTCCCATATATGGGTAACCTATACTGTCTTGGATGCATGGATGTGATGGCACTACAGGAAAAGTATTTTCTCTATTTTTAAAATGTACAAATAATTATCACTAGTATTTTGATTCAAATCCCATACCTTTTTTATAGGTCTGTGAAAAATACAAACTGGAAAATACTATTTTGTATTTGAAATACATATTTATGTCCTAGATAGGCATGTATGGAGCCTGGTAAGTGTTATTGCAAGATTTTTGTAAGATTTTCTTGTATTTTAATAAATTGTGTGCTGGTTTTACTAAATTGTGGTTTTACTAGATTGTGTGTGCACAATTTAGTACATTGTGTGCTCGTTTTACTGCATGCGCTCATTTTACAAAAATTTAAATGAGCACAATTTAGTAAAAAGTGCGTACCATTTAGTTAAACATGTGCACGATTTAGTGAAACGTACACAAGATTCTTGCAAACTATAAAAATTCTAACCATAAAGAAGAAGAATGGGCATAAGAAACACAGCCTTCTGCCTTTACGTAAATGAACCCAACCTGTTTGAGAGAAACAATGATCCAATCCATGTATTATGTGATTATTTTTGCTGCCATTGTCCTCACCTTTCTATGGCATGGCATGAATGTCTTTGGATGATTCAGGAGACTGGTTAATCTAGAAATCGCTGATTCTCACGGTGGAGGCTTTTTTTTATAGACATGTGAGATCCAAGGACATGCAACACTGGATGGTACGAGGGCATACTGTAATGTAATAGAAAGTTTCCATCTCTGAGCCTCTCTACACACTTTCAATTTTCATTCCACTGAAATACTTCTGAGATGTTGATACCAAGTAAAACCACTTATTTGTCCTTTTGGGGTTTCAATTCTCGGATTCTGTTCTCTCTTTCGTCTTCCTTGTAATTTCTCTTGAGAAAGTGATAGTAATAGTACCGGGTGTAGGACTGCACTGGTAAAAGAAAGTGGACTGTACGAATTCAAAAAGACAGGATACATGCAGGAATTGCTATATATATATATATATATATATATATATATATTTTCTTAAAATAAAAGTTGCAATATAATTTGCTGGAAAATTATCATTTTAAAATAGAAATTACTGTCTTGATGGTGCAGTGTAAGTTTTATTTAAACTAGATGTACATATAGCCGGTACAAAATATGACCGCCGCTCAGTCCTGTACATCCTTTCTGCGAAAATAAATCACACTAATCAATGTGTCTCCATCTTTTACTCCATCCCCCACTCTTGAAACTTTTGTGTATGCTTGTTTGGCATGCCTGTGTGTGTGTGTGTGCGGCTGCACAGAAAGTAGCCTACTGGCGCTGAAAAGGTGAATAGATTGTATAATAGCCAAAGAAGTTGTAGCATTGTTATAAAACCTTTAAAATCTCTAAACAATCACAAGTAGGGCAGTTCATCACAGTTCTTCCATTGCAACTGGATTGATGAAAGGTCACTTACACCTGTAGGCTACATTGTATTTGGGAAAAGCAAAAGGTATCAGCATAATGTTATTTATTTATTTATTTATTTATTTATAAACAAAAACATCTCTGTCAGTTCCATGCCGTTTTCAACAGCTATCAAAAACAAAGGTCATTTTTGGATAGATGGATTTTTTGTGAATGTTTCTTCTTCTGCATAAGATTTTCATCTTTAGTTCATGTGATACTTTATTGTCAATGCACAAATTAAGTAACAGTAGTCTGAAACGAAATGCTGTTTTACATCTAACCAGTGGTGCAAATAACTGACATGTCCAAATGGGCCTTGATGAAATGCGTCGCTAGACTGTTCATACACATTTTAACGGGCCAAAGTTGAAGAGCTGTTGTCCGTTGTTGTTCGTGCAAATATAGGCTGATTCATGTTTCCTTGCATTGTGTAACTGAGGTCCATGGCTTGTCTGGCTTTCACCAGACCAAGCTCAATCTTTTAAGAAATCAAAAAATAAATAGCGGGCAGATCAGGCTGGGTTCACCCAGCCTAGTCCATAGGCACCCGATATTGTTTAATTTTCCGATTGAGATATCCACGCTCTGGCTATTCTAAATGCAAAAATGCATCAGGGAGTTATGACAAAACTGTAACTAACAAACTAGATCCTAATAGAAAGCTGTTGGCTTCCCTAAGCTACAGGTAGGCCTATAAGGTAGGCCTATTTACAACATAAATTGTCAATAGGCTATGCTGGCGACACAAATAAAATCTCCTTTGGAAACCAATGGCTTACGCCTTAAAAATTCACGACTGTAACAAAACACTGCAACTCGCTTGCCCTCGAACTAGTCCATCTTCCTGTTTCCGCCTTGTCGCTGGCCTGAAAAAAAAAATGAGTGGTGCGCCACCGTGTACTACCGCGGCCAAAACCCTGGCGCCAGAGAGAGATCTACGTCATTTTGACGTCACATTGTCACGCTACCGGTCGGTTGCGTCAGGTATGTAGAAGCCATTAAACTGCCATATCGTGCGAAAAGTTGTAATAAAATTCACGCAGCTCCATGAGTCAAGGAAAGCGCGAATCTAAATGGGACCCACACAGTAGCTTAAAGGAGAATTCCGGTGTGATATTGACCTAAAGTGTATCTCCACACTTCATTGGTAGACTTCCGAGGGCCCTGACATTTAAAACGAGACATTGAGAACTTTGAAAAAGCACTGGTAGTTTACTTACAAAGCGATTTATACAGACCTAAATTTTTGCGTTTGCAGCCATCTTGAATTCTGAAGTCCGCGATAAGTCGGCGGCGAGTAAGAATGAACAGGTATGATAAGGGATCAGATTCCAAAAATAATTCAGTGGAAATGCATGGATTCCAGTTTCTTCCAGTAGCAGCAAATGGAATCCATGCAAACGCTAAACTTTGTGAAGATACTGTCTGTATAAATCGTCTCGTAAGTAAGCCCTCGGAAGTCTACCAATGAAGTGTGGAGATACATTGAGCCTCGTAAATGGGTGTAAAACAGTGATTTATTTGCATGGCTAGCCCGATGCCGAAGCACCACTATTGAAAAAGCTGTTGGTAGCATCGGCTAACTAGCGCCAGATTTTGGAGTGCAGGGGACAAGCCGAGATGGGCTATGAGACATCATTCACACACTCGGTATCATGTTTCAATACACTTTAGGTCAATATCACACCGGAATTCTCCTTTAAGGTGTGTTGCTAAAGCAGCCATAATGAAATGAAGGTGTCATTGTTTGGATACTTCACACACACGTGGTTTTCAATCTCACAGACTACAACTACCAAGCTGGAATCAATACACATCGATTCCCCTCTCACACCCTGCACGCGCTTCAAACAAATAAACAGGCGTCTCAGTCTCACGCATGTATAGGCAAAACTGTATCAGACCGGTGTAACATTGGTAAATCTTCCATTGCACAGAATGATTTTTGTAGCAGGTGCAACAAATGACAGTCGAAAGATACAATTACAGTGCTGCTATCAATTTGCTTGGTATAACCGCATTTATAGTTTTCTACAAATGCAATCAAATTGGCCTCCATCACTACGCTAACGGTAACATTATTGTACCTAGGTCCTTATTGATTTTATAAGATTAACGTAGCCTACCTGCAGTAAAAACCAAGCATGTCCGATAAACATTCTCAGATTTATTTCGGCTTCAAGAAGAAATGGGAATTACATTTCATGTGAACATCGTCCTATCCTTATTAGACATTCTCTGCGGTAAACTACAGTCCTTGTAGGAAGCGTCCATTGTTTTTCCAACCCACTTTTAACTTCCAATAAAATTACGTCTCACTGCAACGATGCGCCATCTAGTGGACAAACAACTACTTATCGCCAATACTGGAAATGCAGCCATGATGATGATGATGAATATTTGGCTTTCTTTTAATCCTACTGAATTTGTAATTATGTATTGGCCGTTCTAATACCGATAGTATGTGCGTACCTGTGTGTATGTGCATGTGTATATGTGTGCACCGCCATCTACAGGCCCCATGGATGAAATTCTACGAAACTTGGCATACCCCCAGAGAATGCCAGGTCAATCATACACATAAAATTTGGTGCAGATAGGGGCGATTAAAGCAGAATGATATTGCATTTTCATTTTTTACCGGGGTGATTATGAGCCAGGTTGATGTGGGCCCTTGAGACCAACATACCACCAAGCTTCAGGTAGTTATCTAGGAAAAACTGCTTTTTTTGCGGTTCGGGGGCCCAGCATCGGGAGGGCCCGAGGGGCCAAAACAAAATGTTTCCGTAAAAGTCTAGTGGGGCTACATAACCATAAAATGTCATGTGCACCGGTGTTTCGGTGTCCTGGGTATCGTTGATCAGGAAGTAGATGACGGAAAAGAAAAAAAAAAAAAAAAAAAAAAAAAAAAAACTTTGACAATCATTATATGACCGCTTCAGCGGTCATAAATAGCCATCTAAATGAGGTCTGTGTTATATTATTTTCAGTGGCAAAAGCACATCATTCTGATAAATGTGTCTCTATAGATGTACTTTAGCGCCACATTATGGAAGAATTGAATGGTTATTCATTGCCTTGGATAGTTAGATATACTTGCAGATAACCCAGATTAATAAACTACAAATTTGACAAAGTTAGATTTTGGTCAGGTCAGCTATCTGCTTCTACCAAAGACTTACTCAGATCATTCGTTTTGCAGGATTATAGTCTGGAGTGATTGGATGAGCTGTGAGGGACTGCCTTTTCCATTATAACTTTTTGTGTTATATGATAATACAAGTAACCAAAATGAATTCATTTTGAGGATTAATATATAATATAATTTAGTAAAATATATGGTCTTAGATCTATAAGGTCTACATAGAGCCTAGAGGAATCACTACATCGCAATCACTACGTCAAAGTCAATCAGAAGTAATGGTGCAGGAATAATTATATTTACAAAATTAAACAATTAAAATAACTACATTAAACTGATTCAACTAAATGTACCGCAAAGTGGTACAAAATATGACCGCCACTCAGTCCTGCACATTTCTCTGCAAAAATAAATCACGCTTGTCAATTTCTCTCCATCTCCAACTCTATCCCCTTGCAACTTTTGTGTATGTAAATGAGTGTGTGCATTTGCTTTTGTGTATATGTCTGCTTGTGTGTGTGTGTGTGTGTGTGTGTGTGTGTGTGTGTGTGTTGGGGTAATGGTGTATGTGTACATGTGTCTGCTTGCCTGCATGTATGCTTGTGTTTTATGTGTGTGTGTGTGTATATATGTTCGCTTGTGAGTGTGTGTGTTGAGGTAATTGGGGGTTGTATGTGTTTATGGTGGTGTGTGCCTGCTTGCCTCCATGCGTGTGTTTGTGTGTGTGTGTGCCGTGGGCGTGTGTGTGTAGTCTTGTGAATGACAACCATTTTTTAAGATTGTCCACACAAATTTGTATGATTGGACCACACAAATGTTACTTGAATGCAAGAGTCCCAGTCTCTCTTTTTAAATCTTCCCCTTATAACCTGTTGGCCTACCATCAAATGCTGGACATCTTTAGAAAGTCCTGTAGTTTCTTATGAAGAACTGGCAAAGAGTTTCTTTCTGACGGATAAAAAGCATTTCTGAGTTGACCACATTTCAGCCCTCTAGGTCACTTGAATATGATTTTAGAAACACAACTGAGCCCTAGCACCAGGTCTTGCGAAGCTGTGTGCTAAAGTAGATCAATATAGAATGAAAAATGAGTATTTTAGACCATTATTTGCCAAGGTATGCTCATGCGTTTTGTAATGCCCTATGGAAACTCCCCATAGGACTTTTGATTACCCAAAATGCATACTGACAATAAAAGTATGCATTTCTGTGGTTTCTATTTGGATTATATGTCAGGTTCTGATATAGAATGACTACACAAAATGAAATAATTACACAAAAGTCTCTATTTTTGCATTTTCTTTGTTGGCTTAATGGGTGTGTATAAGATGGACTATACATCTGCACAACTAATATTGGATAAAACAACATGAATATTTAATTCCTATGGATTCCTGTGAATATTTCAAGACCAAGAATGTAGTGGTAAAATAGGGTGGACTGCGCCATGCGGTATCAGATTTTTAGAAAAGGTATTCAGAACATGTTTGATGATGGTGGAGGTTATTGTCCAATTCCTATAACAATACACGTGGCATTAAGTGGTTCATAGAGTGTTGATGAGTACATATTGTTATTGTGGATAATACAGTGTGATTTTTAACAGCTGTAATTGGTGAATAAACTCTTTTGAGAGGTGGATAAACTCTAATAAGAGGTGGATAAACTAGGTGGGTAAACTGTGTTTACTTGCGTTTAGCCTCCACTACATCCCTGTTCAAGATCCAATGCTGCATCTACTTATTGCTAAGGATATAGGCTACACTGAGGGAAGCACCAAGGCAAGGAGAGGAGTTGGGCATTTTTGACTAAATTTAATTGAGACATAACGTTACTGCCATCAAGCTGCAATGATTTGCCGCGAATGAATGCCGCCCAAATCTGTCAAGTCATCTTGTAGTGTTGCGTCAAGTGCAACGTATATTCCCATCCGCTATCATGGACAGATTATGAACTTTCGGGCCAGATGTATTAAGGGCACCACACTAATTGTCGCATATGTAGGAGAGGGGGTTTGGGGGTCCTCCCCCAGAACATTATTAATTTGTTTGATGTGATTTCCTGTATTCTGGTGCATTTTGGGGATGGCCAATACTTTAATTCAATCAGATTCATAGCCTACATCCTACATCCTGATTTGTTGATATTGAGGCAATGATTTCATGGAAAGACTTGGGCTTCAGGGCCCCTTGACCCCTTGGGCCCCTGGGCCTGGGCCCGGTAGGCCCGTGCAGTAATCCATCCCTGTCCGCTATTGATGACGCGGAAAATAATAATGGTAAATCCACTGAAATTATTTGAAACTAAAGTAACGAGCCAGTTTTGTAAAATGTAAAGAATTGGAAAGTACCGATATTCGTGTTAAAATGTAAGGAGTAAAAGTAAAAAGTCGCCTCAAAAATAAATAGTAAAGTAAAAATATCTGAAAAATCTACTTGAGTACAGTAACGAAGTATTTGTACTTTGTTACTTCCCATCTCTGGTGTTTGTGTTTATATGTGTGAGTGTGCATGTGTGTGCGAGCCTGTGCTTGTGTGTGTGCCTGTGTGTGCGTGTGTGTATGCCTGCATGTCTACTGTGTGTGTGTGTGCGTGTGTCTTTATGTGTGTGTGTGTGTGTGTGCCTACATGTATCTTTATGTGTGTGTTTGGGTGTGTTCACCAGTGCATGTACGTTTGCATGCGTAGTGTAGTCACTAAACATATATTCATTTGTTGTATGGTCCCCCATGAATGGAATTCTACGAAACTTGCCATGCATTCAGAGGGTGTCATAATGATCCTATACTTTTCTGTGCATTTTGAACCTGTCAGCCAAAGATACCTATGATTACAATGCCTTGTTTTCATTTTTAACTGGTTCTCGAGATTTTCACAGAAAACTGTATCTGGCCATCTACAGGCCAGTTGGTGAACAGTCACTAAATGTACACATAGGTGCCATTGGACCCACACAATGATCCAAAACATACAGCCAAACAAGGCAAGAGAACAATATCAACATTGTAAAAGTGGCCCAGACAGATCCAGACCTCAATTTGTCAAAAAAGTGAGCACAAGGCCAGAGTGATGGCAAAGACACCAGGGAAGGGACACCAGGCAAGCCTGATGCTTTTTCTCTACGAAACTCCCCCTCGCACCTGTACGTGTTGATTTGTGCGCGAGCCCTCGCTCGGTCTGAAGCTCTTTTCTTTTTCTTTGCATCTTCCTTCAAGGGTTTTCGCTGCTTCTTCGCCGGCTCTGCCATTATACACACGTTTAGTAAGTAGAATTCAGGTTTTGTCTTTTGTTGAGATTACTTGCGTAAAATGAATGTTACTTCATTTTGAGGTAGAAAAGTGAACAATCAAATAAACTATACTTGAATTGCTGAAGTGTGTACTACACTGTAAAATTTGTCTGTAATGTCAAGTTGTGCAAACAAATGCTCACTTAGTGTAGTGCACTTACAGTACACATAATTGCTATTTCAACTAACTTGGTCATTACAATTACAAGTAAAGTATACTCTATGTTTATGAAACACAACAGGTGTATTGAATTTGTGCTAACTAATGTCACAGTTCAGCTAACTGATATGACAAAAATGCATTTCCAGAATACCACAGACCCGGCTGGATATGCATTTTTGTTAAAGGGATCACATTAATCTTTACTGAAATTCAATCTTAAGTTACAATAACAAAGTGACAGTGACACTAAAGGCTATATATAGTGTTGTTGTGTAATTGATATGTGATTTATATTGATACATCACCCCATCAATGACTATCCAAAACAGACCAAACCTGTGAGTAGAACTAGTTATAGACAGACACAGATCTGTATCTGGAAACCATACAAACAGGTACCCTGTCTCTGCTAAGTTACTAAGGCTAAATGAGCTTGACTAGGATTTTTATGGGTGCTCTCCTTGCAACTTATGTTGCTACTAGAAGGGTGTTAGTGGCTGTCCATTAAATGGCACTCTCTTCTCTGGTCAGGATATTAATATCAACCCCAATGCCTTCACAACATCATGGATACACTGAAATGCAGAAATCAGGCCAAGTCCTGATTCACTGTGGACATCAAAGATTGAGGTTTCCCTGACCCGCTGGACAAACCCAGGGGTGTGCCACATATTAGTAGTACATAGTGAGGTCTCAACTTCATTGTGCAGTACTTTCAGAGGGTAGTACCCAAAATACAAATGTAACATGTTGCTGATGTTCTACCCACAGCATTAGAGTGTTTTGGATAGTCATCTACTTGATGGTGCGATGCATCCACATAATACACACCAATGGTATATACAACCGTTAGTGTCACTGTCACTTTATTGTAATTTAAGATTGAATTTCAGTAAGGATTAATATGTGATATCTTTACAAATATGTGGGCCAGGGAGGTGGCATTCGGGAAATGCACTGTGGGAAATGTAACATCAGTTAGCACACCTTGTGTTTAATACACAATATACTTTACTTGTGATGACCAAGTTAGGTTAAATAGGAATTCTCCTTAGTGTAAGTGTACTACACAAAGTAAGCATTTGTTTGCACAACTTGGAATTCCTATTCCAGATTAGTCTGTAATTTCAAGGCAATTGGTTTTTAAACTAAGGTTAACTAACAGGTTAAGTAAGGTTAACTAACTAACTAACTTCACAGTGTAGCAAAACTTAAGCAATTCAAATATAGTTTACTTGATTTAAATGATCATGTTCACTTTTCCACCTTAACATTAAATTACTCCTTTTAGCCAAGTAATCTCCAAAATCAACATAATCAACAAAAAGACAAAACTGTGTTATACTAACTAAACATTTTAAGTAAGAATACAGTGTGTTATATTATTTCGGAACTGTAGCTATTCAATTTTATAGTGCAAAGTAACTTTCCCAAAACTGAATGCATGTGAGATTCAACACATTCTTACTGTTGTGTGACTGTGGAGTTGCTTTGAATTGCCATGAATTTAATTCCACTTCCTGTGGGGCGGAGCCAATTCAATTCAAATTCCAATTCGTGAATTGAATGGAGATCCATTCTAAAATTCGGAGTTTTGCACAAGCCTGGTAGGTATTATAAAAACCATTTTGAGAGTTGTGAATGCGAATAAAGATGTTTCCATTGATTATTTAAAAAGGGTATGAATAATTTTGGACTTGGACCGTTTTTTTTTTTAATTTTGGACTTGGACCGTTTTCCATAAAAATGTGATGAAAACGCTTCTTTTTTGATTCCATGTTTCTACCACATTGTCTTACAACCTTTGGCCATGTGGCAGTGTCATTTTCAGTCAGAACAAACATATTGGTCAAGAGAAAATCCACATTAAATATTTGCCAGGGGTGTGAATCATTTTGTTCTTAACTGTACATACCTACCAGGTTTCGTGCACTCTGGTCTTTCAGTGGCCCGGGAATCGTTGACACAAACTACGCGGCAGTCATAATAAAGGATTTTTGAAATGGTTAGTGGCCGCCATAGCAGATCTTATAAATAATTGTTTAGGTAATATCATGAGGTCTCTTAACTTTTGTAGCACCCCAAGTTCCTCTTCTCCTCACTTTAAATCCCTTGCAAAACGACCAGGACCATGGGATACCATTAGACTGAATTTCTGAGTTTCATTTTTCACTTGCAAAGTGGAGTATCCATACCCCATTCTTTGAGAAGTTGCTTCATTTGGCTAGCAACATGACCTCTCAACAGGCTACCCACGCAAGTCAATAAAGTCTCAGAGTCAGGCTGATACAAAGTTAAGCAAATACATTTTAGGTCAGAAGTCAAATCAATACTGACATTGCTGAAAACATAACCATTTGACATTGTTGGTGGGTTTGTATGGAGAGGAATATGCTACATCATGTCAGCACTGTCAGCAGAAGTGGAAAAGTCGGATCAACTTCTGCAAACCACAAAAACACTTGAAAGAGATACTACTATACATCTTCCCACTAATGTTAAAAAAGTACAAATATTTGTAAATTCTCTGCACATATTTAGACAAGCACTAAACACTAGGTCTACAGAAGTGAATGGGGAAGCACGTGTCTGGTTGTGGAAATTCCACAGGTTTTTAGACCATCCAAAAGTCTTGTGAAACTAAAACAAAACCCACACAATATGCCCTGGACAAAACCCACAATAAAACGTAAATGGCGATACACCACTGGATTGGCTTAATTTCAATGTGTACATCGGTTGCACATAAATGAAATGTCTTATTTTTCAGTTAACAAAATTGATTCATGCCATGATGACCCACACAATATGCTCTGGAGAGAATCTGCAATAAAAATGTAATGGTGAAATACTGTAGAAAAAAACATAAAAAACAAACAAATACTGCCTATAATACCATTGATGCTACAAGAAAAACAGCAACTATACTAATATAATACTAAAAAGAAGAAGAAGAAAGATTGAAAATAGTTGTATATAAGAGTCAGAAAACAATTCTTAGCTGAAAACATATGGGTGATGTAAGTATATGCCCACATATGGATAATGATGTTAGTGGATAAAGAGGAATGTAGACTTATTTGGTAGAAAGATTATAAATGCATGTTAGCGCTGTTGCAGTGGACAGATCAGATCACCTTCTGAGAGCCACAAAACACGTAAAAGAGACATACTAGAGATACCTTCCCACTAATGTCAATAAAAGTACAAATATTTGTAAATATTTACACACATATTGCACACATGTTGCACTCATATTGCATATATTTACTCAACCAAACACTAACAGAAGTGTTTCCCAAACCATCACTTAAGATCCCCCTAAGTTCCCCTTCGACAAACCCTCCTACAGATACCTTGCAGCAGATACCTTGCGGCAGGACCAAGAAAAAACATCAACAAGAAATCGTATGCGAGTTCAAATAAAAAAAATACTCCTAAATTAGGAGTTACTCATACATTGTATCCGCAAGTTCCCAAAAAAGAATGCCTAATTAATTGATCTTTTTTTTCTTTTTATCTTATGAAGAAGCAAATCTAATGCAACAAATATATTGCTCTCACATAACAGTCATTGCCTATACATCAGCAGGTTACAGCAGGTTTACTGCTTATGCCTACTCAGTTAAGTCACCCAAGTTTGTCACTAAACACCGTGCCTAGAATACACCCGTGGTCAAAAGAAGGAAACTGGTCTCACGTGTCCTGTTGAATTAGTGTGAGTTCTGACAGAGACTTTATTTTGTGCTGTGCCAAAAGGGTACTCTATGAAAGTTGAGAGATGTTTAAAGGATACTCTATGAAAGATGAGAGATGTTTAAAGGATACTCTATGAAAGTTGAGAGATGTTTAAAGGAGATGGTGTGCTCCTCCGTGCACATTTAATGTAGTTACTACTGTGTGGAGTGAAATTCAAGGTGTAAATGTGGTTTATAAATATTAACCAAAGCAACCCACCCAAAGCTCAAATAGGCCTGACCTTCGATTAAGTGGCCTGTAGTTTGCATTTTGGAGTTGATTAGGGTACATGCCAGGTGGTTTAAAAGAATCCTGAATACCTCTACAGGCATATATTCCTTTATGTTTTACTGATGTCGCTGGGCTATATGACTCTGATTAAATGCAACTTGTGAATGAATGCTACTGTAGGGTAGGTATAGTTAGTGCAATGTCATAGCCTAACGCTATGGTTCAGCGGTTTTTATTGCTTTTATTGAAACTAATTAATGTATGTTTTAACATGGTCATAATAAGGTACCTTTGTCAGTAACTGAGGAACACTGCCTGATATCATCAACCCAATTTTTCTTTGCCATTATGATGTGACTATGCTGTCACTGTCAGCAGCAGTAAATCAAACTGCAGTAATAGCAGCGCTGTGGATTGATCTGTACCAATTGGCCTATTAGAGATGTTAAATCCCATGTAGCCTACAGTGACAGATTTAACTGATCTTTTTTCCTAATCTTTTAGCTTACAGACAGCATTTAACAGTTGACATTTCCGTCCTGTCTCTTAACTTTTTTCAATGTTTGCTAAAATAATTTAAAAAAAAAATTTGTTATTTATTATTTCTTCAGAAGTCAGACTCATTGGCCTTGGCTCATTTTCTGTGACGAATATAAAAAATAACTTATTTTCAATGACTGCACTCTGTAACACAGCCCCCCCCACACACACACACACACACACACACACACACACACATAACTATTACATATGTGGTGTTCGGGTCTACTGGACCAGAGTGTAATAATTGTTGGAGCTATGTACCTTAACTGTGTTCTGGATAAGGTTCCAATCTCAATACACATGCAATGCAATCTCAATATCTCCTTTGAGACTCTTGGCAGTCTCAGTGTGAAAGTATGCTGTCCTCTAGTGGTCTAGTTTGGCAACACATCAGTATTTTAAAATGCCTATTCATTAAAGGTCCCATGTGTACCACTTCTCCCATCTAGTGTTTAGGGATTATATTGCAACCTAATAGAACTACGGTAGCCGTCGCACATCAAAAACATAACACCCACACCAAAGATCCGCATCGACACAAAACTGTCGCAGAAAGAGTTGCAGCGGTGTGAATTAAATGCTAAATGGTGCACGTCGTTGCCAGCTGTTGCAAGCAGTCACAAAGCATTTACCATATCTAGTCGCAGCTCATCTTGTTGCAAATCTACCAAGATAATGGCCCTAGTTCCAGACTCCTAAATAGGTGTGTCAAAACATAAACTTTTCTCTTTTGTCATTGCTTGTGTGTGATGCCAATGAAACACACTTTCGGACATGGAATAAATAATTTAATTTTGCCTGTCAACTGAACTATCGGAACTCCCCCTATTACCGTTGGTCCGGTATTTCCGCCGTCTTGCGTGTATCTGTCACTTAATATGCATTTCTATACAAACCAAGATGGCGGATTCCTAAAGAAACGCAAGCACCCACACCGTAGGTGTATCTAAATTAGCTATGTACCAAAAATGACATTTTACCGTGACTCGAAGAGCTGTAAACAGTGTTGTAAGGCTGTTTGCCACTAGCAACTCATTCGTACATGTTGTACGGGTGGGTGTACGATGATTTACGAGTCTAATGGAAAGGGCCATGATTATGGCGCTACATGGAGCATTTGGAACCAGCTTCATGCACGAAAATCCTTGTTGGGCACGAGCTCTCATGCACGTACATGTTGGTGGGCGGGTACCTATCCGGTGAAACGTTATTCAGTGCGTATTTCTTGAGGAGCATATGAGAAGACGTGTATATTATGGTTATTTATGCATCATATGACAAATAAAGAAAATTGTATTGATCTTGTTTCGTTGTTGTTTGTCCCGAACAAACGCACAATGTAAAAAATAAAGGTCTGCCTCGAATACAAGTCTGCCCCAAATAAATACCTGTGCTATGCGCAGCCTAAGTAAATAGCAGACCCTGGACATAATTTGAGAACTTACGGAAAGTGCAATCATACGATGCTGGACGCCTGGCGATGCTCTGGCCGTCTACGTGAAGATTGGATGTCGTGGATGCGTAAGTAAACTGTTTTTTTTTGTAATTTGAGTCGGCAAATTACATTATCTTTAACGGTTACGTTACCATCTATGATGTAGAACCCAAAGTATTTACAGACACCACATTTTAGATGAGTTGGGGACAAATTGTCCGCTCAGGCTGGCCGTTCTGTGTGTTATCTTCCATTTTCGAAACAGGGTGGCTATTGAGGGCTCTGGCTCCAGTCATTATTGTGGGCCAACGCTACCCTATATAAAAAGCAACTATAAAAGCTATAAAAGCAACATTTGAAAAATCTGAACATCTGAACATTATATTTTCCATGATAATGACTGGGAATAATAGAGTGATAGCTCATATATAGCAGAAAGCCCCAAATGCAATTTTTACACACTGTATGCTCCATCGCGAAGTGCTTGTGGCTAAAATAATTATTAGGATTAGTTTAATGTATTTTTACATTTGCCGTAGTATTGTCGATGGGTTTACCGTATTTTCCGGACTATAAGTCGCACCGGAGTATAAGTCGCACCAGTCAAAAAATGTGTCATTAAGAGTAAAAAAACATATATATAAATATATATATGTTGCACCTAAGTCGCAGGACCAGCCAAACTATGAAAAAAAGTGCGACTTATAGTCCGGAAAATACGGTAATAACACATCAATGGGGTCCTTGGCCAGAACCTAGTGGTATTTGGGGGGCCTTGTCGTGGAAAAGTTTGGGAACCCCTGATATATAATGCCTCCATGTTTCCAACAGTGTATGACACTACGCCATCAGGTTAGGTTGACGATAAACAAATCCATTACACGTGACATGCGCTATGAAATGCATTATAGTCAATGCTTGCGCACGCAAGAACTGGTCTGCCGCTGCGGCGCAGCCACTGGCTAAATGCTGGGAAAGTATGAGAGTGGCTGGTAAATTATAATAATAATATAATAATAATTGACCATTGACTTACTATTGGGTGGCTGGTGGATATTTTAATTATTAAATCAAGAATTTGTAAGTGTCTGGTAAATGTTCATAATTAAAAATGTTAATTGCAACCTCTGGTGTGTGTGTGTGTGTGAGCAGGGGGGTGGGTATGCCACTTTGACCATGACACCAGATTGGGTGCCAGGCATTGAAGGATACCTTGTTTAGAAAGAGGAAGATAAAGATGATGAGGAAAGATGAAGGACAGGAGGAAGATGAAGAGGAGCAGCCATCCACCTCTACACAGCCTCTCAGACAGGCAAGAAAGAGAGCCATAGAGCCCCACACTCCACTCCTACCTCAATGCACTTGGGACTGTCTCCACACTCTGCTCCCAGCTCTCTGTACTCTGGACTGTCCCCACTCCCACCTCTCTGCATTTGGGGCAGTCTCCATGCTCCACTCTCTCCTTCCTACACATTTGTCAATGCACTTTTTTTGGGCCTTTTATTATCAAAATGTCAGAGGCGGAATAGAAAATAAATGATGATTATTGTGATTATGCTTCTTTTATTGTATTCCAGATTCACTGACATCCAAATCCAGAAATAGTAGCAAGGACCCCCAAAGTGTCAGCTTTCATTAGAGGCCAAGATTTTGTTTGTAGGCAAAGGGGTTGTCAAGTTAGAGGTGTTTGATTCTGGTTATACAGTTTGGTAACCAAGTGTCCTTTTGGAGTCTCCAAAAAGGACTTAAGAAAAATGCATAGACATATCTGTTGGAATATCATACTTTCTTTCATCATTCATCAGTCTTTTGACTCCAAATTTGGACTGCAGGAAGCCAAGGCCTGTGTCTGTGGTCTAGTTGTGTCTAAATCCTGCCTAGTGGTCCCTGAATGTCTGTACCCATGTCACTGCATAGGCAAACCTATGGGCGGAGAAACAACCCCATAATTCTAACCTCTTCAGCTCTGAGTCAACAAGTCATAAGTCACACTTATACATTTTCTTAAATAGTTAAATATATAGATATATAGACTTTACTTTACTTTATTTCTGCATTGTTGCACTGCTGACTTACTCATTTGCACTATCACCATGACCACTATCACCATTGCACTACCACCATGACACTCATTCACACAGAGCACCTTAGAGCACCTTACCATACCTTACTATGCACAGAGAATCACAGGCTCAGTCCCTGCCTCAGTCATTGCAAAGCCTCTGATTTATTAATCACCACTATGTGGATACTGTTTTTAAATTGATTTAGATTAAGTGTTAGTTAGTATAATTTGTATTTTTGTAATTTGTATTTTAGTATATTTTTATATATTGTATTAAGTGTTAGTATAATTTGTATTTTAGTATATTTAGCATATTCTTTATCTTCTACTGTCCTTACTGCTTAGTTGTGTTTTTATATTATATACTTTAATTACTCTTGCTGTTAAAGAATGTGTTTGTGTTGTATGTATGCTGCTGAAACCTTGAATTTCCCCTGGGGATCAATAAAGTATCTATCTATCTATCTATCTATCTATCTATCTATCTAAGTCATAGAATCAAACACTTTAATCCTGAGAGTGTTACCTTTCCAATGATACCAGACACATCTCTGAGTCACAAACTACGTGGGATCTGTGCTACTTACAACTTGGGCATGTAGTTTTAGCCAAAAACATAGAAATAAGGGGGCAAGTTACTACTTAATACCATATCCTCACTACATCTTTAGCACATTTAAAAACTTTAGAAAATAATACAGTTATTTTACTACTTTACTCAGCTGTGTACTTTACCACAGCTGAGTAAAGAAGGCTATGATTTAGATACAGCACAAACTTTGTATGCATTGAATCCATGATGAACTTAATGAAACAGTGAACTTTGTAAAAATAAGTAAGCAATTTCTTGACCCCATAGTCTTAAAGATGGTAGTTTAATATTATTTCCTCCCTGAAAAAACTGCTTCAGTTCTGTGAACTATCATGAAACTAATACAGGATAACACAATCTGGATTTTGCACTGCTTGTTTCTTTGTTTTACTCACTTTTTACTTTTATTTTTCTCTGCATTTTCCTGGAAGATATGAATGATTAAAATACTGCCAACAAGAATAACTACATACAGTATAGAACAACAAAACACTGCATGGTATTCTGGGTGGACGTTAAGGAGGAGAGTGATGAAACAGTTTTGGGGCTACTGGCACACACATATCCCACCTCCTTAGCTGTCCTCCTTTTCAGTTTCTTGGGAGGCAATCCCTGACAGCCCAGCAATTCCTGTACAATGCCTTGAAATGACTTTTCAGGTTTAGCTTCTTATCAAACCTGTGTTTAAAAGCAACAACGATAAGAATTGAAATCACTGGACAAATTAGTTATCGCATTCGTTAAATAGTAACAACAGTTGAACAAGTAGCGCCACACTGCCCAGTACATTGACACAATGAGTAAGAGGTTTAATAAAGTACAGTAAGTATTGTGTGTGTGTGTGTGTGTGTGTGTGTGTGTAGGGGGACAAATGTCACTAAAATGTACTTATTAGCTTGGTTTTTGACACAGACAAAAGGTCTGTGAAATATGTAGTCGTGGTCAGCTCAGCATCTATAATTAAAACCACTGTTCCCAGTTTGCTGTTCTGGCAGAGGTGCCAACTGAGGATTTGTTAGTCTTATTTTAGACATTACCATACAAATATACATAGTACACAATCTAAGCCAGCATCTTAGCACTTCTCTGGTCTTAAATGTCATGTAATAGAACCACCACAAGTGGTAGGGCAGCTCCTCTCATCCTTCTGAGTTTTTTGGCAAATACATGCAAAGATACAGTGCAACTGGAAAGTTGTCAGACCCTTTTTTCCTCATTACTCTACATACAATGCTCCAATACTCCACAAGAAAAACAAGTTTTGGAGTGTTTTGTAAATATAAAAGAGTGAAATATCCCATTTACATAAGTATTCAGACCCTTTGTTATTATGCTTGCAATTGAGCTCTGGTGCATCTTACTTCTATCTATGGTCCTTGAGATGCTTCTACAACTTGATTGGAGTCCACCTGTGTTTAAATGAATTCATTGGACATTATTAAGAGAGACATCTGCCTATATAAGGTCTCACAGTTGATGGTGTATGTCAGAGTGAAAAGCAAGCCACAAGATTGAGAGAATTGTCTGTAGACATGCCAGACAGGATTGAGTCAAGACACTGATCTAGGAAAGGATACAAGAATTTTTTGCAGCATTGAAAGGGCCCAAGGGCACGGTAGCCTCCATCAAATGGAATAGTTTGGAACAACCAACAGTTTTCCTAGATCTGGCCGCTCAGCCAAACTGAGCAATCCGGGATGAAGGGCCTTGGTCAGACAGGTAACCAAGGACCCAATGGTCACTATGAATGAGATCCAGAGTTCCTTTGTGGACATGGGAGAACCCTTACAGAATGACAACCATCAGTGCAGCTCAGTGCCTGGTTTCTTCAACACACGCCGTTGGAATTGTGGCCAAATAGTTCAATCTTTGTTTCATCAGACCAGAGGATTTTACTTCTCATGATCTGAGAGTCTGCTTTTTGGCTTCCGTCTGGTCACTCTACCATAAAGGCCTGACAGGTGGAGTGCTGCACTGATGGTTGTCCTTCTTTAAGCTTCTTTCATCTTCACAAAGAAACTCTGGATGGGAATTTCAGTCTTTTATATTTACAAAACACTCCAAACACCTGTTTTTTGTGGAATATTAGAGTATTGTGTGTAGATTGATGAGAAAATGAATTGAATCCATTTTCAGATGAGTCTGAAACATAACAAAATGTGGAAAACATCGAAGGGTCTGAAAACTTTTCGGTTGCACTGTACTTGTTTAGTTTAGTTGACTGTGTATGTAATCCTACACATTAAAGTTTGACCTACATTGCATCTCCTTAAGAATTATTGGCCCATTATGGATGATTCCAGAAATGAGACGTATTTTTGTAGTATCAGTTTTACAGCAATTGATCCTAAAAACATTCTTAACCTTGATAGATGCATGCATGTTTTGACAAATGTTGTGAGTCAGGTCATACAATTATCACTCATCACTTTTCTGACCCTGTGCATTTTGTATGTACAGTAAGAATAGTCCACCAAGGATAAAAGTACACCTGACCGCTATGACCTGGGTCTTTTGATATTTGGATACAAACATCCTTCTACAGGCTAGTATGGTTCCTTGTACCAATGCAGAGTATAGCTCTCAGCCCAGAGAGCCAAAGGCATGGTGCCATTGGCTTTGCTACTAAGAGCATTATTCAAATGATCAGGGATGGATGGAATTTGGGTCATGGCACAACGGTGAATGTGCTTGTTTTGGCAATGGCAAGACTGTGGTTTGGTTCATTACTCGGCTTATTGTCTAGAAAAACATTAACACAATAAAAGATGTGAATAAGATGAACACCCGGAATTAGACCATACCGTGCAATAAGTAGCATCAGTTGATGACAAAGATACACGGCAACCTTAAACTGAAATAGGTATCTTTCTTCGTGAAACTATGATATGATCCATGTGACTATTTACAGAACACTCAGACCCTAAGATCACTGGTCTGATCGCTGCCGCTCAGTGGAGGCAGAAGTGATGTCAATATGTGGAACACTGGTGGTCATTTACCAGCATTCCATTCCAGGAAAAAAGGGAAACTCAATTTTGTGGAAAAGAGACTCCTGCAAGACCTATTAGAGGTCAAAAGTGCAGTGGATTTATATGCAAGCAAATACACTGACAGCTGAACACTGATTTTGTCAAAATCATCTTGTGTTTCTCAAAAACGTCTGTGTACTCCCTGTCGCTTACCATGCTTGCCCTTCACTTATCAACCTAAATGGCATTACTATATGATCATCTCCTTCCCACATTTCTCTCTTCTCCAGCTCACAAACACATGGTACACAAAATATTTACTATAAAATAACCCTCTGAATGTGTGATCGCTTGTATCGCCTATCCTACAATATCTGTACTCTCCTGTATGCATATCCTAATGTGTATTTGAATACTAATGGCACCTACGATGTAATCCAAATGCAATACAACATCCCATGATGGGGTCATCCCTATGTTCCCCATGTCCTATGTTCCCCGCTCGGGGTTAGGGTTAGGGTTATGGTTAGGGTTTTAAAAAAGGGTCCTATGTTCCCCGGTCCCATACAAAGCGGGGAACATAGGACCTGGGGAACATAGGACCCGGGGAACATAGGTACGCTCCCCTCATGATTGGGGCTCTTGCCTCACAACTGACATTAAACCATCCATTGAATGTACATCATTACCTAAGTCAAAGAGCCATTTCAGTCACATCAATTTGTCCTTCACAAATTGCAACTACCTGGAATGGATCTGGTCCACACATCCAACACATTGCACACAGCATCAGAGCCAGATCCTCTCCAGAATTGGTGAACACCTGGACATGCTGGTTAAACACAGCATGTAACCAAGCTTGTCAGGAACATGCTGATACACAGTTTCTTGAGACATGGCAACACTGGCTATCGCTGTCTGGCTGTCACCTGGCTTCGTTGAAACTAATGCAAGGCTAGGTTACATTTAACCTATAGGCTATTTCAAGCCACGGGTTCGGTGTTTGCAGATAAAGACCAGTTTTCTGCAATAGGCGAACAAGCCCACTTGAACAATTCTAGGCACGTGCTGTTAAGTCCGACCCCTCTACACATAAGCCTATGGAAAACGCCATTGCTTTTCGAAGTCTTTCATGTTTACAGTTCTGGTCATTTAACTCATTATGATCTGCCTGCTGTTAAAATTAGGACTTGGATGGACAAGGACGAATTGCTACAAACGGTCAAATGGTGGTTTTCCGACGCCAATGCAGTATCCCTGAGCGGACAGCGTGTCCGGTCGGGATGTGAGGATACGTTGCGCGTGTGTTGTTGATGTGCAGTTACATAACTATTCGATGAGCTTGGCCGCGCGCACGTGGTCGGCCCGCTCTAACAGGCGACACAGTGAATGAATCTCAGCGCGTAACAGGAAAACTGCGCATTGTCTTCATACTGTCTCGAACATTTAAATGTCTAAATGTCTTAAAAGTTACTGCTACATGTCTATTTTTTTTAAATGATATGAGGTAATTTGTAGTCTACATTTCCTTGTAAATTAGAATTTAGAGGAAAAATAAAACACAAAAACATGATGCATTGAGTAGCCTACATGCATTGCGAGAGTGGGACAGCAGGTGGGGTGGTGGTAATGTTGATTAGTTTGGACAGTTGATACAATTTATATTATTGATTAGTTAATTGATATAAGTCGGTATGTGTCCAAAATAATACAATATTTCACCGATACAGTTTTCTTCTTTGGTCCCTGTAGCATGCGCGCTCATGCCCCCTGATCCCTCCGGAGCCCGGATGTTCACTCTGCTTAGGACAACATGGTCGCCTGACGGAGCAAGACGTGTTCACGAGCGTGCTGGAATCTCTGTGCATTCTCACCGCGATCGCGAGGTTAAACCAGCTGACGGCTAAGCAGAGGGGAACTGTATGTGCCTATCTTTGACACAGAGCTTTCTGGTAAGTGTATTACAGCTCTACATGACCATAGTAACCTTTAATGTTGTATTCGTCTCCTGTCGTGCTGCGTACTGGTGAACAATAATAAAGCTCTCACAGTTGACCATGTGGAGCGGAGTCAACAGGCTGTGGTAATGTCACATTTGGTGATAATAGGCTACTCTTAAAATCGTATTATTCTGAATGAAGTGTAACAAAACGACGCGAGGCACTGACACCATCCTTCTTTTTCACTGTGACTTAGACTGCTTAGTCGAATGGAGGGCTTAGCAGACGTTACATTGTAGCTGGACCATATTGGCGTTTAGGAAGACGCGCGGTGTTGATCTCTGGTTGTCAAGTCATGACATCTATTCAGTGGTCCATGTATTTGTTCTGCAGAAACAGCGTATTGTGAATGGCTTTGGTTGTCTATGGAAAGAGATCATATTCATCTGATCTGTGAACTGCAGAGTGAGTGTCTTAAGGCAGTTGTTAATGTTGTTAATGAACACGGACATGAATGAGTTCGTAATATTATGACAGCAGGTTGGGTTGCTGTAGGTCAGCTGTTGTCGCCATATAACTTGAAAATACATCTTAAGACAAATATTGCCACTAAGTACTTAACGTAGTCCTGCTAGAGTCTGCGCACGCGCAGCTTTAGCGAGTCTAGCAATCACCAAATGTGGTCGTTGGCGATGAGTGCGTGCTTCAAATCAATGCAAGGAACCACGCGATGCTGGACACTGAACAGAGAAGTAAAACGTGGTTGTTATCAGGCACCCCGTGTGTCTGGCATAGAAGGGGCAGGAGTGGACGTTAGGTTATTTCCTCAGCCTGATGGCGAGGTCCTGACAACGTTATCTGCTGCGTGTCTTTTAGCTGAGGAGATTTATAGTGACTGTCTCATCTCATCTGTGACCTTGGTTAGGGCAGATTGCAGGAGCCTGCATCATCATGTGCATCAGCTGGGTGCCTTTCAGTATGTGGTACATTGTATATTTGACTAGCTTTGCTTGTTGGCTCATTGGCCCACGGGGAATAAAACTGATTCCATTGCCTATCCTAAATAAACCAAATAAAGTCATATAAACAGTCACCCTGATCTGAAATCATCTGTAACCCAGTGTGAAAGTAGTGACCTCCTTCCACCACTGCTCTAAACACATTGCACTGAACCCTTGACTCAGAAGAGTTCTGGCCATTTTGTACCCAAATTCTAAGAGTGGTTTCCATGACTTTACAACCAGTGGCCCCTGGCATCTCCGTAGCCTTTCTCAGGCTGGCATGCACTCCAGCCTCAGCCACTGAGTCAGTCTGCCTTAAAGGAGCAGCAGTCTACATGAGTACATGTTGGTTTGTCTGCTTCATTCTGTGACACTCTCATGACTCGGGTGGCTTAAATAAGACTGTGCACTCTAGGCCAAAGCATTCTGGCTCAACAGGGCAATCCACAATCTACCAGCGCTTTCATGTAGGCTTTTTTTGTTTTTGTATTATGAGGGTCATTACTGGTGGATTTGTCATTGTCTCTCCAATGCTTAGATGAATAACGGATTGTTTTTATATGTACAAGGAGCAGAAGATGTTCAATGAAATGGACATGGAAAGTCGTTTATTTGGGCTTTGTGTTGTATATCTTGAGACAGCGGTTCTCAAACTTTTCACAATGAGTACCACCCACGAAAACAATTGGCTCTCCAAATACCACCATTATGACTGGCATTAAAATACAGGTGCGTAAGCCAATTCAACTACATATTTTGCATTGTACATACTGTTTTGCGTTGTCAAGTCTTTATGAAAAGACACCTTGGAGACTCCCTGAGTACCACTAGCGAGAGTTTGCGTACCACCAGTGGTACCCGTACCACAGTTTGAGAACCACTGATCTGAGAGATACCACAGAAGTCACTATAGAATATAGACACTATATTCTAGGAGACTGTGATTTAAGGTCAGCGGTAGTGCTACGATTGAGTGATGTCAGCCAGCAGACCTGTTGCAGGTGAGTGTGGAGTGTACAGGTATCAGCTGACCTGTTTCAGATGAGTGTTGAGTGAACTGACTATAAGTATTACTGATGTGCACAGGTAGGCACAAATGTGCATTTTATCGCACAGTTCAGGTTTTGCAGGTCTCTCTCTCTCTCTCTCTCTCTCTTACTGTTTGCGTATCTGTCTGTCTCTCTGTGTGTGAAAGACAGAGCCCCAGCAGGACAGCTGCTTGTTTTCCCTGTGCTGTCTCATGTGTAGCTCATGTGACAGGCCTATTTCCAGCATGTGCCACGGGCCTCCAGAGAGACACCTGACACCTGTGGGCCCTCCAGTTCCCACCAGCCCATTAAATCCCCACATATACAAGTTCTAAGCCTGAACCCACTCCTTAAACCCTAAAACAAATATTGATCAATACAAAATAAAAATTAATCTGTTACACCCCAAGCCTCCCTTCATCAGCGCTTTGAACCTTAATCCTGTCCAGAGCTATACAGTAACCTTGTTGGTGTCTATCTATCCAAACCTTAAAATGTGTTTTTGAACTCAAAGCTGTGAGTGCTTTTAAACCCCAAAGTTACGCCTTTACAAATTTCCTGCTGTGCTTCAAATCTTTACTCCATCAGTCAGTTCAACTCCAGCTTAAACTTGTGTTCAAACTTTAAGACCAGTTTAGTTCCTTAGTCCCTAACTTAATGCTGCTTTCATCCCGTTTCGCCATCTTCAACGCTTGACCCTAAAGACCAGGGCTGCAGTCTGATAGTCTTTTGTGCTGCTTAGGAAGGTTTATGACTGAGTTAAATGACAACGAAAGTGTCCAGGTGACAGCCATAAGAGCGGTCAAATCGTCCAAAATGGTCAGGAAGGGTACTTCAATGTTTCCTTTCCTAGATGCACTTGTTACCCTGGACTATCCTTAAAAGTAAACGGAAGGAGATAATGCTGTCCAACAATTTCATGTGGCAGCAACATTTAAAGCAAGTGTAAGTTGGGTTCTCTTAGCACCTTCTCTTACAGTAGGCTGTCTTTTCTTAAGTCCTGATGAAAAATGGCAGAAAGGACATAGGATGTAATTTTTTATGTGACTATTCGACCGCGGTCTACATATTTTTCTACCTAATGAACCAATGCTTAAACAATAACCTTTTAAGCCCCGGGACTTAATCTCTACAGAAAACATTATGACCTGAAGCCTATAGATTCCAGGGGGACTGCTGCTGCTCAGTGTGAATAACTAACACCACCCAGCGCAGTCTTGGAATGCCAGCCAGCCTGTTGCAAAAGGTGCTTGCTCTCCCTGGGTTGTTTACATGTCGCCATGTTTTTCCTGGTCCATGTCTCCAGAGATGGTTCTGTTTTGGGCTACAGTCAGTCCTGTGTCAGGTCGAATGCTGATTCAGTGCCGCCCTGGACTTAATGTCAGCTCTGTGTTATAGGATCACATTGGTTTATGCGGCAGAGCAATGATACAGACCTGATGTGTGTATTAGACAGGGATAGACAGCTCAACCGAGCGTCCCTTCATGGTATGTGTTTGAGCTTGTTGTGCTGGCATGCGGGAGGTGTGATAAGATTGGAGTGCCCTGGCTGGCAGCATGTCCTGTGGAAAATAGACTCCATATTTTCCAGTCTGACAGGTGCTTGAAACTCAACTCTTGCTTTCAAACAAACAATGCCAGTTCCTAGCTTCTTAGGATGATTCATGCAATGAGTCAACAGGTTAAGCATAGCATCCTGACCTTACAAACCAGTAAACATAAAATGTGTGTGTGTGTGTCAAACTGTTTTGTCCAATGACTTTGTTTTTTTTTTTATTTATTATTATTTATTAATTATTATTTATTAAAGGGAAATGAGTCCTATCCTTTTATTAGGATGAATGGACTACATTCTCAAGGCATCTTTCACGCGGTAATCCACAATTCAATCAAGGTCTACATAAAAGCGCAGAGGTCTTGGAGCATTCAGTACCTGGTTAAGTCTGAGTTCAGCGTCCTCTGGTCGGGATGTCAGTCAAGCGAGTGGGCTATTGAATGCAAGGCTTTGTTGGGGTTGACACAGTAAATCTAGAACTCTGGCTCTACTTTCACTTACTTCTTATTACAAATGCTTTCGACTTTCCCGCTGCTTTGTGGTCTCCTTGCCTAGATTCATTTTTAGTGCCTAAATCTCCTCTTAGATGGTAGACTTTGCTCTAGGAGTGTTTTGGGACTGGGTTTTCAGGAGGGACACAGGGAAATGGGTGTTTGTTATTGGAGTGGTTTCACTGGCAGAGATCGCATGATCATAGGAACAGATGATCACAAGGTCTGAATTTGCAGTACAGTGATGTGCTGGAGTCCTGCCAATACACACACACATACACATACACACACACACACACCTCTTATGTTCCAGTCCCTCGTACTGTTACTGACGGTTAATGCCGTCCATGTTATAATGTAATTCTAGAGGTGGTAATTGTCAGACTAATCGGGTATATTTGAGGGTATGAAAAATCAGATTTGTATGTTGGAAGTAGCTGTCAGACTCATTACTCTCTCTCAATTTAATGTCATCTGGGCCAGTTTAACTGAATAACATAGCTGTGTAACTAATGGCATATCTGCCAGCAAGCATTGTGGGCAATTGTCATTGTAAGTGGAGGCCTAAAGCAGAGTCAGTAGCCTACCATGCTGAACTTTTGCTAAAGAACATCCTAGAAGTAGGTCATGCTCACATCTACAATGCAGCCAGGAAAGTACACTAATTTTGTTTTCTTGCTTTTTGCTCGCAGTTTTCTCTACACAGTGCCCCCTACAGCTTCAGAGTATATATTTTACGGCACCTCTTTCCCTGTTCCTCCGACAACGGTTTATTCTGCTTCTTTTTGCCAGCTCTGCCATGACGAATGTCTGAGAAGCATGGCGTGTGTGTGTAGTGGCATAAAGCAATTCATTACATTGTGAGATATTCTGCAAGACTTTCTGACTCTGAGGCCGGTGGCTCGCCGGAACAAAGTTGCAAGGCTGTTTTTTTCTGCTCACAGACGCTCGGGGGAAGCAAGACGGCCACCATTCAACCCGGAAAAAGTCATATAACCATTCCAATGACTCTGAAGCTGTTATTTTAAGGGAAATTAAGCTAAAAAATTACGTAGTTCCCTTTAACTGTTTTTAAGGCTTCTCAAACAGTGGTAGCTTCATTTTACCATCGCTTGGTCCATTAGCCACTGCAAAATAATATTTGCAAACAAAGTGTGCGATGCCAAATGTTCAGATAGCTGAATATATTTTCATCATTAAGTCCGGTCTGATAACTGATTTTGTACATCTTTGGAGGGGGTCATTTTTCCTTTGTGTCACAGACCATTTTTTTTTAGATGAAAAATGTTTAGACCCAAATCCTCAGGCCGCCCTAATCCGTTAAATCTATTCAGAGGAGAGAAAACTGAATAGTTACCTGAGAGAACATTGGAAGTGCTCTGTTTGATTGGCAAAGGCTGTTCATGTCCTATCAATATAAATAAATATTGCAGCATACACACACACACACACACACACACACACACACACACACACACACACACACATAAACAAACACTCCAGGTCCAGGTCCCCTGGGCCAGGACATCACTTGTTTGGGACTAATGTGTATGAACTCTACCACACTAGAAAGGGCAGTGCATGTTTTCATGGACCAGATGTGTTATTGCTGATAAAATTGTGCTTGACCGGGCACCGCACACCATACAACACAAGTGTGTTTTGTGCCTTGATTGTGATTTACTGTAGGCGGTTTGTGGGAAAGGAATTATCTCATAAAAGCCCAAGAGACAGGGAGTGTCTGCTATACACCACATTACTGTTACGTTAGATAGTTAACACATTCTCTCTTTCATTTTGTCTCTCAGTTTCCCTCCAGTGACCGTTCATCCCCCTCTTTCTGTCTGTCCTTTTGCTTCACCTCCCTGTCCTCTAAGAGTCCACAGGCTCAGGCTGAGGGAGGCTAATGTGCAAAATAAATAAATGAATGAACTTTGTGAGCATTTCTCAATGACTGGCATACACATGCACACACCTTTATTCTTACTCTTTATCATTGAAGCAAAAGTAATTAAGTTCAATTCAGTGGGATTGCCCAGATAACATCTTAAGTTGTGAATGTTTCCCACAAGCCCAACCCATTTGTAAATGTTTATGGGCAGAAAGAATTTGTAGTGGCTATTGATTGTACTCCCACATAGAGATGTGTTATGACTATGTTATGGTTAGGGTTACAGTATTTTAATAATTTAAATATGAACATATGAACAAAACATCCCGTTTTTAAAAAAGTTGAAAAAGCCTACAGTAATTTCCTGTGTATTAGCCGCATTGTGTATAAATCGCAGGACAGTGTTTTATGCAAGTTAAAAAAGTGAAACCATATTAATACCATATTAACTGCCCACGTGTATTAACCTCATAGCTGAAGAAATTTAGCAAAATCAATGTATAAACCGCGGCTAATAGATGGAAAGTTACGGTACATTAAGCATAATAGTAATAAGAACCATCATATTAATTAGATTAGATTAGATTCAACTTTGTTGTCATTGTGCAGAGTACAAGTACAGAGTCAACGAAATGCAGTTATATTAACAATAGGCTATGTCTTAGCATATGGACCCTTTCATCAATAAAAACAACAACAATGCTTGAACGTTCTATTTTGGCCCCAATCTACTTCCTCTGCATTAAGATAACATATGGAATGTTAAAAAGGAAGTCTTGTGGGGCCAACTATGATGCTGATAATGGAACTCTCTTGAAAGGGTCCATATTTAGCATAAGAGGAATAAGAATATGTTTGAGGGTTTAGGGATGGGGCAGAAAGGGTGAGTGCATGAATGTTACATTTCGGTGGAACTAACCGACTGGAAGTGAGGACGTGACTGGAAAAGTGATTTTTAGGATGGAGGAGTTGAGAGTCTAGCATGTAAGGGCACTTGGCCTGAAGGACTAGGGAGCAAGAGCTGATGTGGGGATAAGGTTGACATTGAGCGGCACTTTGTAGAGTTAATGAGTGCATGATCCTGCCACAGAGAGGAGATGGCTGTGCGGGTGCTCTGTTTGGTGTAGGAGGAGCTCATGATCTTTGCATGAAAGAGGCGATTGTCCTCTCGTCCAGAAAATTATGTCACCAGTGGGCATCCCTGCTGGAAGGCTTGCTGAAAGGCTGTTACTGAGAGGACCCATTTGATGTCTTTGCGTGTGTGTATCTGTTTGTGTGTGTGTGTGACAGAGAGAGAGAGAGAGAGAGAAAGAGAAGGAGCGAAGGGGATCCATCTGTGTGGCCTTCAGCTTGTAGAGGCTAGCGTGTGTGTGTGTGTGTCTGTGTGTGTGTGTGAGCGTGTATAGGCTACATTAGTGTGTAAACCCATAAATGGTTCGTTTGCATGCTAGTGCGTGTCTATGGAGACGGTCTCCTCACACTGTGAGGTTATGCGGCTGCACATGTGCGTGAGCGTGCATGCCCTGTGGCCAGTCCTCCCGCCCGCCATCCTACCCCATAAGCCCTGGGGCTCAGCCCTCATGTTTGGGGAGTGGAGTGGCCGCGGGTAGCAGTTGAGCAAACTGCCCCCAGCTGGAGTCAGAACTGACGGAGTCTCAGCCCAAGCGGTCTCATGGGGGCAGTCATAGCTTTGGAACATCACGATGATGCCAACCTTGACTATTGAGCTGAGTCAACAGCCAGCCCTAACAAGACTGGTTTCCTGGCACTCAACCTGTCAAGTGCACCAGTCGCCTTTGGGGTTTACTATTTGAATCGGAAATCTGCTATGAGACGTGGAATTCTTTTAGAATGTCAGACAGACTACACCAATATTTCCTGCTCACGCTTGAAATTATGGATGTGTCCACCAGGCATGTATTGCAATACACAATAGCTTATAGGAGATGCAGCATACAGACATGTTGGGTTTGAATCACGGTTCCATGCAGAATGGAATAGATTGTCGCTTCATGTCATGTACCTTTGAGTATAGGCTGATCTGACTCTGGGGGTGTTCATTTTGACCTGGGATCTTATTCATAGATCATCTAATTTGTGGTTATATGAGTGAGGTCACTGCATCTGCATGGCTTGAGTCTCTGGCCTCTGCCTCCCTGGTCCTTGCGGCCAATGCCTGATGTAAATATTATGGATCTGTGATGGGACTACCTCTGTCTCTGTCAGCCTGTGTCAGGCGTTTTACCTCGTGTCGTGACCTTGTAGTAGGAGCAGGAACCTAAGCATGGCCCAGAATGCCAAATGAGACGATGAGGCAGGCAGCACATGACTGCAGACAGGGATGGCATGTATGCAATCGTACGAATGTGTTTCGCTTTGTAATGGAAGTTTCCTCGTAAGTGAACCAGGCAATTCATTTCCACTGGCGCTGTGCTTTGGCTCTATTGGTATGCAGGGTAGATGCAGTGCGGCAGTGCTGCTCATTCAGGCCTTTGAGCCACTCACTAGATGCCTCTACTCTACTCACTGGCATGAGTAACAGGCTATTGTAGTGTTTTCTGTATCCTTATAATGTACTTGATCCTTCCAAAATGAGGAGTTCATACATATTAGATGGGCTATGAAAAATGCTTATAGCTTGTATAGCTTATAGTCAGTGTCAGCCTCTTACGCTTTTCTGTTTGGGTCCGATTGGTTTATGTCTCTTTATATCCTGCTGTAAGTGATGGAAATGCATGTGTAGTCTCTTAATGCTCCCTGATAGGAAAAGCTATATCTGTGTGAATAAATATTCCTGCAGTGAGATTTTATCAGAAAAAAAACAACAGATTTATTTGAACAGCTAACAGGTGTGCATCCGGTGTGCGGAGATCAGGTGAATGTGGCTGGGTCGCACAGCGTTTGTGTGTGCGACTGAACATCTGTGTTTTCCAGCAGTTGTCTGTGTGCTGTGTTAATGTTGCTTAGTGCTGTGTGTGTGATGGAATTATTTTGTGACTTAGTGATGATGGCATCTATGATTGGTGTCCTTGGTCGGACTGCAGTAACTGCCTGGGGTTTTCTCTTTTTCGCTCGCCTCTCTCTCTCTCTCTCTCTCTCTCTCTCTCTCTCTCTCTCTCTCTCTCTCTCTCTCTCTCTCTCTCTCTCTCTCTCTCTCTCTCTCTCTCTCTCTCTCTCTCTCTCTCTCTCTCTCTCTCTCTCTCTCTCTCTCTCTCAATGAAATTTTTCCTGTTCAAATATGCTTCTTTAGCACGCCAAATCATCTGTTGCATTGCCAAAGAATTCACAGGAACAATAGAAACAAATATAGTCTATATATACATGGAAAAACAAGAAAACATTTACAAACATTTACAATGTTTCACTTAATCAAGGCACTGAATGTATGTGTGCGAGTCTCTCTTTCTCTCTCTCTCCCTCTGTCTCTCTCTTTCTCTCTCTCTCTCTCTTCTGTCTCAAAAAATTCTCTCAATCACACACACACACATACACACACACACACACACACACACACACACATCGATGTCACCCCCATCACATACAATACACACATCGTCACGCCATCCTCTCACATTCTTGTCCTGTAATAGGCTATGTAGCAGCCAATCCTACTTGGCCAGCCCCCTCTCTGTGCTGTGATTGGTCATCTTGGCTGTGATGCAGAAGCCTCTCTTTGGAAACAGTCTAGACTGCAATGCCTCAGTGCAGCTTCTTTACCTGCTCAACCTGCGGCTGCCTCTCATTCTCTCTCTTTCTCTCTATCCCTCTCTATCCTCCTCTCTCTCTCTTTCTCTCTCCATCAGCAGTTATCTATCTGGCAATCTACCTCTCCATATGTCTGTCCATATATGAAATTATTTAGCATTTTTTAAATGTACATTTGATTTGCATCAGTTAGCCCTCCATCACAATTCTTTAGTCTATTTCTCTCTGTCATCACATCATACACTTCCCATCTTCCCACTAATCCCCCATCCCTAAACTGCATCCCTAAACTGCGTCCTGCCACACGGAAGGTGAGTACAGCTGACCGCACATGCCACACTGTGATTTTCTTTTTCTCTCTCTGTCTTTAGACACACACACTCACTCACTTGCATCCTTTCTCACTGCTGTCTTTTCCTCTGCCTTCTCTCTCTCTCTCTCTCTCCCTCTCCCTCTCCCTCCCTCCCTGTCTGCCCTTGTCTCCCCAGGAACAATTTCATTTTAGAATTACTGTCAAAGTGTGTGTGTGTGCGCGTGTGTTTGCGTGACCTCTAAGTAAAAGCAGAGCAGATAGGAGGAATGAGCAGAACAGGTGCCTTAGACACTGATGTGTCTTGAGCTAATGGAGCATAATGAAACTGCAGTGCCCTTGAAAGTTCCAGCACAGTCAAAAGACCGTTTACACGGAGACCCGTTCCCATACGGCAGATTATTATCCTTCAAAAAGGCCTCTCAAGTGCCAGACCTAAACATGTCGCTTGTTAGCAGGATTGTTTTCTCAAATGATCTGTTGGTTTGGCACCTGTCCCATGTGGAAATACATCCTACTGGTTGCGTGTCTAAGGTAACGCTATCTACAATTATGGAGGGGCTCGAGCTATTAGGAGCAAGCAAAAAAGAGAGCAGCAAAGCCATGCTAACAGTCCAGAAATATCAAATCTACCGAAGGACTGTCAGCGTCTGATTTCCAGCATTCAGAAAGGCTAACTTGCTTTCTTCAAAATGCTTATGAGCAACAGTGGTGTATATCTTTGCCATGAAATGTTTGAGTTGGGTCATTGTCATCTCAAAGAATGTGTAGGTCAGCAGGGCTGATATGAATTCCTTGTCAGAACATGGACATAATGGGTGTGACCTGAATGTAGGGGAATACTCACTTATTTATTTTGACACACCGACATTCTCTCCATCACCTTTTGGTCATTCCCCCTCACCCAAACACATGCCCAGTTAAGTGCTTTCCCAGTCATTAAGTCCACAGCTTTGCTCAGATTAAGTAAATACCAGCCATGAAATGTAATTTAGGAAACGGTAAGACACAGTGGAATTTTCTGCTTCTGCGCCTTTAATAACCTGATGGAAAATGAATAAACGTCATGAGCCGATTCTCTAATACACTACCCTCCCAAATCCTATGGCTGTGTACGAGTCTAATGCTGGCCTGAACACTATGGCACACATGCACATCCAAACTCCCAGCACCTTCCCCTCACGCTATGAACTGCCAGGTCTTTAACAGAGTCTTTCCAAAACCCCTGAAAAGGTTTAAGATCAGGAGATTAGCCATTCGTAATGTCGAAAGAATTTAACATAAGGAATGACATGCTAATTTACTTTGCCTTTTCATATCCCCTCCAACGCCCCCGGCTTCTGTTCAACAGCACCTCACTTAGCCAACGGCCAAAAGGTCAATCAGCCATCCGAACACAAAGCTCTGCCAGTTGAATGTATTTTTCTAGTTCAAACTGTTCTGCACTGTAATGCACCAGCTCAAAAAAAGATGTTTTTTACGGTGCCAAATGCAGAGCTATAATCTTGCTAGAATGTGCTGATCCCTACCATAGGCCCATATGTTGGCGTGAGTGGTTATAGGAAAGAATGTTTCCAAACATGCTGTGGCTACACTGCGTTCGGTGCGCACACAGATGGCAAGAAGCAGACATTTTTAAATAAGATATGAACTTCATGTGTTCATGTGACCCGTGTCACTCCCTATTCTCTTGGATTGACCTTGATCATGTAGTTAATTCTTAGCCTACTCTGACGGTAGCTGAGCCTGGAATTGATCTATTCCCGACATGGCATGGATCTGCTGTTACAAATGAGAAGATGACATCTCCAGATTTAGCCCTGGCATTCTCAGAATAGTTTTAGGCGAGGGATTGTACATGATGATCATTAGCATCTTCATCTTCACCAGCATCTTCTCCCCATATTTTGCCTTCACAGGAAAACAGGAAATCTTCTCTACTATTCAGACTGACATTCAGAGTTGTGAGTTATGTGCTTATGTATTCTTATGACAAAGATGGCACACCAGACCTTGACGTTGACATTTTGTTTATTTTTGTTATGTCTATAGTTTGTGTACATCTCTGATGCTGGTATAGAGTGATTCAGACTACTTTGTACTGCCTGATCTCCTGACCTGGCAATGACCTCCAAGGAGAAATTCAGTTTGGTATTAAAATCATTTCAAGCCTTTGGTTGCTTAGTATCAGAACTTTTTCTGGAACTTTTGAGTCTTGGGACAGATGCTTGAGCTTCAGTAAGACCCACATACCACAGGCCTGTTGTCCTCAGACCTAGGTCCAGGGGGTTCCAGTATTGTCCAGTCTGCAGCTGTGAATGTTTTGAGAAAGAGCCACAACCTCTGCTGAGTGGTTTGTTTGTTTGTGTTTTGTTTGTTTTTTGTGTGTGTGTGTGTGTGTGTGTGTGTGTGTGTGTGTGTGTGTGTGTGTTTGTGTTTTATGTGTGTGTGTTGGTGCTAGGAGAGCCATAGCTGTACATGTCTCAATACCAGCTCTGTGTCAGTGTTGTTAGCATTGCTTGTGTGTCCCAAGAAAGCGGCACATCATATGTGCATTTAAGTAAGTACACAGAGCCATGTGATATTGATTGCAGCAGCTCTGTTTCTCTCGTGATCAGGGCAGACCACAAGTTAATGCTTTGAGAACGTGTTATGCTGTGTTAGTCTGCCTTCCTCAAGCTGTTTACATTTAATACCCTCCACACAAAAGGATAATCCCACTCAGAAATGCCCCATTCTTCCCCTTCAAGTTGACTTATTATTACACACTGTGAGTACACACACACACACACACATGCCGTAACCACACACACACCACACCGTAACCATACCACACACCACACCACACACTGGGGGATCTCCCTTTCCTTGCTGTGGAACTTTTGAGTCGTCTGTAGTTTTCTAAATGTGTTTCTCTCTGTTCTCTTTTCTGTTCTGCAGGGTAGGGGGTCCTGAGGATTGCTTTGCAGAGAGCTGAAGGATGGACTGCCATCTCTGCCCTGCTCCTCCTGCTCCTTCTCAGATGCAAGTCCGACTGATCAGTTAGCGCTGCGCGTCTGCGCTAATCTCTGCTCCAGTTAGCGCCGCTCCTTCACAGGCAGCTCCACTTTAGGTAGTGGCTGAAGTTAGCCATTAGCTTTGGCACTAGCCACAGCGCCGCTTAGTGCTTAGCGTCTACGCTAACCGCTGTTTCGGTTTGGGGCTTGGATTTATGTGGACAGCTCTCAATCAGTTCCAGCCTCGGGCTCTAAGTCAGAGCCCTCCTCACCTCACATCTGCCTTAACTGAAAATTGTTATTTTTATCATTTGGGATTGTAAGAGCAACAAACGTCAAAATGCTGGATGAATATCTGTGGATGGTGATCGTGGGCTTCATCATTGCCTTCATCCTGGCCTTCTCGGTGGGGGCCAACGACGTGGCCAACTCGTTTGGCACGGCGGTGGGCTCGGGCGTGGTGACGCTGCGGCAGGCCTGCATCCTGGCCTCCATCTTCGAGACGCTGGGCTCCATGCTGCTCGGTGCCAAGGTGGGCGAGACCATCCGCAAAGGCATCATTGACGTCAACCTGTACAACGAGACGGTGCCCGTCCTCATGGCGGGCGAGGTCAGCGCCATGGTCGGTAAGAACTCCCAGCATGCTACTGTGGAAAGGACATTCAGGCCCAAGTCTATTAGCCTGTATTGCTGCGTGGCCCTTTGTACCTTTTTTGTTTGTCTGACCTGGACCCATCGGACACTCCGTCTGTTCTTCTCTCTCACTTTGTCTGACTGCGTGTTCTCCCACCTCTCTCCTCTACCATCCTCCTCTCTCCTGCTGACGTTTTGTCCCTGTACCGGTCACCTGTGTCTTTCTGACACTCTCTTGTCTCTCTCCCACCTGTATTTGTATTTGTCTCTCAGAGAGCGTGTGACAGGAGAGCGAGCGCACCGATGCTCCGCGTTCTCAGGTGCGGGAGCGTGTTTCCTAATTCTCACTCTGTGTGTGTCGGTCCAGGGTCAGCAATATGGCAGCTGATTGCCTCTTTCCTGAAGCTTCCCATCTCAGGAACACACTGCATTGTGGGAGCCACAATCGGCTTTTCCATGGTTGCTATTGGCACCAAGGGCGTGCAGTGGATGCAGCTGGTGAAGATCGGTAGGTGAACACATGCCTCTGTGTGTGAGCTGTGTCTGTATGCATACAACTTTCTGAATAATGATCATGTTCTAGTAAAAGAACTAGGGTATGTTGGTGTGTCTGTGTGTGTGAGTGGGTCTGTGTGTGTCTGTGTGTGTGTGTGGGTGTGTGTGTGTGTGAGTGTTCCAAGTTGACACAGCCGAGTGTTGTCTCTTGTGTAGTGTCCTCCTGGTTCATCTCCCCTCTGCTGTCTGGTCTCATGTCGGGACTCCTCTTCTTCATCATCAGGCACTTCATTCTCAGCAAGGTCAGTCTGAATAATTTACTCCACGTCCACAAACCACTGAGCGTATTACTGAATCTGGGTCTGGCTTCCTATAATCTCATGAGCCCCACGCTCTGGGACTGCAATTTAGGCTGCCATTCTAAACTGATGTTGTGTCTGACACGATTTCATGTAAAATAGTGTGACATTGCGATGTTAAACGATCCACTGCCCTTCAGAATAAGAAGTCGTGTCATCTGCCCTGCTGGTCTTAAACCTCTCATGCATTGTAATGTGTCTTATTTTTACCCTCGTCCCCAATAAGGGGGCAGAGGGTATTGTAACCAGGGCTGTCCATTTGTCTGTACGAGGTGTGAGTCCGCTCCATAAGGATCTTATTTACTCTTATCTCTTACTCTTATCAGTATCTTTATTTACTAGAGAGTCCACCTTGTGGTCCACATGATGGTCTAGATCAGGATCACTTGACTGCTCTTGTTGAGCATGTGAATTGGGCTGATACTAGGAAATACTATGGGATGCCTTGGTCTGATACCAGTAAAAATGCCTATGAGATGACTTGATCTGATGCCAGGAAATGCTATGGGATGTCTCGACAATTTCAATACGCCTGGTCATGTTGCGGTTTTGTACCCCTGCAGGATGACCCCATGCCCAATGGCTTGAGGGCCCTTCCCCTGTTCTATGCCACTACCATTGGCATCAACACCTTCTCCATTATGTACACTGGAGCCCCATGTATGGACACTTTTCTCACACACACACACACACACACACACACACACACACACATATGGGATATAATGTTTTTGTCTGTTTCTGTGAAATGACTAACCTGTGTGTGTGTGTGTGTGTGTGTGTGTGTGTGTGTGTGTGTGTGTGTGTGTGTGTGTTTCAGTGCTGGGGCTGGAAATGATGCCAGTATGGGCGATTGCTTTGATAACGTTGGCAGGATCAATAGTATGTGCAGGGTTGGTGTGGTTCTTAGTCTGCCCTTGGATGAGGAGAAAAATTGCTGGTAAGTATAACTCCTAGCACATGGGGTTAGTCCGTCCAGGGGCATCTCAGGGTTGTTGCAGACTCAGACATGTAATAATATACATTTTAGGTCATACATTAAAATGTTACACAGGAGGTCTGAAAAAAATTGTTTAGGATAGATCAACATGAAACTGACAACTGATACAAACTTTGTAGCCCAGATAGAATTTATCACAGTTCAAGATTATTTACTTTTATAACCCTGGGACTTTTTTGCTGCTACTGCATTGAATAAGACTTTGATTTCTTAATAATCATGTTCAAAAGTCTAGGATTTAACTAGGTACTGTACTCTTCTGTTCTGTTCTGTTCTGTTCTGTACTGTTACAGCTACTGTAACACAATCGTAATATGACAGTTGTTTTAGTAAGTCGTGATAAGACTTTGTCCAGTTAGATGACTTCTGACATTAGTCTTAAAACGAATGTGTTGTGTCCAGATAGGGACAACACAGTTTGTGTTGTTTCCTTTTTTTTTATTACACAATATGTGTTGAAAATAACACAACTTCCGTTTGAGTGTAGTGTAAAATACATAGATAGGTGTTACTGTCAGGCTTGTACTGTGTATGTGGAGAAGAAATTATTGTGTGTGAGTGTGTGCGCGCAAGAGAGAGAGAGAGGGTGTGTGTGTGTGTGTACGTACATTTCCGTTTATGCGTTCATCTGTTTCTTCCATCTGTGTTTGTGCGCGACCCTGTAGGCCAGTTGAAAGAGGAGCACCTGTCTCGCATCTCTGATGAGAGCCTGGATAAGATTCCTGAGGAGGAGGAGGAGGCGCCCGTGTTTAAGGAGCTTCCAGGGGCCAACGGGCCCGACGACTCAGTGCTGCCACTCACAGGGCCCACCACGCCAGAGGCCAGCGGCCTTGCCAACGGGGCCGCCCCGCCCCCCCCCCAACGGCCGCTTCTACGGTGAGTGGCTCCAGGCAGTAATGCTGACGTCAGAAGAAGTCAGTATTGTGGTGCTCTGCACAAAGACTAGTGTTGTTTCAGAACTCGGCAAACACAGATGGTTTGTGACTGTGACATGGCTTACACAGAGGTAGTATTTCAGCAATACTTCTGTGAGAGAAAGGGTTGTGTTAACAGTGGCCATTAATCCAGCAGAGTGAGTGCAGAGTAAGTGAGATGAGGACCAGGGCAGTGTTTATTAATATACAGATTGTACATGTTCCAGTAAGTGTTCATTAGCTCAGGCTGCACTTGGAATTATTATGGTCTGACCTTTGCTGGAGTTCTTTGACTTACTAACAGACCTGCTCTAGGCAATAAATCAATTTATTTTGAGAGATTCTTGATGTAAGTATCATCTGTCCGAGTAATAGCTTTTAGCTTTCATGTTATCACATTTCTCTTTCAACTATAAAGCAATAAGACAAATGGCGTGCATTACACCAAGAAATATTGGAATCCAGCAGGAGCCTCTCCTCTATAAATATAAATAAATATATAAGTTCTCTGCTTTCAGGTCGCACCCACTCCATGACCAACGGCTGCCTGAAGTCTCCCGTGTCCAACGGCAGCTTCAACTTTGACCACATGCGCAGCGACGGCCAGGTGTACCACACGGTGCACAAGGACTCGGGCCTGTACAAAGACCTCCTCCACAAGATCCACCTGGGACGCCTGGAGGACGAGCGCAGCTCGCGCGCCGACAACAACTACCGGCTGCTGCGCCGCAACAACAGCTACACGTGCTACACGGCAGCCATCTGCGGCATGCCCATGCAGCCGCTGCGCTCCGAGGCCGCCACCGCCACCGAGGACGCCGAGAAGCTGGTGGCCGACACGGTGCTCTACTCCAAGAAGCGCGTGCGCTACGACAGCTACTCCAGCTACTGCAACGCCGTGGCCGAGGCGGAGATCGAGGCGGAGGAGGGCGGTGTGGACGTGAAGCTGGCGTCGGAGAAGATGGGCACGCCGCCCCCTGGTGGTCTGGAGGACTTGCCGGAGGAGGAGAAAGACGAGAAGGACAGGCCTCAGGTGTTCCTGCTCTTCCACTTCCTGCAGATCCTGACCGCCTGCTTTGGATCGTTTGCCCATGGAGGCAATGATGTCAGGTACTGCCCTCTTCAGCACCACACATGTCATATTCATCTTTTACATCCAGTGATTTGCTGTTAAATAAAAACATGTCCAAAGTACCCTTTTGCACCTGGAATCTGCATATTCATGTACAAACAAATGTCCTATCACACCCCTGCCCCCATCTGATGCACTTTAGCTTGTCACTTCAAGAATACCCCTCAAAGCCTTGAGCAGCATTCATGACTATTCAACAGCCTATCAAACAGCCTCAGTACGCCGGGCTGGGGATTGGACATATCAATATACTGGCTTTATATTGTATTCAGTTGTGTTTAAATAACTCAGGTTCACTCAGCAGCACCTTTGCCTGTTTCCTCAGTATTCTCAAATGCCCTCATGACTCTTTGTCTTGGTGCGTGCAGCAATGCCATTGGACCACTGGTGGCGCTGTGGATGATCTATGAGCAGGGCGGCGTGATGCAGGACGCGGCCACGCCCATCTGGCTGCTGTTCTACGGGGGCGTGGGCATCTGCGCTGGCCTGTGGGTCTGGGGTCGGCGCGTCATCCAGACCATGGGCAAAGACCTTACCCCAATTACCCCTTCCAGGTGAGATGAGGGGCACACACCTATGGCTTAGATGCTCAAAGTTGGACACACACAGCAGCAGCTTACATTTACATCTACTTTACAACTTTATACCAACGACTCATACTATCAGATAGAGCCAGTCTGTTCCTCACTCTCCAGCTCACTCACACCTGCCACTCAGTCATATATCTGCCCCCACACACACACACCCAAACCTGCCACTCTCACCCCTGGAGCCATACGTCAAGTACACCTGTCCACCACTAACAAGGAGCCGATGTTTTCACGTGTCAAACACTAGAACACCCAAGTCTATGTCATATCCTTCCTCACACACACCTGTTGACATAGCCAACATTCCGTACTCAATAACAATGGATTACACCAGAAGAGACCAGCAATTTGGGCCTGTCTCTCACCACCTACTGTACTGTTAGTGGACATCTGAAATACTTGCCTGTTCCACCTTAGAAGGCTTCCACACTCATCGGCAGACACGCTCAGACACATGCAACCTTGCACAGACTCATTACTCTTACCAAACACCTGCCACTTACACCGCACAGCAATTCTTGAAATATTCCCCATTTCACAATATTATTTTCATCTCTTAAATAAGTCATCCACAAGCATGGCTAAGATCATTGAAAACACTAATGCTTTATCCTTTTAAGAGCACATATGCTTCCAATCACACAGTTATGATGCAGTCTGCATGCATACTTTATAGACTTGAAGATGCTGTTGTCTGGGCAATGAGTGTGAGTGTGTGAGTGTGTGAGTGTGTGAGTGTGTGAGAGTGTGAGAGTGTGAGAGTGTGAGTGTGCGCGAGAGAGAGAGAGTTTGTATGTGTGCGTGAGGGGTTTGTGTGCGCGAGAGAGAGTATGTGTGTGTGTGTGTAAACGGAAAGTCTGACCATGAAGAATATCTTTTGTTACAGTGGATTCACTATAGAGTTGGCCTCCGCACTCACTGTTGTGCTCGCTTCCAATATTGGAATTCCTGTCAGTACCACCCACTGCAAGGTATGCTGGGTAAAAGGCCACAGGCCACCCCCGCCACACCCACTGTTTGGGGTCACTGTGCACGCAAGGGAGGGGGAGGTGGTATGGGCCTTCCAATGCCTATCAGAGGAACTGCACAAACACACACACTCAAACCTACAGGCATACCAACACTCTGTCTCACACACAAACCACAACCATACACATTCCAAGATGATCAAAGGAATTACCCTTATAGCAACCAGCTCAAACCACATACAGCACTCTCACACTAGTCAGCAGGCGTTTACACAAACAGACACGGATTCTCACATAACATGCCAGCAGGCCGTCAGTCTGACACACCGACACCCACAGACATCCCCAGCGTGTGCAGTCCTCTAACCTCCCCTCGCCTCCCCGCTGCGTAACAGCTGCATGCAGTCTGAGTGTTCCAGAACCTTCTCCCGCTGTCTGTCACGTGGGTCGTCGTCTCTCGTCTGCTCGCCCTCCCATGGCATGCTGGGAAGAGTGGGCGGTAGGGGATTGTATGTCGTGTCCCGTGACCCTCCTGTCTCATGCACGTGTTTGTGTTTGTCCTATTCTCTTGTCCTGTTTCTTCACAGTGGTTTTTGCATTGAAGTAATGACTGCTCTAACAGTGGTTGTTGCCTCAAATGTGGGCATCCCCATAAGCTCCACCCACTGCAAGGTATTGGAGAGATGTACAGTAGCCCCTTCCCTCCCAAAGTAGCAACCAATCATAGCACATTTATTCCAAGACTAAGCCGATCGCTTTTCTATTACTCTTTTCTGGAGTTCTGCATCTGTATGACCAGAGTTTTACGGTAAACGTAAAACCTTACACTTGCAGATCTTTCTACAAATGCACATAAGTGACTTACACCTGCACATGTTGCATCAGCACAGTATTACACAAGCACACTTCCTTACTCACAGATTATGGTAGCACAGCTTTTCACTCACCTTATTATTTGCATTTAATGTACAATAATAATTATGAGGAGCATTAAATTATTGCTGTTAACTTACTAAAGTTTCATAGGCTCCCGTTTTGCCTACATGAGTGGTTTTTACAATAGTACAGTTTGATACATTGTACTACTAAATCGAGAGGTATTGCATTTGCAATACAACATTAATGAAAACATACAACCAATTTGGAAAAATGCTCTTTTTTTGAAAGACATTTTACTGCAAGTGTAATTAAACTAGGCAGGTGTCCATTGGTTTTCACATGGCTAACAGTTCAGATTGGTTGGTCAACTCTGTGGCTCTCTGCTAGTGGCTAATGTCATATGAGAGGCTTGCTGAAAGCTTAAACTGAGCCCTGTTGGCCCAGTACTGGTGTGGAGTTGGAGGTTTTTACCAGAGCAGCTCAGAGAGGGGAAATGCAGAGGAATGCCCCGTTCATCACATCGCCATCAGAATCCAGCCCTTCCCTCCCGATTACCCATCTGTCCACTTCATAGACATCTACTCTAACTTGCGTCGTCCTGCTGATTGGAGGCTTACTGACATTACAAAGCAACTTATAGTATACATATATATCAGCAATAGGGCCATAAAGCACTTATAGTATACATATATATCAGCAATAGGGCCATAAAGTAAATCACTCCATTAAATAGAATTAAGAGAAAAACTTTTAAACATTGAAAATGCTTACGTAATGTCTCCTAAGCCTTCAAAATGTGTCATTGCTAGTGACTTGAGGAGCACTTTGTGTACTGATGTTACTCACCTGAAACACAATTCCATAAATGCTCAGTGCCACTGGTGGTCTACAGCCAAACAGTTGTCTGTTAGCCAGAGCCTGATACTGCAAGAACACGTTTGACTCCACACAAGTCTCTGCCAAATCCACATCAAACCATCATGTAAATATATAATGCAAAAAGTTTGCATACTTTGTATTATCATATTCTCAACCTAATTTCGACTATAATTATGATCCTTTCAGTTGCTGAATTGTATGGCAACTTGTAATCACATTAGATTATCACATAATATACAATATTGTATCACACCGACATGCCATTGTAATTTAATGTCAGTCTTTCATCGTTTAACTCTAATGAAATTAGAGTTAAACTCTACTCCAAATCACTTTTTGATAAAGTCAGAGAATTGCTCCTCACACTCCTCGAGCTGTCCCTGTGTGTGCACTCAGAAAAACTCGGGTTCGCAAACAGGTCAGACTCGTACGGAGCTATACAATATGCAAGCCAGTCAACGCATCTCTTCAAGAGTTTGGAAGTGAGGGGTAAAATTTGACTTGCTGGCTCAAATATCAACAACCATTTTGCTAGAATCGTGGACTCTACATTTAATTTACTCGACTTTGAGTAATGTCAATCCCATCCAGACTCTTTGTCTTTAAGATGTTTTTTTTATTAGTAGCTATAAACATGATGTTGGATTGCCCTATCGTTTCTTAAAATTAACTTTGACAATACCATCTATTGACACTGAAATCAAGTTGGCAAATCTTATGCCACACCTGACACTAGTTTGGGCAGACCAACCCTTTGGTGTCCCAAGAGATACACCTGTGGATTCAACTTCGACAAAATCGACAATTGCTCTGGCTGTTACCACAAGTTGTTACTGCTTTCAGTCCAGTCAATGCATTCTACTATAATAATGGAGTAGAAGTATGTGTTTCTAGTCTCACTGATGGTAGAGGACTGCTCTGTACATTTCAAGCAGGCCTACTGTTGGTGGAGACAAAAACACATCCAACATGTTAGATGTTTGATGTAATTACACTTATTCCTAAGCATAATTCACTTCAACACATCAGTTCATCCAAATATGAATGGAAAACCCTTTTAACATGATCTACTAAAAAATATTTTCTCCATAAATATTTGCTCCGTCTTGATAATATTATTCATATGTGATGAGCTTGTAAACTAATCCTGTGAATTCTCATGTAGGACTACTTTTACTGTGAGCATTAATAGATGTTGCTCTTCAATGTGTGTGCGCACACATGTGTGTCCGTGTGTGTGCGTGCGTGTGTCTGTGTGTGGTATGTGTGTACAGGTGGGCTCTGTTGTGGCTGTGGGTTGGCTGCGTTCCAAGAAGGCGGTGGACTGGCGACTCTTCAGGAATATCTTCCTGGCGTGGTTCGTGACGGTGCCAGTGGCCGGCCTGTTCAGCGCGGCCGTGATGGCTCTGTTCGTGTACGGCATCCTGCCCTACGTCTGAGAAGGAGAACGAAGGAACAAGAAAGAGAGAGAGAGAGAGAGCGAGAGAAGGGAGGAAGAATTAAGTGCAAGAGGGCTAGCAGAAAGAGGTGTGGGAAGGAAAAAAGGAAGGAGCAGGGGGAAGATAGGTGATGGGGACAGTGTTCAATGAAATGCTGCCAGGAAGTGACATGGAAACTTCCTGCTGCCAAGTCTGCTCTTTTATTTATTTTTGTTTGTCTTTACCAAATTTAGCTTTTGTACCCGAAGCAAACCGGACTCTTTGGTGCAGTGATGTGACACTGTATTTATCATGCAAACACAGGTACTATTGAGTAAGACATATGCACACACACACACACAAACATACAGACAGGCACACAGGTCAGTGGTGTGCTCCCGAGAAAAATACTAATACACTGGCTGACCTCGACGTCCACCCTTCATGCCATCAGCACATTACCCTTGACCCCTGACTTCTCACCTGGCCAAATGAGGGTTCCATAGGTATTTGTGTTACCATAGAGATCCTTTTCTGAAGGCAGTGGTCATATTGCTGTGGTTTTTTTTTAAACAAAGCTTTTTGTTTTAGTACTATATTGTACTGTCCTTTTCTGTACATATTCTTTAAGATGTGTTTTTGTTTCTTGGGTTTTCTAAATAATGTTACACTATTCAACACATTGGAAGTTCTCTCAAAGAGTTTTCAGACTACAATGCCCAGATGCATACATAAACACCGCGTGTGCACACACACACACACACACACACACACACACACACACTGATTTGCTCTCTCTCTCTCACACAAATGCACACACACATTTTTATTTAATGAGTTATGTTTCAGTTATTTTATGTTCAGCTGAAATTCATGACATTTAAAAACATATTAGTTATTTTACTGCAACTTACAAACAAGTGTTGTCACAGTTGAGTGGGGTTCCTTTCAAAAATAGGCCAGATATGTTATGATTCTTTCACCTTCAATAATGATCACTTGCTTCAGGTGTCATTAAATAACACAAGAAATCTGAAGACCAGTTTATTCTCTTGCCGTCTTAACAGAAAAGTTTGCTGAAGCTAGCTGAAAAACTGAATAGTTTCTCAGTCATGTTATTTTAGTCTTAGCATCTCAAATGAAAAGTTTTAGATTGCAAGTTAATTGCTCTCTGATACTAGTTGCAATAGAAAAGCTTCAGAAGAGCTTTTTTTCCATTTTATCTTTTGACCATTTCCCATGGTAACAGTTTCCCATGGCATTTTGCCAATTATTGTACATATACAGCCAGCATGATACTGTTCCCTGGTCTCCACCAGCCTGAGCTTGTACTGCCATCCAGTGGGGTGCCAGTGTTTGCTAATAATAATGCCATCTCCACCACTGTGATGTCCTAAAGCTGCCATCCAGGAATCCCACTCTACTGTAAGCTCAGAATAATGCCATCCCAGAGTCCCACTGCATGTTCAGGTCGTATCGATGCCATCCAGTCACATGCCAGTCAGAGCCCATACTAATGCCATGACATGACCTCATGCCGCAGTGAGGCCAACAAGTGCAGAATCGGCCAAATATCTGCATAGTACTCTCCGCTTAGGAACATATCAACACACACACACACACACACACAAATGTACAGTATAATAGTGAGAGCAACTGTTACCATCTGTAGCCAGTAGCTCCCACCCGTCTGATTTGTGCTCAGCTGATTGTCGTAGTGACGCGTCTGGGCCCTCTGGCTCCCTGCTCTGCGGGCGCTCTGAGACTGGATACCCAGAAGCTTTGCTGTAGGCCCACAGTGATCGTCAGACAAGTATGTGATCACACACAGTAACCATGCCAGACATTTCTTCCGTGGGCCTACAGCCAGATGCTTCACTGTGCGCCCACTGAAAAAAACAAAACAAAGCTGTTCTAGCAGCGCCTGGGGGAGAAGGCTTCTGTCGGCTCTAGGTCCAATGAGAGGGCCGGTCGGGTTTGCCCTCGGTCCAATCAGATTTTGAAGGGCTGGCTGAGTTGTCCTCTGCTTCTGAACAGTTTGGAAATGTACAAAATGCGTGGCTTTCAGAATCAACGCAGTGTTGCTGTTTATGTGGTGTATTATTTTTATCTGTCATGAACAAATCTATGCTTAAATGGCCATTTGCCTTGTAATGTTGTGCTTTACTGTTTGTTCCATACAGTAACTTATCAGTACTGTGGTGTTTACATCGTAATCATATCTAAAAGTATCTCATCCAGTTGCCTAATGATGCCAATGACAAGACTAATCTCCATCGAATTCATCCGTCACAATAGCGAGATGCGTTTCAATTTTATCGGGAGTTTTAGTAGGTATTAGTGTGAAGTATGATCTGATATGTCTTTACACTATTACGCTGAAATGCATTGTGAGTGTGATTTAAATAATTAAGACAGTAGATATAAAAAATTTCATTAAACTATATTTTTCTACATATCTGAGTTTTACCTGAGAGAGAGAGAGAGCGAGCATGAGCCGGGCTGAGTTGAGGCCTGGTGGAATAAGAGCCCACGTCATGCCTGGTCACATGGCATTGGAGTGGTCTCGTACACTAATGCTGCGCCCAGATGGGTGCCCATTTCTTTTTGTTCTTGCACAGGGATGTCTCCTGAGCAGTAGAGACGGTGTGGTTGGTTTCCACAGATGTTGACGCTGCCTCCATTTTGCCAGACTGCCATCTTATGGCGACATGGCCGCGATTGGCATGATGTGTTCATAAAAAAAAAAATGGAGGCACAGCGCTACCAGGCCACAGGCTCCCTCCACTGTTGAACAGAAGGTGCCATATTTTCCATTTGTAGAAGCAGTTTGTGCGTTATTCAGAAGAGCTTATCTCTTCTGAACATAACCGACTTCAGGAGCTGGAGCCCAGACTACTGAGGGTTGTAGCATAACTGTGACCGGCCACTAGCCAGTCCACAGTTATTTGTAAATATCCTGGTTAACATGTAGCCGAAAGAAATTGGGCTTGCAGTCAGCTGAGATGGTTGGGGTACTTCATATGTATTAGATGGCTGTGTAATAATATTGTTAATGCACAATTCTCTCTTGTTGTTGAAGTATAGTGGCTTTGCAGTTGACTTTGTTTCGTTGTATGATGTAAACAAGGATTCTGTGAGTACCTAGTGAAAAAACTAACTTGATCCACTGGTCAAAAAGTGATCACTATCCTCAACCAGCTCTAGAGATGTGTCTGTGTGTGACAAGTTCCCAACTCAGAAATCGGCTGTCTGACCTTAACCTGACTCTAAACTAACTGCAGACCTTTTAAGGCTAACATAATTCTTTGACTAACCTTAGGATAATCCAACCCTAATACAAAAACCATCGTGCTGGGTTATGTTGTACATCTGTGTTCCATTGGTTGTATCACGTCTGTGGAGAGTTGTAAAGTACAAACAATATATCCATGGACTCCTGTGGATATTCAATGACCTCTGGGGTCCCAAAAAGGTATTCTCATATCAGTTTTCACCCAATGAGGTTTAGCAAACTACATCTCTCCATATTCTGCTGCACCTTTGGTAATGTTGTGGCCCCCGCAAAGGGTACTGCTGGCTGTTGCGCTGTGTCTGTAGAACCAACCAAACTCTTCATCTGCGTATATAATGTACTGTACTTTTACTGTTTTATTTCTTTAAAAAACTTAGTGAGAATTGTCTGCATTTGAACTAATTAAATAATGGGAATAAAAATGAGAAGAATACCAACATTTTCTGTGTATTGTCCTTTTTTTGCTTGACTTATTTAGAGTGTTGTATTGATAGTGATATAGCACTGTACTGTATCGATATAAATTAAGGGATCTGAAATTCATGTCGTTGATGGGATTTTGCCTATCATAGAATTTTCCCTTGTGATGTTTATCACAATCGGGGGCATTCCTATAAACATGCTGACATAGCAATGTTGGTTTTTAAAACTGCTGCAAAACCCAGAAGTGTTCATTGCATGAAATTACTTACAATTATATTTTATACAAAGAGGAGAATCAAAATTCTGGTTACATGTACAGTACTGTGCTCCACATTTTTTGATTGATCATGTAAGATAAGAACCACACCAAATATTGCTTTAGAGCTTTTAATTTGAATGGTCTGAAATGAAAATGCTCCATAGGTGCAATGACGTCAACATAATACATAGGATATTGAAATAAATAAAACATCAGAAGGTCTAGAACTAAACCGAAGTGCCAAAGTCAATAAATAAGTAAAAACATAAATAAATATCCATTATTGAATAGAGGGGTTGCGTCTGCTGGGCTGCTAGAAGAAGTGATGTGTCCTGCCTCTGTGGATCCTAAATCTGCATAAAGAGCAAGGGGTCAAGAAGGAGTAGATTTAATTATGTATTTAATGATTTAGCAATTAAATAATAATCTACAGTAGCATATATAACAGATAATCTGTGTTTTCTTGATTGTTATAACAGTTGTACATTACTAGACTAAATCAGACAGCTGTGTAAGCGTGTGTGTTTATGTGCATACCATCATGTCATTTTTCAGAGGATTTTCCTTTTCATTGCTTGGGTTAAAGAAAGCAGCCTGGAATCGACGCTGGGTTTTATAGCTGCAAAAACAAAACAAAGAAAACGCTAGAAATGAGAACTATGATGTCAGATATCAGCCGTAGCGTTTATACAAATGGAATAAGCTTTTCAAGTGTTCGTTTCGGTTCCTTACATCATGCATGACTGTGTTTTCTATGCTTTTCTATCATTTCCACATCCCTTTTTAGTGTTTGCATTGTGTTGTGTGTCACAAGTTGTGGACGTACTGCACACAGATGGTGAGAAGCAGGGCAGAGCAGCTGATGATGGACAGCATGACAGCGATGACCAGCAGAGTGGTGTGGGCGTAGGCCTCTTCCCCAGCGTCCACCTCCTTATGCTCCGTCTTCATCAGCTGGATAGCACAGCGCTTCCCTTCATACCCTGTCAGACAGCTGTCCGGTAATAATAAAGACAATCAACTTTTAACCATTCAAGTGGAAGCATTCAGTGGTGATCATCACCTTCCAAATACAACAATGCTCACACCACACTTTTTTAGCCATTTAATGCACCACACTTGCAACACTGACAATGTCTCTGTAGTCTACATTCTGTCATTCATGCATACACACGCTTACATATTGAAATGTAGTACTTTGTCAGGATTTTACTCACATGCACAGTGGTTCCCTCAGATCCTCCAAGAACTTGCACTGGCCATGTATACAGAAGTCTCTGTGTGTGGTGAGACACAGGTCCTCTATGGTGGTGTGTGAGCTGGAGTGCGTGTACTGTCTTTGGGCCGGTGTGTGGGCTTGGCCCGTAACTTTCCTGTTTTTCTTTTTGTCCTTCCCTTTTCTCCGATTCCGCCCTCTCCCACTTCCGGCATCTCCCATCTCCCCTGATTTACTGAGCTGCGGAACTGGAAGATCACACAGGCGTCGGATAGATAAGATACATTATTGAGATATCCGTGTTCCCTCAAAGTGAGGAACACACTGCATCAAAGAGAAATGTATAAAAGAGAAAGATGATGGTGTAACAAAGCTATAGACCCTTTCAACAATAAAAACAAAAACAATGCTTGAACGTTCTATTTGGGCCCCAATCTACTTCCTCTGCATTAAGATAACATATGGAATGTTCAAAAGGAAGTCTTGTGGGGCCAACTATGATGCTGATAATGGAACTCTCTTGAAAGGGTCCATATGTTGACACAAACATATGGGACACGTGTCCACTTGAGGTACCATACTTGTGTGCTGCACTTGAGTTAAGATATCAATGTAACATGTAAATGTGACATATGACCCATATTGTTGCTAGATCATGATATGTTTCTAGGAATTGGTGTGATTGGCGGCCTTGGAGTTTGGGGAGAAACTGTACCTTTCATCATCTCAACCTCCTCCGGCCTCTCCTTCTCAAGGTCCTCATATTCACTGGAGGTCTGGAGGTCACCGGATGCTCCCAGCAGAGAGTCATGGGCACTGAAGCTCACTGCCACACCCACTGACCCCACCAAAGTACACAGTGCTAGATTAGAGAAGAATACATATGAAGTAAGACCACATCATAATAGCAGGTAATGTGGTCAACCACACTCCCAGTCTACAGCATATCCAGTACATCCGGCCAATTGAACAAAGGTGACAGTTGCACCCTGGACACCCAGATGCATCCTTCAAATGAAAGCAATCACACAGTGCTGTTTATCCCATCTCAAACACACGTGTATTCACACTCACACAAATAAGGTGAAAAACAACTCCCACACGGAAAACCCTCAAAAACCACTCAAGACATCCAGACAGCCGCACCCTGACAAACTAGTCTGCTTTGGAACTCTGGCATCATTCATTCATAAACACACTCAATCCCACAGCCCGCTCAGTGCCCTCAGACATCCTTTAATCTTCCACAATCTTGCTTAATCTCATTTTACAAAAGACTAGAAACATATCGTTGTAACGTGCCTTTTATTTAGTTTGGCCAATTGAACCATGGACGTTGTAAGGCAAGCCTTGTGTGCGTTAGTCGCTTTGTTACTAGTAGTAGTAGCAGCCCAGGGTTGACCCAAGCCATACACGTTTACGCACAACCTCATTCAAGCCCTAGATAGCACACACCTTAACCTCACAGTGGCTTTAATGTTTGCCTCCCAGATGAAAGAATCCTGTTTACACATCCGCTTGGCCCCTAACCTCTAATCTGTCCCAAGTGCCAATCCATGCTCAGATATCAACACACACATCTCCATCATGAGGCCATTATGGTGTTAGAAACAAGTCCAAACCCATCAGAGATGTGTATGAGGTTATAGACACACATGCACACAAAAACACATACACAAACAGCTGTCCAAGTTATCACACTGTACCATAGGAACACAAATACAGATAGTTATATCCCCTGAGGCATTAACACTACACATGCAAACATGAACAACACAACTATATGAACACACTCACCTAAACACAACAGGCAGGAGAAAATCAGAGGTTTCATGTCCAGCTAGAGAGAAGAAATGCCTATGTTGTGTATGTGTTGAACTGCACAGGCTCCAACTGTGTACTCCTCACTCAGGGAGGAGCTTTTATAGGTGAGGTCTCTTCATGGAGAGGTACGTGCCAGTGTGTGAGCGTGCGTGCGTGCGTGTGTGTGTGTTCTATATGAATAACTGGGGTTTAATCATTAATGTCTTTGTATTTAAACGGGTACTTTCATTGTGCTCCTTTTTTCTGGCCATTAATGCGTCACTTGTGTTTCCACTGACTCAATATTAACAAGAGTATTTACACAATAATACACACACTAAAAGCACGCACACACATACACACATTTATACTGACTGAGAAGGTGGTGCCTGTGACAACAGATCAGGACACCAATTTCATTGTTATACACACAAGTACACATACTTAACTTCAGAAGATCAATATTGGAGCTGCCCTCTATTAACTTGCTCAACTCGCTAACTTGCAGAGTTTATGTTTATGTATTGTGATCTATGCCTTACTTTTGTAGTAAATAAATATACTGTATAGTAAAATGTAGTAAATATTTGCAAGTCACAAGGAGTCAGCAAATGTATTCAGAGGAGTAGGGATTGATGGACACCAAGGGGTTCAGTCAGATGTGCATTATTATAGTTATCTAAACTTTGGAATATACATTTCAGTAACTGACCTAACAGTAGACCTTCTCATTCAACCAATATGCTTCTTTCACCAGCCTTTTCATCTCTCAGGGGTCTCCCCTGTTCCTTCACCCCCAAGAGCTTTCTCTTCTGTTGACCTCTCATCCTTTCCCCTTGTTCTTCAACGGATTCCTCCATGAAGGCCGTAGGATGGCTTAACAACTCAATTATTTTAGACACCACCAGTTCTCATGAAATGCAGACAGAAAACAATGAGTTAGTACCAGACTAACTTTTCGAAAGACTCCTCAAATATTTAAAGATCCTTTCCTCTGACTATATCCTTTGTGTTTTTGTCATCCAGCTGTGTGTTTATTATGAAAGATTGGTTGGTATGGAGAATCTGTGTAATGGGAGCAATTCCAGGGCCGCATGCCAGCTTGTGTGAACAGAAAACAGTAAATATGGGTGTAGTTACATGTGCTTGTCACCACATGCTGTTGAAAGTGTTGTGTGTGTGTGTGTGTGTGTGGGGGGGGGGTCCTCAAGGCTATAATATTGATGTAATGTCTGGACATCAGGAATGAACACTTAGATAAGAAAACAACTGACTCACTCACTGGCCCAGGTACAAGCATATGCACATGCACACTTGTCTCCCTTTTTAGTAACAGGATATGTGTGTGGTTATGTGTGTGTGTGTGTATTCATTAGCATCCATACAGTCAGTAATGAGTTCACCATGCACCATTAAGCATAGAGGCGTAGGGGAGGCAAAGGAACATTTAGGCTATCTGTTTATATGTATTATTGTTTTCGTGTATGCTTCAAATATTATCTTTCATTTCATGAGATATGAAATAATAGTGAACTTAAATGAAGATAGAAATGTGGCATGGGAAAGTTTGGGCAACCTGCTGAACCAGAATTAAATATGCTCTCTCTGGCAGATATCCTAATTTGCAAATGTTTTCTTGTTGCTAGTCTTAATTAACAGCTTTATTACATTACAAAAAAAAAAAAAAAAAAAACAATATCAATGGTCTATAATGAGCTATAATGACACAGTACACAACACTATTAAAATGGATACTAACCACCAAACATAATGAATATGCACCTTAACGGACAAGAGCACTTCCCTCCCTCATAATGCATCACCTCACCGGGTTAAACATCCAATGGCCCTGAGGCAGCTGATGGTGAAGCTGTTTTAGGTTGAGGCAGAAATCAGTCTTCTTTCTTGTAAAGAGCAGTAATGAAACATTTTGCTTCTCTAGCAGCAGTGATGTTGTAAAGAAAATAAGCTGAAGCACACTCAGGTGAAGTGATGACTGCTTCCCTGTTGCTCATTTGTCCATCACCGTATAAGGCCCATCCAAACAATTTAATTGGCCTGAACGCATGTACACCGAGCATATAGACTTCTCAATGGAGCGGCATCAGACCAGATTTCCTGACCTCAAGTTTTGTGGGTTGGGTAAATTCGGTCTGGATATTAGGATAGACTTTGACTACCAGCATGCCAGGAAAATTATACTATTATGCCGATACCGGAGTATATAACGGAGTGACTTGCTCAGGATACCTCTGCTGTGTATGATGTGAAATATGTCCATTAATAACTGCAATGCAATGTCATACCTTCATAGGCATAAATGTTAAATACCCAAAAATTTAAATACCCCCCGAATATACTGTGATATATTGCATGTGGGCACTTAGATAGATAGATAGATAGATAGATACTTTATTGATCCCCAGGGGAAATTCAAGGATGATCTTAATGGGATTTATACCAGATAAAGATACATATTTGTTCTTTCTTTTAATGAAAAATAGTGGAAATAACAATTAAATACTGAGAGTCTCAGTATTTAATTGTTTGCCATCACTGAGCATAATACTAAGTTATTTCCACTATTTTCATGCTTTATCATCAGTAAATTCTCCCTGATCTACATTCCAGACTTCTGGAAAAAATGTCCAAAATGGTGCATCATGAAGAATAAAATTCATATTATGGAGCTTCATAGTCAAAGGTTTTATTTAATTAAAAGAAAGAACAAATATGTATCTTTATCTGGTATAAATCACATCAAGTGCCCACATAGTCATTTGGGGGTCCAAATATGGGGTTCCAAGAGTCACCTCTGCCGGAGAGGGTTTTTGGACCCCCATAAAAACCCCACCAGTGGTACCATACCCTTCAAATTAATTTTGGCAAGAGCAAGGTTCCCACATATAACAAATAATCCTGTTTAGAATAAATATGATCATTAATTGTGGTGCTAGGGCCACCCAAAAAGTGAAAAATCACACATGCTTTTTAGGACTTTGGTGACCCCCCTTTCACCCAAACAGTAAGGAATGTTGATTCTGCCTCCAGAATTGTGTAGTACAGGCTACAATACCAGCCTTCTACCACTATTAGTACAGAAGTTATCGGCTTCCAAAACACACTGACAAAGGCCATCAGGCCGAAACATTTGTTAATTAACCCCTGTGCTAAAATGGATTAAAAAAGCAAGAAAAGATTTTTGGAGTGTGACCATTTGTTATTTTCTGAGTTCCCTGGATTATGCACCCACAAAGAAACAAGAGAACAATCGGGAGAGCGCAGTGTTTGCAAAAAAAAGGACTTCCAAAAATGCCAAAAAATTAAATGTGAAATTCCAATGTGTCAAATGGACGCCACTGGCAAACCATTTGAGATATTGACCTGAAACTTCAGATTCCCTCGTTTGGTAACATAAGGCATATTTTCACAGCTTTTCAGCAAAATCTGAGAGGTACCATGTACATGATACTGCGATATTGCCTGTTTTCACATGGAATGACCCTGATGTAGTTTTTCATGTACCCATTTTCCAGAGGTGGAAAGTAACGAAATACATTTACTCACGTTACTGTATTGAGTAGTTTTTGTGTGTATTTTGTATTTTTTAAGTAGTTTATAAAATCGGTATTTTAAATTTTACTTGATTACATTTTGAGTGAAGTATTGTGCCTGCTACATCAAAAATCCCATCCGTTACTTGAGTAAAAAAAAAAAGTTAAGACTGACGAAAACGGAAAGGGAGAGAAAAAAAATCGCGCCCTAAACCACAAGCCTAGTGATAATGATCAGTGTGTAGCCTACAACAGGACGTGAATCAAGCTGGCGCCATGCAGTCTTTCTGAAAGTGATGGAGCTGGATCACGAGATGCATCAGATTAGCCTAACCTATGAAAGTGTATTTTCCACTATTCCAATCGGTTTGTCTCAGTTCATTTTAGCACTAATGATTGCGGAGATATTTAAGCAAACACCATGGGATTTCGTGTTTTGACGTTTGTGCTCACCTTTCTTTGGAAAGAAGTTTATTAGCAGTTGTTGTTTCCCCTCATTTTGATGTCTCTCTTTTTTCTGTTTTGGCCTTTGTTTTTAGTAACCTGACTTGGCTTTCTTGGAGAAAAGACATTGCACCAACAACAAAACAATTAGCGGTCCACTACTAGCGATGCTCAACTAAATAAACAAAAGATAGACTACCTTATGAATCGTGCAGGCGGACTAAACCATTTAGCTCTTTAGCAAGGGAGAGTGAGAGTGACCTTACACAGTTTTCACTATGTTTTGTATACAAAATCCTGTCAGTCAAACTTTACATTTCGTCTGACATTCATTTTGACATTTAATTTGGAAGTTAAAATATTCAGGTAAAAATAAATATATGGTGGAAATAAGTATTGAACGCTTAATTTTTTTCAGTAACTAGCCTAAACTTCCAGTGAGTCTATTCGAAATTTTCACCACACATTATATTAACACACATATAAAAATCCAAACATAAGAGTTTTATGTATTAAAGTGGAATGACACAGGAAAAAGTATTCGTGCCTACTGAAATTTCTTCAATACTTTGTGGAAAAGCCTTTGTTTGTAAAGGCAGCTTCAAGACATTTCCTATATGACAAAACTTATTAGTGATTTTGGCCCATTGTTCTAAACAGATTCCAGGGTCCCTCTTGTGAATCCTGATCTTTAGTTACTTCCAGAACTATTTAATTGAATTGGCTGCCTTCAAGTCTTTCTGAGCTTTCTCCCAGTGGTTCCTGTGCATGGCAGGTTGATGATGCAGTGATGTTTCTTCCACTTGCAGATAATGGCTCCCATGCTGCTTACTGGAAGATTCTGATGTTTTGAAATGCATTTGTAACCAGTTTCATTGATATGTTTTGCAACAATAAGGTTGCAAAGGTCTTGGGAGAGCTTTTGCTTTTATCCATCATGAAATGTTTCTTGTGTGACACCTTGGTAATGAAAAACCTAGCCCATTAATATTTAGGCTACTAACCAAGCTTTTATTAATTTGCACAGATAGAAAGGATAACTACTCTCTATACAGATTCCAGCTCGTTCCTTCCCTTTCCTTGCCTTAGTGCTTTTTCTTAGCGTGTTCAATACTTTCCCCCTTTGTTATTCCACTTCATTACATGACTCTACTTATGGAGTTGTTTGGATTTTTTTTGTGTGGATTACCTGAGTTATTACTAATGCCTGGTGAAAATGTTGTGCCCCCCCTGTATTCCACTTTTTACGGCCCTCTCCTCCATTGGGGCCCTATACTTCCCACTTTCCCCAGTCACGACGCCCTTTAATCTGCTGAACCTTCTGCTCGTTTCCAAATATAAAAAAAACTCTCTGCAACTCAATATTGGCCTGCCTGCCTCAGCTGCCTGTGAGGGGCTTTTCAGTTGTGCTGGATAATGGTTCACTGCAAAGCGACCCAAGGATGAGTGCAACTAACTTTGAAAATCAACTACTGCGGCCCTCGGCGGCCATATTGCAACACTTATCGTGCATCTATTTCAGCAGAAATGCGTGAGCGTAAGGCTTCACCAATCTTGCTCCAGCAGCGAGATCACAACAGATTATTGGCACGATGTCTTCACAGCACACCACATGATTGGCTCAATGTATTTTACAACACACCACATGATTGGCTCAATGTCACATGTCGACGTTTTGCCGCGGAAGGGTTGTGATATGTGTAGACATATGATGTGTAGACAACTGCCATATTGGCGTTTGGCCCCATACATTACTATGACCCCATACATTACTATGGAGGATTTTTTGAGTGCTGTATCTCCTCATTAGAAAGTCTTTGGTAAAACTGGTTGTTCTGGTACCCACCCCCCAAAAAAAAAAAAAAGTAACTAAGTAACTTTTTTACTTAAAGTACATTTTTAAATTAACTACTTTTACTTTTACTTGAGTACATTTTCAGATCGGTATTTGAACTTGTACTTGAGTAATATTTCATCAAAGTATTGGTACTTTTACTTGAGTACAATATTTTCATACTTTTTCCACCTCTGCCATTTTCATTCTACAACTGGTGGATGTTGCTCACACATCAGTGTCCATCCTGGCCCCAGGTGTCTGATGCCAGTGAATGAACCTTTCCTTTATCTCATCCTATGATGAGATCACCATTTGGGAGATGAAGGTGACCCCACATTCACTGGTCACATTGGCTGCCATGAATCTTATGTGCCCAGGACATATAATTTCAAAATTGTCAAAAGGTGCAAAATGAATACATTTGTAGCTCATGTGTGATTGGTCATATGTCACATCTGTATCTGTGACCTCTGTATCTATCTGTACACTGGAATGCACAGTGGTGCTAGAAGTTTTGTGAACAGTGGATCCCTTATAGATTTCTGAAAATCTGCATAAATATGACCTACAATGTGATCAGAAATGGATAAAGAGAGACCAATGGAATCTTTATTAACTTTATTAATGTGAACATACAGTATTTTCATTTACTGGCCATATGGGCCTCTCCTTCCAATAAATGTTGTGAATCCCATCAGCAACAATTACTCACATTCTTAATAAACATTCCATTGGCTTCTCTTTATCAATTCTGGTGACAGATGAAGGGCTGATCGCATTTGTTGTCATATTTATTTCCTAAATTTCTGAGGCTTTCACAAACTTTCAAGCACCACTGTAGCCTATGTGTCCAACAATAGAAGAATAGTCTAATCAAAGTCAATGTCAATGACATTGTCTATGGTGTGTTATCTGTAAACCTTTAGAATAAGTGTACAAACCAAGAAAGAGAAGGCTTTAGCAAAGTCCTTTTAGGCAAGTCCCTCCACTCGGCAGCCATATTACAACGCATTTTGGGCACTTATCAGGAATCTATTTCGAACTGAACTGCGCGTGCGCAAGGCTTCACGACACCAACCTTGCTCCAGCTCCAAGATCACAACACATGATTGGCACGATGTATTCACAACATACCACATGATCGGCATGATGTATTCACATGTCAAGTTTTGGTGGCGGAAGGGGGGGAATATGTGTAGACGACTGCCATGTTTGCATTACAAACTAACCCCATACATTTCTATGGGAGATTCTTTGAGTGCTGTGTCTCCTCATTAGAAAGTCACTGGCTTTAGTTTACTTAGGCATATCCTTATAAAAATAACTGCAGTTATGGGACAACAAATGGGCATATAATTAATACCTTCCTCTAACTGGATTTTGGACTTACTAACCAACAGACCTCAGTCTGTTGATAACCACACCTCCTCGACCATTACCCTGAGCACCTGCATACCACAGAGATGTGTGCTGAGCCCTCTCCTTTACTCCCTCTTCACCTACGACTGCACTTCTGTACATGGCTCTAACACCATTGTCAAGTTTGCAGATGACACTACGGTGATTTGTCTCATCAGCAACACCGATGAGACGGCCTACAGGGAGGAGGTCCAGCACCTAACATCGTGGTGCACTGACAACAACCTGCCTCTCAACACCAAGAAGAGCTCATTGTGGACTTCAGCAAGTCTAAAGCTAGCACACACACCCCCATTCTCATTAACGGGAGTGAGGTGGAGTGTGTCACCAGCTTCAAGTTTCTGGGTGTCCACATCTCTGAGGACCTCTCTTGGACCCTCAACATCTCTACCCTGATCAAGAAGGCTCACCAGCATCTCTTTTTCCTGAGGAAGATCTCTTCTTCCTCCTCAGATCCTGGTGAACTTCTACGCTGCACCATCGAGAGCATCCTCACCAACTACTGTCACAGTTTGGTATGGCAACTGCTCTGCCTCCGACCGGAAAGTACTTCAGAGGGTGGTGAAAACTAGCCAACGCATCACCGGTTCCTCACTCCCCTCCATCCAGACCATCCAGGGCAAGCGATGCTTCTGTAAGGCGTGCAGCACCATCAAAGACTGTCACCCCAAACACAGACTGTTCACCCCACTCCCCTCTGGAAGGCGTGGAGGTCTCTCCACACCCGAACCAGCTGGTTCAGAGGAAGCTTCTTCCCTGCGGCTGTCACCCCACTGATCTCTAGCTCTGCATCCTGGTGACAACCAACCAACCAACAGTGGTCTTTCTTATGATATATTATGTTAATATACTGCATATATCTATATTATTCTTACTAATCTTATAAGGTTACTGTTATACACTGCACATATTTATATTTAATTTATATTATTGTAAACCAACTGTATTCTACTGTCTACACTGCACAATATTAAAACCAACTTTACTCTACTGTCTACACTACACAATATTAAAACTACATTTTTGATACTCAGATAACTGCACTTTTGACACTCGAAGTAATGTTTAAGTCATACTATGGGCCAGGACCTAAAAAATTACATATCGGTATCACCTGAGGTGGCAAAATCTACCAATGATTTTTGTAATCCTCCATGCCTGAGGGACATTATTTGGTATGATAACCCTCTCTAAGTGGTAGCTTAGTTGTATTTTTCCTAGGTTTTATACCTGCACACAGTAAATTATACAATACAAGCCTATGTACAGATATGGGTGCCTCAAAGTCTGGAGGAAGGTGGGACATGTCTTAATCCATGTTATATCACATCTAGATGACATAAGCTTGTATAAAATATAAAATTTAGATGGATGATTTAGTTTTTCATTAATGATGCAGGCTAAATTAAATAAAATCATAAACATAACACAAACAATCAAGAATTTCTCAGAATTATGAACAGGCAAGATGGAGGTGGGGTTGTATAAAATTAATTTTACATGTGAAATCTATGAACTAATCATGTTTTGGTACTTGTTGTCTAGCAGATACCAGTGAGAATTGAGTGTGGATAATGCAATTTAGTGAGACAGTTAGAATCATATAGGCCTTTCAGCGTGATTTCTTTTTGTGGAAAAAATGTGCTGGACTGGGCGGCGGTCATATTTTGTACCGCTCTGAGGTACATCTAGTTTCAGCTGCTCTCAGTAGTGTGTTCCATGACTTTATGTTCATACAGTAGGTGCCACAAGGTTTATCATCTGAACAATGAATTAAACACTCCCCCTGAATACCACTACTTCCTTCTGCCATGCTTCTCTATTCTGGGATGTACAACAATTTGAAAGCAACAGAGATATATCAGGAATGACGTGCTAAAATTAGGCCTTTTCCTACTCAGCAACAGTGTGTGACTGTGTGTGTGTGTGAGAGGGAGAGACAGAGGGAATATATGAAGTGTGTGTGTGTGTGAGTGAGAGAGAGAGTGTAAGAGAGAGAGTGTGAGAGAGTGTGTGTGTATGTGAGGGAGAGAGCATGTTTGTGTATGTGAAGTATGTGTGTGTGTATGTGAGGAAGAGAGTACAGTGGCTTGAGCTGTGGCTTGACTGTGCATCATCAGTATTCTGCCACTCTCATCAGTATTCTAGCCTACCAACTGAAACTGCTCGCTCACACATGGGCTACATCTCTGTATATTATTATGACCGCCGCGCAGCGAAGCGGTTTAGTCAGATTTTTTTCTTTTTTTTTTCTTTTTCGCATGTCCAAATTTCCGTCAAGGATTCCCGGGACACTGTAAGACCGGGGTACACGAAACTCGGTGGGCATGTAACCCCACATGGATAGCATGGAACCTCCTGTTTTCGTTTTGATCTGTAGCCCCCACGCTGGACTGGACCCCCCGAAAGGAGGGTAGGGCAGACACAGTTTTCTGTGAATATCTCGAGAACCGTAGGGTTTAGGAGGACCATTTTTTTTTGTATGTTGATCTCAAAGGGCCATGTCAACCCATTCCATAACCACTCATTTCATGTATAGCGCCACCTAGTTAAACACAAAAAGTGAAAATGAGGTGTTGTAATCGCAGGTATCTGTGACCTAACATATTCAAAACTGCACGAAATTGGAAGTGTAGGATCATTATGACACCCTCTGAATGCACGCCAAGTTTCATGAAATTCCGTTCATGGGGGGCCACACAATAAATTAATTTATGCTACTATACACCAACTGGCCTGTAGGTGGCCGGAGACAGTTTTCTGTGAATATCTCGAGAACCGTAGGGCCTATGAGGTCCACCTTTTTTTTGTATGTTGGTCTTAAGGGGGCATGTCAACCTATCCCATTACCACTTATTTCATGTATAGCGCCACCTAGTTAAAAATTAAAAAGCAAAACATTAGGTGTTTTCATCACAATATCTCTGGCTGACATGGTCAAAACTGCACGAAATTTAAAGTGTAGGATCATTATGACACCCTCCGAATGCATGCCAAGTTTCGTGGACTTTCGTTCATGGGGGGCCTTACAATAAAATAATTTATGTGTACATTTAGTGACCGTACACCATGTAACCCCACATGGATAGCATGGAACCATCGCTTTTCGTTTTGATCTGTAGCCCCCCCCGCTGGACTGGACCCCCCGAAAGGAGGGTAGGGCAGACACAGTTTTCTGTGAATATCTTGAGAACTGTAGGGCCTAGGATGACCAATTTTTTGCGTATGTTTGCCTCCAGGGGTCATGTAAACCCATTCCATATGCACACATGTGCATAAACAGATACACACGCACACACAAACATTCACAATAATCCTACGTATGACACATACTCATGACACATATATACACATGCATGCACATGCACACACACAGGCACATAAACAGGCAAACTCACAAGCACATGCATATGCACGCACACACACCCACCCACACACCCACACACACATAAACATAAACATGTACATGCACACAATTCAAGAATTTCTCAGAATTATGAACAGGCAAGAGGGGGGTGGGGTTGTATAAAATGTATATTACATGTGAAATCTATGAACTAATCATGTTTTGGTACTTGTTGTCTAGCAGATACCAATGAGAATTGAGTGTGCATAATGCAATTCAGTGAGACAGTTCATCATTTATGCCTTTCAGCGTGACTTATTTTTGTGGAAAACATGTGCTGGACTGGGCGGCGGTCATATTTTGTACCACTCTGCGGTACATCTAGTTTAAGTAAGAATAAGTATATGTACTCTTTTGATCCTGTGAGGGAAATTTGGTCTCTGCATTTATCCCAATCTGTGAATTAGTGAAACACACTCAGCACACAGTGAAGTGAAGCACACACTAATCCCGGCGCAGTGAGCTGCCTGCAACAACAGCGGCGCTCGGGGAGCAGTGAGGGGTTAGGTGCCTTGCTCAAGGGCACTTCAGCCGTGCCTACTGGTCGGGGTTCGAACCCTCCAGTTACAAGTCCGAGGCGCTAACCAGTAGGCCACGGCTGCCCCTAATTTTTGTCCTTTCTTTTGTTCACACACAAATTGGGGAAGTCCACAGTATGGTTTACAGCAGACATCATTGCTTGATAATGATGTTAGTACCTTACTTGGGCTGGTTGGGTTATTATATCTAGTCTTTCACAAGTAGCCTAATCATTGGTCCTATCCTTACTCATTCTCACATATCTAAATCATAACACAAATAAAAATAAACAGGACTCACCTTGTAATCTGTTTTTGACACTACAACAGCCATTGTTGTTCTGTAGCCTAACTAAACTGCTTCCATCCACATACTGGCCCCGTGGCCCAGCAAACACCAACACCAGGGTTGCCAGATTGGGTTGAGTGATTTCCGCCCATTCACGCTCAAAAACCCGCCCTCTTCAGCAAAAAAAAGCCCCAACAACGATTTTGTCATAGAGAACCATTCAACTCAAAATTTTATTTGACCGCCTAAAAATTATTTTCCCCCGCCCGACAAAGTCAAAAGAAGCCCAATCTGGCAACACTGACCAACACACTCTAAAGTTGGCAGTTTATATTTGTACTGTAGAATGTTCAGAAAAGAAATCTAGTTCCAGACAAATTGAAAAAGCAGAATTTAGACCTAATAGGTATGCAGGATCTACATGCATTCTCTTTAGAATTGAAATATCATGGCATGTCCGATCATTATAGTTTTGGTATCATTAAGGAAAACAGATTAATTTCCCTAAAATATATTTTTCTGAGAAGTCTATATATTCTAGATGTGATATAATGTGCATTGAGACATCTCCCAACATCCTCCATACCACTATACCTTAGTTCTGGTATTTTGCATACATTGAAATGCATTGATTTTCAATGGACAGCTATAAGTTATGGGTCTAAAATAGCTGTGTAAAGTGTATTCAGCTATCTAACCCATATATTTTCTAAAAGCCTATACTCTCTAGATGTGATATAGCAAGAGTTTGGATTTGACCCACCCACTTTTAGTCTTTTGCCTCTATCTAATCCTATATTATATAGGTGAAAAAGTGTATGACGGATACATTTTATGTAATTCATGGAAAGCTGAATTATCCATCTAAACTGTATATTTTCTAAAAGCCTATGCCATCTACATATGATATAACATAGATTAAGACATATCGCATTATCCCACACACTTGCATACACCTATACCTATACATAGGCATGTATTGTGAATTGTACTGGGTATGGGTATAAAAGCTAGTAAAAATACAACTAAGCTACCACTTAAAAAAGGTTATCATACCAAAACATATCTCTCAGACATAGAGGATTACGAAAATCATTGCTAGATTTTGCCACCTTTGGTGATACCAACTTCTGCTCTGGCCCATGGTCTATACGTTTGAGTAAAAAATGTTGTAAGGGTATATGCTTTGGGCTATGACAGAAAAGGACCGTTGCGCATGCGTGCGGCGCGTTTTCCGCATTTGTGGACTGAAGTTCGTTTTCTGTCTACTTCCTTGTTTTGCCTATCCCGAGTACAGCGCGGAAATTTAGACAACTATCAACTAAAGTTGTTAAACTTTTTAGCTGCCTAACATGTCAAAGCCTCCTCCCAAACCAGCAAAACCAGGTAGGCAATTAACACCAATCAGACTTTTAACCGGCGATGCTCTCCAAACCTGCGTTGGGTGCATACGCTCTTTGGGAACTTAGCACGGAGAGTTACAGTGTTGAGTTGGGACCTGCTCAGCTACAGGAAACACACCCATACTGACAGACTTGTCAGGATCTGATTATGTGTGACGATTACCTCTTATCTTGGCTTGCGAGTTTTTAAAAACAGTTTATTTACAACCGGGCTCTCATGTGTGCGTAATGGGTGTTTGATTAGTAAACCCTTTAACTTCAGGATTCTCCGTCGATTTAGATAATGGTATACTAGCGTCACCTAGTTCCCTATTTCAGTTCAAACCCAAAAGGTGTAGGTCTTCGTTGTGTCTACCATGTGGTTGGCCATGAAGATGTATTTTATTCAGTTAAATCAATTGTTTGTAATTATTTGAAACGCTTCTGAATTTTGCAAAGTTATCGAAGTGTTGAATTCAAATGGCAACATGCCGATGGAGTCCCTCGTGGGCTACGTCAATGTTGAACGGGCTCTGCATGTTTGCAGCAAACATATTTTATCTAGGAGAGTGGGTATGGCATTGTACTACTATAGCCTATTGTGTTCCTAAGATGAAATGTCCAATCATTTTTGAGAACGTGTAAACTTGAGGATGAAAAAGAAAGCGCAACAGGGGTAGTCCTCTTCTTTCCAGACTCAGCATTTTCTCGGTCCTACGTCAGATTGAGGAATGTATTTCCGATCTATACATACTCAACCTACTAATTAGGGAACGAGACGAGACGTTAGGACACCCTTTCATCTTTAGTATTATCATAATGAATATACGGTATGCTATACAGGCCTATGATTGGGACCAGCCTGCGCAAGCGTTTAATACAGTGAACAATATCACATCGTTTTAAAAGCCTCCAAAATATTGTACAGGACTATTGTGTTGACTTTTGCCAGTGTGTCTGCCGTACCTTGTATAGAACATTATTTCATAGTGAAAAGGCAACTGATTGGTTGGAAGTGATGAAATGTTAACAATGAAAGTATGGAGATTTTAGTGTAGTAGTGGTTAATAATAACCAGTGCCCAAAAAGTCCAGTTGGGATAATCATCATGACGAACTATCTTTTGTCTTTAGCCTGTGTGTAGATGGTGATGCTTAGGCCTGCACCAAGTTTTAATAGATGCCAGCATTACAGTGTAAAAAATGATGGATAATACTCATTTCACACAAGTGAGATGAGAGATGATGTTATAGAAGCACTTAATTATGGATGTCAAGTTAAAGGAATATGTCTGCTGAAAATGACACATGCAGGACAAAGGTAATACATATGTATTGCTGGATGCTTTCCCGTCTTTGATAGCGAGATTCTGAAATCAGTCTAGACAGCTAATTCCTAAATCCCTCAAGTACATTGGACCAAAATAAATCTGCATCAAAATTAGGCAATAGGGAACAATGTCTAACACCGCACCATATTGTCTTATTTACCCTAAGAACGGAATCTCAGATGTAGGCTATACCCATGCAACCTGATAAATGTACACTCTTAGCAAAGACAACCTCCCAACCATACATCCTACTTATACAGTGCAAAACACTGAACCCCTTACTGCTCCTGATGCGCAGGTTGACGCCTTGCATGGTAGCCTCCGCCATCAGTGTGAAACGTGTATGGGTAAATGTGTGAGGCATTAGCCTATAAAGTGCCTCGAGCACCATAATAAGTGCTTTATGAAAGCAGTCCATTTACCATCTTGATATGCTAATATGGTTGGAAGCTAGTCTAGTTTACTAGTTTCCTAATTAAGTTATGTTTTTTGCTTGGTGCAACGTCATTATGGGGAAAAAATATGTATGTTTAAGACATGCAATCTATTGTCTATTATTGACCTTGAGCTGAAATATGGCTCTGTCACCTTTCCTGCGACCACACATTAGTATTCTTTCATCTGCGTCATTGTGTGGCTTGGAATTTTGCAATGCAAACCTACATGCTGGTGATAGCTGTCCAGCTATCCTCTAGTCATTTGGTGTGATCATTAAAAATAATAATATGTATCTGTTAAATGCAGTTCATAGGTGAAGAGAGCTTAAGTTTTGGTATGATGAACTGCTCAATACTTTATGGTTGCATACCAGTCTGGGTCAGGCATACAACCATTTGTACTTAAGGAATCTTGACACATTTATTTTGACAGATTTAACACAATAATGATATAAAATAAATAAAAAATATTGCACTTTAAAGTCTTTAATAAAAACTGTTTACTTACGATTGCTGTGTTAATCAGTATGTCATTCAGAACTGCCACAGGACATCAAGTAAAACCACTATATGGCTTGCTACTCTCTCCAGCAACATTAGGCTACAACTTCAGTAGAGTAATGACAACCCTCACATTCTCACGCTTGTCTACGTTGTGGCCCCTACAGACAGCAGAGAAGGCTCCACTATGTTATCATTGTCATTTGCCATGGTTTCTAGGGCTGAAAAATGAATCCATTTTTAATTGAAATTGCCTTTTTAACTAATGCAAACCGCAAAGACTGCAATTAATCGTACAGCTTTCAACAGCTTTTTTCAGCTTTTGGTATTACCAGAAGTGATGAACAAGCAAGCAAACAAAGATACAATGCAAAAGCTATTGTCAAGCAGTTGCTACTTGCTGAGGCAACAGAACGAACATGTAGCAACTTGAAACACACTCTACCATAGCACCTTCATGGTCAATGCATGCATCACAAGGTCAGGCCATACCAGAACTATGTAATCACTTCACATGCTCTTTACTTTTTACATTTCTGTGAGGGATTTTTATGTATGTGAGCTATATGTGTGTATGTGTGTTTTTTGTGTTATGGTTATGCTACTGGTTGTGCTACTGGATGCCTAAAATTTCCCTCGGGATGAATAAAGTATCTATCTCTCTCTCTCTCTCTCTCTCTCTCTCTCTCTCTCTCTCTCTCTCTCTCTCTCTCTCTCTCTCTCTCTCTCTCTCTCTCTCTCTCTCTCTCAAAGCACCACAGGCAGCAGTAAAAAACAAATAGAAATAGTGCTAGTCTTGCCCAATAAGACAAGGATAAGCAAATAACCATTTCAGAGTCAAGGAATGTACAATATAGTGAATATTGAACTGACACTTGACATTCAAAAATATTATCACAAATCAAAGTGCAATCGCAATATGTCAGCAAAATGGCTTTTTTATACTTCCCTCTTTCGAAAATAATAATGTCAACCTGCTGGTTTTGTCTGAGTTAATGTGCTTTCGAAACAGGCCTCCATACCACTGGTGTGGTCTAACCCTATCTGTTCCTAATGTGATGCATTATTGGATATTAGCTATTTCATAAAGTGCTACCCGTATCCCGAAGCTGATTCAGAGACTGTTCAGAGCCATTACTCTTATCTGTTGGTCATTATTTCATCCATTAGAAGCATTGATGGTGAATTCATAATGTGTGTGTGTGTGTGTGTCTGCGCCTGTGTCTCTGTGTGTTTTAGGCCAGGTGAAAGTGTTCAGGGCCCTATTCACCTTTGACCCCAGAACAGTGAGTATTCTCAATTGCTCTGCAGCATTTGTATTGAGGCCACTGCATGTGCTGCCATGGCAATGTAAAACGTTTTTATAAAATACTTTATAAAACATGTAATTAAAGTTAATGTTTTCTTTTACAGCCAGATGAATTGTACTTCGAAGAGGGGGATATATTATACATTTCTGACACGGTGCGTTGAAAGTTCTAGTTATGTGTGCATGTGTGTACAGTTGCATAAAAGTGTTTTGTATAACATTATAATAATGTTTATTTTATATAGTGCCTTTCTCAAACCCAAGGTCGCTTTGCATAGTAGAAGGAAAACACAACAACAGACAAACAATAACAATACAACAAAGACAAGTTATCTGTATGGAGCTATGTGTTGGGTGTGGAGGAGAAGTGATTAAACAAAAAGGTCTTGAGATGTGCTTTGAAGAGAAGGAGAGTAACCAAGAGGTTGGGGGAGGGAGTTCCAGAGTTTGGGGGCTAAGGCACTGAAGGACCTGCCACCCAGGGTGGAGAGTCTGGTGCAGGGATAGCTAAAAGACTAAACATCTTAACATCATGATTTGTTTGTCAGTAAAACCATGTTATTACTACATATACATCTCTAACGCTTATGTCTGTGATAACAGGATGATAGAGATTTTCCAGACAATATATCACAGAAAATAGTCTCCTTAAGGACAACAATGCATTTCTGTCCTTTGGGTTTACTAAACTAGGTAGCTAACATCACCAGCTTTACAATGCACTTAATCAAATTCAAAATCAAAAGCTGATTTGATGAGATCAGATTAGTATGTATGTAGTAGGAACTGTAGTCCGAACTCTATGTATGTGGTGTGGGGCAATTTACACTTATCTTATAGATTTCAAGAAAACATTGTTCCTTGTAATGGAGGCAAAATGCAGCTGGATGAAATAAAGTGCAATTTTGATTTGTCCTTGATAGAGTGACAGTAATTGGTGGAAGGGAACCTGCAGGGGAAGAACTGGTCTGATACCCAGTAATTATGGTGAGTGTATTCAACACACACACAAACACAGATCCTTCACTTTTGTTTTTGCCAACTGCAAATCTGCAAATTGTCCTGAGAAGCAGTGTCTTGATTAGTGATATGACTCTAATAGTGCTCACTGTTTGCTGTAGAGGACTAATACAGCTGGAAACAGCAGAATTCTAATTGAATCTACAGACGTGTAAAAAAGGCCCAGTTTAAGCAACCATCACTCTTGTGTTCCAATGACACACTATGTTAGTTAAACCTAGGTTATCTTGTTTAAAAAATCTAATTGTTTGCATGGCTGTTGATGAAAGTAAGTTCATGAGAGTTCAAAGGTACAGCACGCACATCCAAAAACGATGAGTACTGGGTGCTGGACAGAAAAGCACATGCATGGAAAAGAATGATGAGTCCGCATTCCAGAATCTGCTCCTTAGCGTTTTTTAATGGTATATCACCATGTATAACGTTTCGGGCCGTAGCCCTTCATCAGACATGAAACAAGTGGGGAGACACACCTCCATATATACATCCATGAGTGATCACATGACCTATCATGTGAAAGTGCAATTCCATCATGAAAAGAACAGATATAAATATAGATATAAATATAAAAATATATGTATAGTCCAACATTTGTCATACAAAATATTTAAATCAGGTAGGTAAGGAAAGGCCTGCAGTGCCTAAAGCATAGTTTGAAACGTTTTAAAAGCGCCTCTACTACTAAGGTAGTGATAATAGATGGAAAAACAAGACATGAAAGAAAAATAATGAAATCAAACAGCAATAAAGAAATAGTAAGGAATACTACTAAGAAATAGTAAGGAATACTATTATGTAAGAATCAATCCCACAGCAATGGACAAGTACAATTGGAACATGACATTAGATATCATATAAAGTCAGCAAAACATTAACACAGTATTTACTTATAAGGATCTAAAGCCCCATTCACACACAAGGTGAAACAGTGGTTTGTAGTGGTAATTTAACGATATAAGGTCCGATGTGTGAATGAAGTCAACAGGCTAAAGTTGAATCAGCAATCACTCCACCTGCGACCGAGTACGGTACACATTTTTCTTCTCACACAGCTGTGTGAAAACAAGCCAATTAACTAGCGGTTCTGAGAAGAGCAGTGGTTAGGGGGGAACTTATCCTTCCACCTTCACTTGCTTCACTTATATCAAATTTCTCTCAGGATTATTTAATGTCTGTGTGTAGTCACAAGTGGTCGTAATCACTTTGAGCACTTTTCTTGTGTGAATGAGGGTTGAATATTAAATATTACGAAATATCTTTCTTAAAGGCGAACTTGGCAACTATTTCAACGTAATAAACCCGTTTAGAAATCATTTGGATGGTTAAATGACCTGTTCCGGTGAAAATGGTGACTTTTCCCGCTGCCCCTAGCGTCCCCAGGCGGAAAACCAACCTTTTGAGACTACCATCCCGGAAGGAGAAATGAGAAACAAGAAACTTGTTTTAAATCGTATTTCTTACATTGTAACATCCACATTGTCTGCCGAACTTATGCTAACCGTTTTGCTAACTTGTAAACAAATCCATGTGCTTTATCGTTACCTTTTTCCACAGTTTGAAATGGCATAATGCACAATTTCTCCAGCAGAGGGGAAAATCCTGCCAAGTTTCCCTTTAAAACATCAGCATTGTATTCAACAGTGAAGAGGCTCTGAGGTCCTGATCTTTCAGAATTTTAAGTAAAAAATCCATATCTGGCCCAAGTAATATTAAAATGGGGAAAAGAATACGCATACCGGGTGGAAGATGCTATAAACCAACAAATATATAATATGAGGTGTTTGGATCTGAGAGAAGAAACATCATGACGTGCAAAAGAATGGAGGGCATGATCTACTGTCTATGGATCTACCCAGTAGACAGATCGGTGGAGCAGATGTATGATTGGGCGTTGGTGGTGGTGGTGGGACAGATGGTTAGAATGAAATGGATCTTAAAAGAGGAACGGAGTTGTTTCATTTTATATCGGCATGTCATACCTTGTTTATGGTGTTTGATTGGAGGTCATTTTATCCTTCAACTTAGGATTCTCAACCTTCAGCCTAGCACAAGGACCCAGAGCACTGCTCCTGATCATGCGAGAGCAAAGCTAGTAAGGGGAAGTAGAAAACGCTGTAAGGTTGTAATTGCTATAAATTGTGGATTTTTTGCTGAAAGCTGAATTTGCTGAATTTTTACTTTTAGCTTAAGCAGAACTTGTGTTTTACTTTGTCAGTGTTTTGACTATTTGAGTTTTCCTGGAAACTGGTAATTCTCTGGGTGATTTTCAAACTTTTGAACAACGTCATCTGTGCAGCAACAAGCTAAGCGCTAGCACTTAAGTACCCAAGACACCCACTGTTGCCCATAGCCCACATTCTTAAAAAAAAAACAGGGCATGCATGATGTCTTTAGTTTTTGGAATAAGCCTCTTAAGCTTTCGGCTGTACAGACTATGTACTCAACAAAACTGAGTGGCTTGTCCCTCTCTTTTCTTTCCCTTTCACAGTGGCTGAGCAGGCCGAGTCCATAGACAACCCCATGCACGAAGCAGCCAAGCGCGGTGAGTAGCGGAGAGGCAAGAAGTAGGCCGCCATGCTCTTATGGACCCTTTCAACAATAAAAACAAAAACAATGCTTGAACGTTCTATTTGGGCCCCAATCTACTTCCTCTGCATTAAGATAACATATGGAATGTTAAAACGGAAGCCTTGTGGGGCCAACTATGATGCTGATAATGGAACTCTCTTAAAAGGGTCCATAGCAGTGTGTGCAGGTGCCTGTGTCTGAGCCTGAGGATGAGTGCTACTTTGCCTACTTTGTGGTGTTTGTTGCAGGTAACCTGAGCTGGCTAAGAGAGTGTTTGGAGAATAAGGTGGGAATTAATGGACTGGACAAGGCAGGAAACACTGCCCTCTACTGGGGCTGCCATGGAGGACATCGAGGTAAAACTTTCATACACATCCACACACATTCACATGGCATTTTTATGTGTGTGAAACATTGGCTTTTGCTTTGTTTGCTGCTCTGATGTTAGGACCAGATTTGTAGTAAATCAGATAACACTAAGATGTTTTTTTTTACTGAGGATCTTTGCAGAGTTTAAATTCAGAGTTTAAACGCACAGTTAAACTTAATTACAAGTTGCCTTCAACATCCAAATTCCTTTTCACACTGGTTTCCCTAGTTCTTACCGGTATTTTAGAATTCAAAAAATAGTTATGAGTGGGCATTTCTAGCCTTTGCTGATAGAACAGTGGAGAGTAGAGAGGGAATGAGTTGGAGAGAGATGGGGAATAGGATTGAGAAATGACCTCAAGCCAGGCTTGAACCTGGGTCGTCATAGGATGCCGCCAGTTTTAGATTTTTTAGATTAGATTCATCTTTATTGTCATTGTGCAGAGTACAAGTACAAAGACAAAGAAATGCAGTTTGCGTCTAACCAGAAGTGCAAAAAAAGCACTTGTAAATATCATATACAAAGTATAGGCAGGTGGTGCATAGACAGGACAATAAATATAGTGCAGTGTAGACAGTAGTATACAGTTGATTTACAGAAGGTGGTTGAGATTAGTATGCAATGTAGTGGCAGTAACCAGGGATGGGCAGTATTTCTAATACATGTATTTAAAATACATGTTTCAAATACAAAGTACTATTTTGGAATTTGTATTTTATTGTGATGATGAAAAATCCTTTGTATTTTGTATCAAAATACTTCAGTGTTGTGTATTTTTGTATTTTCAAAATACGGTAAAATACTTTCTGTGAAACACTGTGATGACATCTATCTTACTATCTATAAAGCACAAAATCTCTGTCTCTGTCTGTGGCACCCTCGCATGGTCAAGCCCCTCTGCTCCAAAAGAGCGTTTATTTACCTTTGCTGGACTGATTAACCAGCTCCGTAGGCGTCATCTGAATGCAACACTGTTTGATAAGTTAGATGTGCTTAAAGGCATCAACTGAGGAGACACGACTAGCTAAGGTTACACACACTCACACAAGGACAGCACAAGGACTCGAGTTCACAAGCTTATATCGCAACACTTGAGTTTGCTATTTTCCTTTCTTTTTTCTGTTACAGTTTTTTCTAGACTTTAAATTTGTCTATGTTCTCTGACCTGTGAAATATTTCAGTGCTATGGTAACTTGACAAGATACCTCAAACAAGGACATTTACAATTTTGCACATTTTAAATAAAAAATGATTGATAATGTCATAATAATTGGCTTCTAATTGGCTTAACTGATTGGATGGTATTAATGTGACAACCTGATTTTTTATTTTTACTTTTTTTGTATAAATGTACATTGATAGAGGTTGTGCACACACCAGTTTCAGTTGTATACAAAATTATTCAACTGTGATGAATCTCATAATAAGTGTGGTAGTGATGGTGTTAAATAACTTAAAAGTTTGAAATGCTTCCTATTTTAAATTTCTAAATAAGTCATCCATTTGGATTGTTTGTCTTTGAGTTATTGTCACTGATTCATAGTGGGCAATCTATTACACCAACTGGCTGGGAAGTGCAACAGTTGTGGAGTCGGCATTCATAGCCTGTCGCTGCAAAACAGTACATCTCCAAACTCAAAAACAGTAGACTAACAGTCAATAAAAGTTGACTGTGTCAGATCAGCACAAAACACTAAATGCCATGCCGAGTGTCCTGTTCTCTCTTAAACTTTCCATCACATTTGGTGCATCTGCCTAGCCACTTCGTTAGTTAGTTCTGTAGGCCTACTTTAAAGAACATTTCGAGTGATCACATAGCCTACGTTCAATGTTGCAATATTATCAGAAGGTCCTATGTGCAATTTGCTTTTGAGCAGGATCTTACAAGAAAATACAAAATGAATGGAAAGACACAGTGATGATGAGATTTTGCACTCAGCTGTAGCCTAGGCCTGCTAGTGGTGAGTCTGTTATAGCCTATTTACTTGTATTGTAGCCTATGCAACTTTTCTATTAAACACTGGGTGCTAATTTATTAAACACTATAGGCTATGACCGCTATGTTCTTGTGCTATTTTCCCCCTTGATCATATTGTTTCAGTTATCCAAAAGGCTCGAGGAAGGATCTTTATTATATGGAAATTTTGGAAAAATAACTAATAAAAGTGAGGTGAGGTGTCCCCCGTCAGTGCTCATTGATTGGGTCCGCCTCCGTTGTCCCTGTCAAGGTTGCCAAATCGTGGACACCTCAACAGGCACAGGCAAGGAGGCATGGGGGTGTGTGCTAGCTTTAGACTTCCTGAAGTCCACAATGAGCTCTTTGGTCTTTGGCCACTTGTGCTAAAGCTCCCCCCTATTGTAAAATATTGGCCTGATAAAGTGTATGTAGGGTAAAGATAGCTTTGTATAGCTTGCACATGATGTTTGGTGGAAATTTTAATTGAAATGGAAAACTGGAATTGGGGAAAAAAGACCCACAATGGCCCACACCAATCTTTGAAACAGCAACAGCACCTTATAAATGAAGAACATATGTTCAGTGTGTGCTCTCTTTGTACAGATGTTGTGGAAATCTTGCTGGGCCAGCCTAACATTGAGCTGAATCAACAGGTGAGTGAACATTCAAACACAGAATAAGTTGTTTTACTACATACTAGTAATAGAAACAGCAACTTGTCAGCTGATTCCACGCTTGGTTTGTCTCAGCGTGTGTATGTTTCTGGGTCTTGTTGCTAGTGTGTAATGTCCTTTCAGACTTGATAATACTGTAGCGATCTCACCCTCAGACAAGAATCACCTTTGGCCAGGACGGGCATTTATTGGAACAGGCAGTTTCAGACACACTCAGACATACTAGGACTCTAGGACTCATACGGCCGTACATGTAACACACAATAAGGGTTTACCACACACATCAACACGAGGATAAACACATGAGGTACAACCAAAGAGACTAACATGCTAACAAATACACAACATGCTAAACGTAACTACAACTACTATAACCGACAATACACATTCTAGCATTCACTCGCACTGCATTCTGGGAGACACTCATTCAACGTTAGACATGAACATCCACCGACGCTACATAACCCCGCCCCCCGAGCCATTGTCGTCCCCGGCAATGACCGCTCAGCTCACCGCTCGCGGCTGCGTCGGTGTCAGTCCCAGTGCTTAGTCCAAGTGACCGGAAAGCCTCTGGCTGCAGATGGAGAGTCCAAGGCGGCCGGAGCTTCTCTGTAGACGTAGGATCCCCAGGCTGTTGGTGGCCCGCTCTTGGCCACTACGACCCCAGGCGATCAGTCTTTGGAGCAGCTCCCGTAGAAAGGCCCGGCATTCTCCAACGATAACCCCTCCCGACTGGAAGGGCTCTCGGCTGCCTCTGTCACGTCAGTTCTCCCCTGAACAAGCACCAGAACCGGCCGGTCGTGGTGTCGCTTAGGCCCTCGGTCTCCCGCCGTGCAGCTGTGCTACCTCAAACAGCAGCAAACAGTCCCACTGCAAGCCGAACCCCCGGATACGCTGGAACCCCTGGACGTTCGGTAGCCCCTTCTGGCTACTGTGACAGCTCGTGGCTGTTGCCACCTGTCCACAGTGTGCCGATCTCCAGGCGGTCAGCAGTCCACGTCGAGGTCCCTCCTCGCGCTGCCCTCTCGTAGAACCTTTGTCGGCTGTCTCTCGAGCACAACGATGCTCCACTGTGGCGGGAAATGGAGACCCTGACCCTCCCAGCAGGCTCGGGACACAGGAACTCACACACAAAACGTGAAAAACATTGCGCAGACTTGCGTCAACCGGAACGTGCGCACTTCAAACTTCAAACAGTCCACAAAAAGATAGCTCCCAAGGCTCTACAGGTCGACGTTACCCTCTTGGTCACTAGCTGGAGCACCGCAAGCTCCCGAACTAGCAGCTATGACTCCAGCACACTCTCGACCAGCAGCTGACGCTCTGGAAGTTCTTCAGTAGCTGGCGGTGTAAACCCGGCCGCTGTGGTCGTGTTCCAAGGTCGTCAGAGAGTTCGCACTCTCTTTGGATGAGATCCTCGGATGACGGCAGCATCGACATCGGCGTCGAGCCGGGAACTTCTTGCCAGCCGCGGACACTTCCTTGCTTCCTCCAGCGCTGGCAGCTCTCATCGGCTGTGCAGGGCTGGTCCCGCTGGTCGCCTGCACAGGTCCCGCGCTGGGCCGGAAGGTCCTCCATCCTCCGCAGTTGCGAGCTCAGCGTGCTGGCTAGTCCTTAAAAGGACAATTGGAACATCTGCTGAGGTTCGCCGCCATCTTGCTGGTCTGGTCTTCGGCCTTCTTCTCCATCTTGATCTGGCGTAGATCTTCGCGCCCCGGGAGGGGCCCATCCCACTTCTGACACCAATGTAGCGATCTCACCCTCAGACAAGAATCACCTTTGGCCAGGACGGCCATTTATTGGAACAGGCAGTTTCAGACACACTCAGACATACTAGGACTCATACATAGGGCAACACAGGGGTAGTCTCAGCCGCACATGTAACACACAATAAGGGTTTACCACACACATCAACACGAGGATAAACACATGAGGTACAACCAAAGAGACTAACACGCTAACAAATACACAACATGCTAAACGTAACTACAACTATTATAACCGACATTACACATTCTAGCATTCACTCGCACTGCATTCTGGGAGACACTCATTCAACGTTAGACATGAACATCCACCGACGCTACAATACTGAGAAGAACTAACACATGGCCTACACTAGGTTCATAACTGAATTCAGATCTCTAACTCTAACACACGTGCTACACTAGGTTCACAACTGAACACACGTGCTACACTAGGTTCACAACTGAACACACATGCTACACTAGGTTCACAACTAAAGCATCTCTCATCATCTAACTCTAACACACGGCCTACACTAGTGGGGTATACTACGAAGCACGTTAGACATATCTAGGCTATGTAGACATATCGAGGCTTGACAAAGCCTTGACTCGGGTATACGTTAAGTGATACTACGATTGCAGTTATGTGATATATTTGTCAAACTAGGCTTTCAGCTCAGATCTGTGCGGCGTTCACCGGTGTTGGGATGACGTTGGCCAATCGTGAAACGTGGAGACGCGACAAGACCGCCTCTATTTAAAAAAAATTACTTCGCATTCATGAGCGATAGCTTAATCTACACTCGGTAATTTTTTGTGTCTAACCTATAACATCAAATAAATCAATTGTCATCAGTTGTTGTATGGTATGCACGTCCATAGTGGGATATTTGCACGCACAGCACTATTAAAGCACATTTGAGATCCAAAATGTTAGTAGAGGCGGAGCTCCACCTGTCAGATATATGACAGAATCCTACACGTGAGAGAACTTCGTTTTTAAGACAATTGATTGGTCAGTGTGCGGTAGATTACACGATTTGAGCTGTAACTTAGCACTAATCGAGATTCGTAGTACACCCCACAGGTTCACAACTGAATTCAGATATCTCTAACACATGTGCTACACTAGGTTCACAACTGAACACACGTGCTACATTAGGTTTACAACTGAAGCATCTCTAACTCTTAACACGTGCTACACTAGTGGGGTGTACTATGAATCTCGATTAGTGGGTTAGCGAGGTATGTTGCGCTCAAAGCCAGGCTATGCTGTAACACGAAAGTGGATCTGTTTTAGTGTCGCTATATCACCATGGTATCTTATGCTGTCAACCAAACCTGGTCGGGAGGAGGTTATGTGCTAAGTTATAGCTGAAATCGTGTAATCTACTGCAGCGGTCCCCAACCACCGGGCCGCAGGACATTTCTAACCGGGCCATAGCCTACGACATGAGTTTAAAAAAAAATGCATGCAAACTAAACTAAATTTAATTCGCAATAATGTCACGTTTTTACATGGCATAGGCCTATATGCAGTTGTTTGATTGCACGCATGTTTGCATTTTGCAAGGTCTATTTTCTTCGCCTGTCTGTCCCGTCTTCAACACTTTTACATATTGCCTTCAGCGCGCCCTCAGGTCAGCTCACTTCACTTGATCAGTTCTTGGCGAACGGTAGTGTCACACGAAGTTAGCTAAACTGCTAGAATGAGCAGGTCACTGGCCAGAGTGTTTGAGTTGCGAGAGCCGCTGCAGAGATTTCTTACAGAAAAAAAGTCACCGTTAGCTGCACATTTTAGTGATGAGGACTGGGTGTCAAAACTCGCTTACCTGTGTGACATATTCGGGTTGCTTAATGACCTCAACCTGTCACTCCAGGGGAGAATGACGACTGTCTTTAAACTGGCAGATAAAGTCGCTGCATTTAAAGCCAAGCTTGATTTGTAGGGACGACGAGTGGACCGGGGTGTATTTGATATGTTCCAAAAAGTAGTGGGGGTTTTGGGAGAGACTGAGGCAGGGCCCTTTCTCTCGCAGCTGGTGCGCGTTCACCTTGTTGCGGTCTCAAATGAGATTGAGCGTTACTTCCCATCCTTCAAAGATCCACGGCAAACCAATGAGTGGGTCCGCAACCCATTTGTCAATATCCCGAATAGTCCTAACTTGTCAGCGCAGGAGGAAGAGCAGTTGATCGAAATTGCAAATGACGGTGATCTTAAGAGTGTGTATAAGGAAACCTCTCTGGCAGGTTTTTATCCCGAGATAGATCATTTACTTAAAGATTGGTCGACAATGGAGTCACCAGAAAAAAAGGCTTTTATTCGTCTGTGAGGAGTAGCCTACATGTTCGTCTGCTACTAGGCAAATGCCAGTGTCATCGCTGAATTCAGAACTCTAACTCTAACACACATGCTACACTAGGTTCACAACTGAAGCGCTCCGTTCGCAGCGCTTAAAAATAGTTTTAGAAGGTTATTAACGTAAGCACCGCTATCACGTCTGGTGTAGCCAGTTGATTCGCTACGCGAACGGAACGCTTCAGTTAAAGGTGGGTGAAGCCTTCCTGTAACCTAGGACAACCACTGGATCAGCACCAATATACGCCAACATAATTCAGCTCTAACTTTCAGGCTTATTCTCCCTGTTTTCTGATTAATGGTTGAATGCCTTCTCCCTGTTTTCTGATTAATGGTTGCAGTCAGTCAATATGATTCATTGGTGGTAAAATAACCTATGTAATTTTATGTTCCACTCCGTCTAAGTAACCCCAGTGAAATGCTCTGGAAGGCTGTTGTGTTTGCCCACAAAGGTTAGCTTTGATAGTTTCTTGTGTACTGTTTGGCTTGTGACCTTTGACCTTGCCTTATAAAAACTGATTTTCATGCCACACCAACTTACAATAAGAAATCTCTGACATCACTGATACACATCCAGAACCCCTGGTATTGCACTATGTAAAGTTGTTATCACGGGTAGAAGGATGACCTTTTTCGTCGCTTTTAAACAAATTGTGTACCATCTTAGCACTTAATGGGCACTCGGTCTGTTAGAAATTGACAAAAAGGGGAATTCCTACATTGTGTTACTTTACAGGCCAAGTCAGGGAGAGGCTTATGACTGAAACCCATCCCTGTTTTAAAACGTTGCTCAAACTATTCTGTTCTGTGTGTCCTCTGCTGCAGAATAAGCTGGGGGACACAGTATTGCACGCGGCTGCTTGGAAAGGCTACAGTGACATAGTGGAGATGCTGCTCAACAAAAGTGAGATTCATGTCTTTCACGCCTTTTTTTAATTTCAGGTCTATCTGTCACTCTGTCTCCTATTCCGTCTCTTATGTGCCTTCATCTGTGCTAAATCAGAGTATCCGGCCATTGCTTGGGTGTTAAATGCAATATTTTGTGTGTGTGTTTGTGTGTGTGTGTGTGTGTGTGTGTGTGTGTGTGTGTGTGTGTGTGTGTTTGAATCCAGATGCCAGGACGGACCTTGTGAACAACGAGAAAAAACTTGCACTGGATATGGCCACAAATGCTCAGTGTGCCTCTCTGCTGAAGAGAAAGCAGGGCAGCGGTAAGTCCACGTCCACAACACCTCGGCAGCCCTTCTGTACACTAGCTCTCCATAAGATCTGATCTCCAGAATTCATACTTTACCTGTCTGTATGCCACACCATTTTCACCATCACTGAGCTAGAGTATTGAACTGCACATACTGCAGTCTTGTGTATGTATCTGGAGAGGATATGCCTACATAAAAGTCATTGTGTCATTGCAGCCGTCTCACGCACTCTAAGCAACGCAGAAGAGTATTTGGATGACGAGGACTCGGACTGAGGAAATGGCCAACAGATGGAGCCACTGTTCTGTCCAACAGAGCTATCTGTCAGTGACGCAGGATGATGGAGTGGAGTTACTGCACCATGGTTTGGTAGCCTTGTTGCTCCAGTCATATGGTGTGTTGGCTCTGGTTTTTATCACCTTTCAAAAAAGTCTATGTGAAATGTATGTGTATATCTGTGTTCATCTCTGCGATGCTTTGTAACATCCGTACAACCTGGGGCTAAAGAGGGGCAAATGATGTTGTAGTTGTGAGATGTTATGAGAGTAATGTTCTATTGTTGTCTCGTCCAGGCCAGAGCTCTAATATGGAGCATGTCAGATTGCAGAGTTTCGTTCTCTCAGACAGTGCTGCTTTACTAATTGTGCCTTTTCTCTGTATGTATGAATGACATGCAGAAATGTTTTATGTTTTTCTTTGGTATGTGCACTGGAGACCAGCTGCTTAGCTTGGAGACTGTTTGCCACCTTAGCGCTCTCACCCCAGCTCCCATGGAGGAATATTGGGTCCAGAAAATATTGTCATTCCAACATATGTATTGTCTTTTGTGTTCTGAGAAGTCTTTCCAAAGCTGTAACCAATAAAAACTTTGAACTTGTTTATTGTGTTTGTTCATGTGAATAGACGAGGCAGAACATCTGAATATTCATTAATATCCGTTGAATATTAAGGGATAATGTAGGGATAATGTCTTTAGAACACAACTGATCAACCGTCTCCTTTCACGTTTGAATGAAGTTCCAGTCCTTGCGTAGTCTTATCAGAAGCACAAAACCCGTTGCCATTGACAGCGGTAATTATATGTTTGCAGCGGTAATTACATGAATTTATTTACCGCTAGAGCTTTGGGAAATCCCATTCAAGTCAATGGAGCGTTCTACTAGCATTGTGAAGAGCCGTATAATAACCCTAAATTTAACTTCACCTTGGTAAAGCCCGGTATAATACAGTTTTGATCACGTAGACCTAAAAAAATTGTGGCTTCAAAAATGTCTGAAAATTTCAGTCACAGAAATCTTATTTGCTTTAATCCCTGATTACTGATACTGATGTTTAATTAAATACTTAGACTATGCTACATACATATTGCATGGGTGATGTTTTGACGCAACTAAATTTGATTGCATACTTATGTTTTGTGTAGGCCTATCTGATTCTTTTGATTGTGAAGAATAAGTTTAAGGAATGGTGATACTTACTGTCATCACTAGAGGGAGGCAGCTAGCTAACCTGTAGCGTCAGGTAGCATTATATTACAGCTCAGCCTTATCAAAGATTCTAGAGCGCTATGTAGTATGCACTCTTGTCCTCTAGGTCAGTGTTTTTCAACCTTTTTTATGCCACGGCACACTTTTGACACTTAAAATGTCCCACGTCATTTTTTACAGTCTATGGTCCCACGGCACACTAACATCCTGTGTGAAGAAAAAACAAACATACCATAGCCTAAAATTTCAAATAATACACAGATATGACCTTATTATGGCTTCTATGCAAGACCTGCTCAATAAAACAAGTGCCCTCTGTTTCATTTGTAGGTGACTATATCTAATTTAATTGTTGTTATGAACTGGATATGTGATGATTCTGTGAATACTGGATATGAGGCCCCGTTGTACAATGCCTGCATACCACAAATAGTGCAATCATACAATCAATGAGAGCATGTGGTTATTAATTCTTTGATGCAACAGTTGCTTTTCTGGACCAGTGAGTGACATTTGGGTAATTTTCTGCGGCACACCTGATCTCTCATGGCACACTAGTGTGCCCCGGCACAGTGGTTGAAAAACACTGTTCTAGGTGCCTACTTGTGGTGTTTGTAAAAGTAGTCGGCCTACTTATTGTTATCCTAAGGTCTCATTTGCGATGTTGCTTGAATGTCAAACCTCATTAGGTTGTTTTGGATGATCCCGTTGGCTAAATGAATAAACGTAAATGGATTGGGGCAAATAGCCTACCCCATTTCACAATTTGATGGTAATGTCGCAAGGGTAAAACTAATTTTATGGATTTACACAGTGATTCAGATCTGCTCCAAAATGTAAAGGGACCATGTTACACCCTACCACCAAGTTTCATGAAGAGTGACAGACAATCAGACAATCATAACCTCCTTGGCGGAAGTAAATGTAATGTCTCATTAGATATAAATTACTCATTAGACTTCATTAACGTTTCCATGTAATTTTGTATGTAGTAGGCCTATATGAGATGAATGGTAACATTTTCCCATTAAAAAGCAAAAATATGTTTTTGCTTTTTCCATGTTAGGCTATGTTTAAAATAAACACGTCAATATTCCCAGCAATTTCAGCTATGAAAGCAAGCAGTTCCTGACTGAAACGGGGCCTATATTTCTGAGTCCTATTTTGTTTAGCTACTGGAATCTGAGAATGCTTCCCCTTCTTTTTGCTGCCTTGCCATCCACGCATAAACAGGAGGCAACATGTATTTTAAATTCAAACATCTCTGACAGATGCAGGTCTCTTTTTGTACAACAGCCGTGCCTCTATAATACTCAGTGTTGGGCAAGTTACTTCAAAATCGTAATGTATTATGTATTACTTATTACTGTCATTTCAAAGTAATTTGTTACATTATAATATTACTGCCTCTGAATTGTAAGGCATTCCACTACTATTGTATTACTTTTAAGTTACTTTTACCAAAATATCTAGAAATATGAATTTGGAATTCTAAATGCAGTTTATTATGCTCAATGCAGCTCATTGCACTTCTAATGGAGGGCGATGTGGTTTAACATAATGACTGAGCTACAATTGGCGCAGTGATGGCTCATGATGCAATACAAGGAACAATCATAGCCAGAATTTTGTTAAAAGCAGACAAAAGGTCGAAGTCTGGTCAATTGTGATAGAAATGCTGTAACTTTAGGCTTAGGTCTACTCATTAAAATCAACAGAGAGCCCACTACCTGTATATTGTAACCCAAAACTTAAAGAAATGTCAAGATAGGCTACACAGTGCCGCTGCTGGCCGTTTTGGTGCCCTAACTGGTGAAATACAATATTAACCTAAGTATGTCATCATATGGCCAACTATAAAGATGTAATCTGCCTGTTCCCAGGGATGGGTAGTATTTCTGAAACATGTAATATGTATTTGTATTTCAAATACAAAATAGTATTTTGTCATTTGTATTTTATTGGGATATATATTGGGTTTCTGTATTTTATAAGGAAATGGCTCTGTATTTTGTATCAAAATACTTTATTGGTGTGTATTTTTGTATTTTAAAAATACTGCAAAATACTATATGTGAAAAACACTAAAAAAAGTAGATACTACACAATGTACACGGTGTAATGAATAATTGGTAATTAGGCAACAATGGTTTATTTTTATCGCAATCAGTGAGAACAGCTGTGTTCAAAGACACTCACAGCTTTTCAGTGACTGCTATTGTTGAAGCATCAGCTCTGGTCTGAAGCACTGGTGTGAAGTCATACGCAAGTAAAGATGAGCAAGTTTACCTATGCAAGTTCACATAAGGACACCGACAAAGGCAACCATGTCCTATTGTCTCCATGCCAATCTTTAACAGAAAAAATGTCAGATATCTCAATGAACCACAAGGACATCAATAGATGGTAAGGTGTTGAGTGTGTTTGAATTCCCTTCCTTGTAGCATCCTTTTCTGCATTCCACAGTGGGGACAAGTTCACCTTGTTTAATTAAATAACAATTATATTTCCTTATTAGCTGCATACTTGAGGTTGGAGATATTAAAGTATATCAAGTTTCTCACATACTGGAACTTCAAGATACATAGCCTTATGATTTTCTTATTCAGTTCTGCACTGGACTTGAATTACGAAATTCGGCACAGATACACAATCATGATTTTGGCCTATTGATTATAATGTGGTTAATTGAAAGCTCTGTCAGACGTTTTGGATAAGCATCAGCTAGATGACTAAATGTAAATGTAAATTCTTGAATTATTCTTCTGATCACACTACATGAACTTGCATACGGTATACTATTTGGTATGACGGGCCAAATTGTATTATTTTTTACTGTTTTAATAGGCTAAATGTTTGGGATAAAGCTTTTGGGATAAAGCTTTTTTTTGCAGTGCTTCCATACCTCCTTCTAAAATACAAAAATACAGTATTTTATTTTGCTACATAATATGGTTACTGTATTTTGTAGTTTATTTTGATACATTAAAAATGAGGGTATTAGGTATTTTATTTTGAAATACATTCTGATGTATTTTTGCCCATCCCTGCCTGTCCCCAGCATTAGCACAACACTTTGCGATGGTTAGCTTGTCACCTGTGACGATATATGCTAGGCCTAAAGTGACTGACCTATCTGGGTGCGTTTGGAGATGCCTGATGAAATCAGACGTTGTTGAATAGGCATAATTTATCCTGGTGCCACACACCTTGCATGTAGCTGTTCGCTTATTTCCTCTGTGCACAAGTTTTTGTAACCGAAAGTAATGATAAAAGGCACAACTCCGGGAGGACTTCTTTATTTATCTTCTGTATTTATGTCTGTGAATGTGCACACATAGCGCATGCGTTAGATTACACATTATGGCAAAGGGGCCATGCCGCTCGTTATACGTTTCACAAAGTATATGTAGCAGTAAAATAAAATAGAAATGCATGAATAAATTTAGATTATTATAATTGCATGAAATACAGCTTGTTCAGGAGTCTCGAAGCTCGAGTCCGACTCAAGTCTGAAGTCTTTTGAGTGGAGTCGTAAGTCAAGTCTGAAGTCACTGTTTTTGCGACCTAAGTCCAAGTCCCCATCTTTTTTACATTTCTATCCCTTCATTCTCTTTAATTCAAGTTCACAGCACGAAGCTGACATGAAGAGCATTTATGCTTTATCAAGAATCAAAAAGATTAGCGTGGCACCGCTCTAGATGTGTCATCTTTCGGTTTCACACACAAAGTGCACTTAACTGTTCTTCATATCCTAGTTGTCTCTGACAAATTGAAAATAATGAGCGTATAGGCTTATGTCCATCGAGTCAGTTGCAGCCAGCCCCAGTCATCTTCAACCAGTAACAGGAGATACGTTCTGCTATTTGCGCAGTTGTTTGCGAATGTGTATCAAAACATAACACCACTTAATTTCAGGTTAAAATGCATTGTACTGCGCGTTACTGAAGTTTGTACCGAGTAAAATATTACCCAGTTGTTTTATTGTAATGCCATACATTACCGCGTTACAGCAAAAAGCAATATTACAGTAATTACATTACTTTTTTAACTCGTTACTCCCAACACTGATAATACTCAAGTCCAACATATGATGTGATGATGGCAAATTTTCACCTCGCTTTCAGACACAAAAAGACAAAAGACGTCTCCTCTTCCCGCAAATTTAGCGGGATCTCTGTGTGAAAAGGCCGGATTGTAATCCAATGGTAGCCATTTCTTCAATCTGATTTAGGTAGTTTAGTGACAATCAAATCAAGGAGACCCACACCTCCCATGTTCACCTATTTGGTTGTGAGATGTGGACCATCTGCTTGTGTGTGTGTTTTTGTTTATCCCATCTTTGCATGTGGTGGGATTTATGCAAACAAATGTGCAAAGCAAGGTTACAAGGCCTCAACTGCCATTTTTTTATGCAACCCGCAAGACAGTTTTGTCTTATAGTTTTGCCCACACTGATCTTTTTTCCCACATAATCACTTGCCGGTCCAAACCATAACATATATTGTATGACATGTCAGTAGGTAAGACTAAGATTGGAATATGCATTTGCAATGATCTAGAATATAGCATAACCTTGAAGGCAAGCCAAGATGACGAGGACCGGGGGATGCACTGGTGCACTGATTATTCCTCCGATCGCTGCCACCATCTTGCAACGAGTCCTAGCAAGATGGCAGCAAATAAGTAAAACACTGACTGCACAATCAGTCCTTTTCTACACGCTGTCTTTACACTTACAAAGATGAAATACTTATTTTTGTCTAAAGGGGTCCCTCCACATGAGCATAAAAGGGTGAATCTCACGAAGCCTGTCAAACTGACATCAAAATATTATCTACCTCATTTGATTGATTTTTTTTATTTAAGTGACTGAATAGAATGTGAACTTTTATTTTCTGATAAAAGTATTATAGTAAAACAATTTAATATAACTTTATTTCAATGTTATGGTAGCAAGATCCAGAATAATTCTCATTACCGATATAGTAAATGACAAACGGAGACCATTAGTAAGAAAACTATTTTTTGATTTTTTTTTCATTTACACAAATAAGTACATTAAATGAACAGTACTGCACATCAAAATGTATATTTTATATATTTTAAATTCCATTTTAAATGAATTAACTCTCATTACCGAAATACAATGTGTATTGTAGAGTTCAATTTTTCAAATAATCTTTGTTATAGATATATTTTGAACAAAACCCACTCGTGGGGCACAGTTAAGGAACATATTATAATAAAATGAAGAATTTTTTGTCTCTGAGAAATAACATCTTTACAATATCTATGCATTTTTATGCATTACGGTAATGAAAAGTCTGTTATGGAGGATGAGAATTTATGTTACAGTAATGAGAATGATTTATTTTACCAAATGAATTTCAGATACACACAGGAGAGGTGTTAAATTGCTAGTGTCACAGGAAGGGGATTTACCAGAGTGGCCAGTCAACAACCAAACACTTTTACCATCCAAAAAATCACCAACAAAGCAACCTTTGTGGGCAAAAAACATCATCAAAAGAGTAGCTTTCGAGAGCATTTCACTGGGCTTACAAGCAGATACCTTCCTTCGTCTGTTTTGTTGAATTAGAACCCATGACACCTCCAGAATGCTCAACAGTGGTGTCTGGCTTCCCAGATCCACCCTCCTCCACACTCCTGATTGGTTCTCTACCAACAAATACCAACAAAATCTTTGGGCATTCCTGTTCATTGCTGTGGCTGTTTATGATCCAATCAGCAACATAACCAGACAAACCTCAAGCCCTAAAGTGGGCACCAACAACTACCACTCTGGAAACACAGCAGCAAGAGTCAATTCAGGTTGCTATGAGGGCCTCAGTCATGGACTGACTTCCTTTTTCAGCTCCTTTCAGTGACCATATTTGAATACTAAAATCTAACAGAAGTGTTAAAGTTAGTGTCGACTTACAAAGCCTCAAACACCTATCTTCACTGTGTGTGCTTGTCAGCCACCTTCCCTTACCTCTGATACCAGTTCTGCATACTTTAACTTTCAAAGGCTTTCTCCATCACATCATCAAAAGAGAATAGTTAGCGCAATAAAGTAGAGAATGTGCTTACTCTCCGAAAAAAAAATGTCATGTCTGGTCTCAAAGCAGTCACATCCCTGACCCATATGTCTCTCCAATTGCAGTGGCATCCATGGCCCTAGCTCTCTCAGTTGATCTTCTTCTTCACATCATGCCAGTTCATCTATTTCCCTCGTTTTGCTTGAGGCATTGCTGTTGAACGTCTAGTTTGCTCCTCTTGTTCTCAAAACAAGTTGGTTACCATCTGTCTCTTCTCCTGTGCTGTAGACTTACAGTACCCCACACTTTCCAACTGGTACCAAGACCAAACTCTTTTCTTATTTTCTGCTCCTGCCCAACAACATTGTACCGCCTCCCTAAATTCGTCATGTTTTTCACAATAGACGGAATCACCTCGCCATCAATTTACAACTGTTCTTGCACTAGTTTCCCTCCCCTAATAGATACACCTGTACATTTGCTAGGTTATATCCTTGTTATCCATTTTATCATTCAACTTGGCCTACGGGTATATGGAGCCGACAGATACATGGTCACAGGTATATTGGTCATGTCACCCACATAGGCTCAGATGGGAGGTATCTGAGTGCCCACATAGGCTCAGTAGGGCCACATAGGCTCAGATGGGAGGTCTCTGAGTGCCATCCTGCACCTTTTACCTCCAACAACCAATTTGACAACCCATTATGGTGCCCTCATAATTACCTCCATTGCCATGGTGAAAACCAATGGTAGTTAAAAGAAATAAAAAGAAAACATGACATTACTGATTGACAAGAGATAGAAAAAATGATCATCTGGGGAGGACAAAGCGGAATCACAAAGCGGTATCACATCAACTGTTTTAACGCCTTTTAACAACGGGAGAGAACAGAGAACCTGGTGAACCTGACTAGTAGAGGGAACGGGTCATCTTATATCAAGATCATCACTGCATCATTACCGCAACTCAACTTCTCATTACCGTTATTACCCTTTAAAATGCGTGGTAATGAGAAATTGGAGTAACGGTAATGAGATGTCCTTGACTAAGTTGGCAAATAACACAAAATGCTAGCAAGCTATGTAACCTTAACAAAATATTAAAGTCTTATATTGTCTTTATCATCATAAAATATAATTTCAAATATTTGTAAAAGCATTGAGTATCGCAGCATATCGGTAATGATAATCAACAGTGTAACAGAATAAAGATTCTATGACATTTACACAAATATCATGATGTGAGAGAAGAGAGAACAACTAAACTTGATTGCATTTTAAACCTTTTGTCCCAAGTGATGCATCATGGGTCTGCTTGTTAATTTAATGGAACAGTGTACTTTTTTATAGGCAGGCAAGTCGCATTACGGTAATGAGGAACATTTAGTGTGGACACAATAATTTTACAATAAATGTAACCTTTCCTTTTGCAAAATATCATAAATATTAACCATAAATATAGACATTTTTACACAACTTTGCATAATCTTCTTCAATTTATGTAAAAAGGATTTTTCATGAAATTAAAACAAACAATAGAATAATGGATCCGGACACATTTCGATAATGAGAATTCACTGTGATTTTTGGTTAAATTGCTATGAAATAGGGTTATAATTATAGTAAAAATATCTGTCCCTATAGTATTCTTTACTGTCATTGTAGAAAACATCATAGTTACTATTAATAAAATACTGTTTTCAGAAGTGTAATGATTTTGAGGCATTTTAAGTCAGTGGCGCGAAGTAGCAATTTGCTGTGATGTCGAGTGGCCTTGTCCTCAAGACCATAGTATATGCTATTTCCATTATGCATATTTTGGTCTTATTCGAAGTTACTCTGATTATGGTCATTTTGGTACCTAACAAAAGTTTGCACTCATCAAAAAATAGAGATGTTTTTAGACCAGAATTTTCCTTTAAGCCAATTTGATAGATGTCAATGTTTGTTCATAGAATTAACTATGTCCTACTGCCCCAGAAGGACATCTAATCCAATGATACTGAAATATTAGTGTTTGTATTGACTGACAATGGATATATTCAATATTTGTATATTTTGGTGTCTTGAGTTTCACAGTAGATGATACCAGATTTGCATGGAAATGATTCAATTAGGTTTCTTGACCCTAAAAATGTAAGGTAACATTAAAATTAACATTTTAGTTTTAGAGGGGAGAAGATGGAGGCCTTATTGGAATTCAAGATGGCGGCCACCAGGGATGCTTTTTTTGAGGGCCTTTTTTTGTTCACTTCAAAAACCTCAACAATTCCAGTGCTTAGCTGCTCTACTATTATACTCCATTCAGCCATTAAACCATTTATGACATGGTTCCCGGTCTTCATAGTAGCCTTATGAACACACTGTCTCCACAACCTGTGTAGGTCATATGCATCATAGTGCTTTGGATGCTGGCTACATGTATGGAAATATGATTTATTGCTCCTGATTCAGGCCTGCCTGCAGTAACCTAAAGATAATTCACAACATGGCAGCGTGCCATGGACATCTCAACCCTTTGTCGATTACCCTTCATTGGGTTCCAGTAACTGGATTGGTATTATAAATACTGGCATCTTTGCATAACATTGTTTCTGTTGCACAAACACATTAATTTATTTGGAAGTACTGGTATCTTTGCATAAAAGCATTTGGTAAATCCAGTAACTAAACTTAAAAAATAAATAAATAAATGACAGAAAAAAACAGGGTCACGGTGAGTTCTGTTTTTTTAATGAGAGCGAAAGAACCTTTACAGCTCTGTCTGTTGTGGACCATGGCTTCCAGCAGCCATCTTGTACCAAATAGACTTGTTTACAAAAGGCAGGAGGAGTAGACAACACGTGTGGCCTGACAGTCCGACCCCTCCAGCCCTGGCTCCAGAGAATAGATGCAGTTTCTCCAGTATTAAGCACTGATGCAGGACACTTGTCATCATAACAAGTGGCACACAGCACATACATACACACCAAAGGGCTCCTCTCTTAAAATCCATTCAAACTTAAGAAAAAAAGGCACCATTTGAAATAGTAAAATGGGAGCCTTTTGGAGGCAGCGCTTTTTACAAAAAAGGTCAAAGGAAAAGATGAGGCAAATAAAAAAACTGTTTCAATACAAAAATGGTCCAAATATGAACATATAAACTGTGATATTTCACCAACTGACAGCTCCCATGTACGCATGTTTACAGTGACTGCAAATATGCATGAGGAGGCGGACGCCAATTAAAGAGCCAGTATTCACATGAAAATCATGACATCTGTCTGAATCCCCTCTTCACAGCCAAGAGATTTTGAGCCCACACATGAAAAGGCACTTTGAATGTAGACATTTTGAGTCCATCGTGCACTGAAAGAGACAGAGAAAGATAAATTATATACTTGATATGGTTGTTGGTATATGGCCGATTAATTGACCTGGTTGTTGATATGTGAAGACGGGAGGCTAGGACATTACTCACCACCACATCATGTTTAGCTCTCAATAGCCACTTCTGCTGCCATGTGTCCATTTATGGCCTCCACGACCTGAGCACAGAAGAAAAAAAAAAAAAAAAAAAAAAAAAAAAAAAGTTTCATGTTAGGAGAGGCTGAACAAATTTGAAAGATGAAAGTCTTTATGTATACAGATTACAGAATGTAAGATAATTACAGTCTTGGTTTCAATTTCCACTTCAGTCACAATTTCCTCTTTAGTCTGAAATGAAAATTAATGGTATGAATGTGTCAGTTATGGATTTGCCACATACAACACAGTTTCCATTAGAGGGAAACAAAACAAATGGGCTTAATTGAAATGAAGACTCAGGCCATGAATACATGAAATCAGACCAATCGGTTCTTGTGTTAAATGGATTCTGAAACGTAAAATTACCTTGAGGACTTCATTTGTCGACAGAGTGATGGGTTCAGCAATAGGGTCCACCTCTAACTTCTCTGGTACAACCACAGTCTCCTCAATTGTGCTAACAGGAATCTAGAGAGAGACAAGAAACAATAAGGAAACAGAAATGCAATGCAGGGTAGGCATACTGTGCAAGTAGGCAACATACAGTATTTGTCAAATTAGGACTTACAGGTCCCTCAGTGTCAGCAGGTACAGACATGGCAGCCTCCACAGCAACAGCTGATTCTGTCACAACAAAGTCCTCAGCCATGGTGTCAGGGACCGGCTCAACGGGGGCCGCCTCAGGTTCCACGACAGCAACGGGGGCGATATCAGCCTGAACATGGGGGAATGAAAATGAGCCATTTTAACAACCAATCTATACCAGACAAGCTCAGCCCGTCAATACATGTTACACATGTAATCGCCAAACTGTTTTACGTAACTAAAAACATAAACGTAAACAAATGCAAGGATTACAACAGAAAATGTATTGCTAGGTAGGGTAATGCCATGTTCATTGTACCACTTAACTCTAGAAAATATTTATTTATGAAGTATTATCGTAGAAAATACCTAGTTATGACATATTTTCTGACCGACAGAAATCACTAGTACAAAGCATTATGGAGGGATTATAAAACATACCGCAACAGCCTCCTCAATCTGGGCAGGCACATCCTGAGACACCTCTGGTTCTGGGGCATCAGGAGTCTCCTACAGGGAAAAAGATAGATAGACAGATAAATAGATAGACAGATAGACAGATACTTTATTGATCCTCAAGGGGAAATTCAAGAATATGGAGGATGTCGGCTAAACATGTAACAAGGTGTGAGTGGGAAACAAATAAACAATGCACACCAATAGCTGCAAGCCCTGAGAAAGAGAGAAAGCTTTTGCTGTGGAAGCTTTAGAAAGAAGGCATGCGTATAGGGCCAGAAAAGAGACTTTTGTGCTCTGCTGCACAGAGAGAAGCCTTTGCCCCAAAACCACACATCAAGGTTTTAGTTCAGTGCTTCCATGCAAAAAGACGTGACCCTAGAAGCTGAGAGGTGTGGCAGTAAAACAGACAAAAGTGAAGAGAGGTGGCAACACAAGTTGTGCTGAAGAGGGAAGAGTAAGCAGCTCAGCGGAGGGGAGCAGTGAAGCTGGCCTTAGTGGAAGATGTGCAGGTGAGTAAGAGTCCAGGAGCTCTGGAGAGTTAAGAGAGCCGTAGTAACCTCAGGAAGCTGCTCTGCTTCCGTAGTCTCAGAGACTGCCACCTCTGGCTCTTCAGTCCTGACCTCTTCTACGGGTTCTTCCCTTAAAGTCTCCACTACCGCCTCTTCCACTTTGAGTTGAGCACTCACAGTTTCAGCAGCAGGTTCTGTGGTGACCGCTTCTTCAACAACCTCCACGGTCACAGCTTCAGTCGTGTCTTCAACTGATTCCAGCTGGGGCACGGCGACAGCTTCTACCGTTTCCAGATCAGCCGAGGCTTCTTCGACTGTCTCTTCTGAAAGGGTTTGGGCTTCATCTACAGGCTCAGGTTCAGCTAACACTTCAGCGACAGGCTCCGATAAGACCGTCTCTTGTTCTTCGACTATGGGTTCAGGTGCAATCTCCTCTGGTGCTTCAGGGGTAAGCTCGCATGCCACCACTTCCACAGTTTCTGCTGTCTGTGACCACATTTAGACATCCCAGTACTTTACATCAACATGCCAAAAGAAACATCAGTTTGTTTTGTTCACATACATAGACATAATTCTGTTAAAATACTAGGGACTGCCCTCTTGTCAGATAGTGCAAGTACTACAAATTGAAATCCTCATTAGCCTTTTTAACAAAATGTGTGGATTTGTGTGTTTATATAAAAGACTACTGAAGAAATGTTATCATTTTGTAAATCAACTGGCAATTAATGATCAGTTATAAATGCATAGTATGGCAGTTGAATGCATGTAATGACACTATTGAGTAATGCAATGCTTTGCTTCATTACCTTTTCCAAACAAACCCTTTAATGGTCTGCTCAACTATTTAGCATAGTATGCCTTGTTTTGTTGAATCACTAACAGATTGCACTTTAAAGGAACTCTATGTAAGAAATGTATTTCAATTAATCATAAAATGGCCCTGATACGTCACTAGACATTAAGAAATCATGTTCATTTCAAATACTTATATTACTGACAACAGTAGTCCGGCCATTTAAAAAGTGAAGTTGCAGCCCTCAACTGATGTTGATGTTGTGTTTTGTCATGTCATGTTGTGTTTTGGCCTGATGCGCCACCCTCTACCTATCTACTAATCACAAAGTCAGTAGTGTTTTGGCATCCGGGTTGGCAACCTCGAGTCAGGGGGGAGGGGGAGGGGATACACCGCTCTACAGTCATTTGAAAGGGATTGGAGTACCAGTTTTGGCCACAATCTTACATATGGTTCCTTTAACTATTCATATTTTTGTTAACAATTAATTTTGTTTTATTGACCCATATGTGCTATAAGGTTGAAGTGTGGTATATCCAAACTAATGCTGGTTGGCAATCTTACAACAGCCTCAAGGAAATGCAAGAGATTTCCTTGTTTTTTCCCCCCTGGCAGGGTTAACACAACACACATTCACAGAGCAGTCTAATAAACAGTTAACAGGGCAGCTTTTCTGCTGGCCATGAAAACATGTACAAACCTCTATGGTCTCCTGGACAATGGCCTCCTCACATGGAGCAGCTAGCGTCTCCACCTAGAAAAACACAGCAAAAGGGACAGGTTACAATGAGCTCCAGAACACTCAATCAAGGGCTGGAGGATGGGAAGGGGCTCCAGTCTCAACTACTAATTGGGATTGTGGTTAGGTAATGGTGTGAACGTGGTTCAATCATGGCCATTAAACAATTATGAAACAGGATAAGGGGGCAGTAGTGTCTCTGCCTCCTTCATGGCAGGGGTGACAGACACCCGTTTTAGGCATACATGTGCATTGACTGAATGTGAATGAGCAGCCAAAGACCTGGCTGTGTGTGTGCGCGTGCGCACACATGTCTGCTAAGTGATATGGGGGATATAGGGGGCCACAACATATGATATGGGGGATATAGGGGTTACACAACATGCTGAAATATTACAGTTAATTGCATAACAGTCCTGCGACACACACACATATAGATACTATCTATGCATTGTTAACCATACATTCATGTGCCTCATGTTTGTTGAATTGTGTTAAAGATTAAAGATTGCTTTTAATTTTTTTTTTTTTTTTTTTAAAAAAAAAAAAAAATATATATATATATATATATATATATATATATATATATATATATATATATATATATATATATATATATATATATATACACACACACACACATATATATATATATATATATATATATATATATATATATATATATATATATATATATATATATATATATATATATATACACATATATATATATATATATATATATATATATATATATATATATATATATATATATATATACATATAGTTTATGTATAAAAACTAAAAGCTGTATTTGGAACACACAGCCAACATATCTCTATTCAGATTGTTTCTCCACACACAGGAGGCATCAGTGCAGAGACAGCCATTATGGAACAAAATGTTCAACTCTTCCTTTCCTGCCACCCCTCCCTCTCCCACTCCTTCCCTCGGCTTCCACTCCAGTGCTGTGAGCTCACAGAACATAATGTGCCCAGCGCAGCCAGGCGCACAGACGTGAGCGAGCGAGCGCAGCCATTCACAGGAACACACTCAACACACACAAAGCCATCTCCATACTGGACCCTGCTCCCTCAGGCTACGGCACTGGTCAGACTACATTTACTCATGCACTTGTCTTGCACACAAAAACCACACACACACAGGGAGCTCACAAAGACCCAGCACCCACAGATGGGCAGGCAGTTCAGCACGAGACATGTGGAGGACTGGAAGACACCCTATGGGAGCTCCTCCCCTTTCTATAAGAGCCAACACGTGCCAAACCTGGGCAACAAATCACCCACAACCCCCTGCTTCCTAAGACCACGCCCCCCCTCACTTACACACACAGATCAATCACACAAACCATGAAGCTTTGTGTGTAAGTTCTCTTTCAACAAACACACACACACACCCCTTCCCCATACACCAACGATCAGCCACTGACACACTCACAGCTTGGGCCCCACAGGCAAACGGGAGGAGGGCTGGGTGGTGGAGCGGGTGGAGTAGGAGCCCAAGAGGAGAAGAGAACAGAATGTTCTGTCTCCCATAGACACGCTTTCCTTAAAGATTGGGCCACGCCCCTCTGAAGGGGGTGGGGGCAAGGGTTCAAGGGGGGTGGGGGGTCTCACCTGAGTTACCAAAATGGATCCAATTTTGCACCCGTCTTTAATGGCCACTGATCCAACCCTGCAGCTACCCTACACCCTCAGCCCTGTTCATGTGTGGAGGAACATGCCATACGTGCCTCCGCTGAGTAAACCAAAACTCCCAGGAGAAGCAAAGCCACATTTATTCTGGGAAGCCTGCATCCTCACACATGTACAGGACATGGCCAGGAGGAAAGGCGTGGCTGGCGCAACCGTTAGTGACCATGTGGGTTCAGCCACGTGTGCACCACAGGCCCACTCAAAGCTTGCACTTGGTGGCCGAGGCCCAGGGACCAACAGTTTTCCCATATAGTCACAGGCAGCACTCATGACACTTACCTCTACTTCTGGAGCTGGAATAGGAGAGTTCTCCAGCACAACTGGAGCTTCTTCTGCCAACTCTGCAACAGGAACTTCTTCGACAGGCGCCACTTCCTCAACAACGGGAATGGGAACTGGTTCAGGTGCTTCCACCACTTCGGGCTCCTGAACCACTTCTGGTTCAGCCGCGACTGGCTCTGGAATCACTGCAACTGGTTCCGCCTCCGTCTCTGGTTCACAGACAGGTTCCAGTACCACGTCAACTGGTTCTGGTTCACTGACTGGTTCTGGTGCCACAGCAACTGGTTCTGGTTCACTGACTGGTTCTGGTGCCACAGCAACTGGTTCTGGTTTACTGGCTGGTTCTGGTGCCACAGCAACTGGTTCTGGTTTACTGGCTGGTTCTGGTGCCACCGCAACTGGTTCTGGTTCAATGACTGGTTCTGGTTCTTTGACGGGCTCAGGTTCTACAGGGGCAGGTTCTGGAACTGCAACTGGCTCAGGTGCAGGGCTGGGGGCTTCAACCGGGGGACAGCTTTTCACCTCTGGGGTTATGGGTACAAGCTTTGGGGGTTCCACTGGGGGGCACATAGACCATTTTGGAACTTCTTTGATAACAGGAGCAGGAGCGATGACCTCTTGGATCTTTGGTTTAGGGGCCGGGGCCTTGGACGCCTTGGGTGGTTTGGCCGGGGGTGCACCCGGGGCAGAGACAGCCCTGAGTGCAGGAGTTCCTTTAGCTGTAGCAGCATACTGTTCCTCCAGTGCCCGCCTCTGTGCCTGCTGCTCAGAGAGAGGGGAGAGAGACAGAGAGAGAGAGAGGTTAGGTCCATTGTGAAAATGTAGTGTTTGTAGGGGAGGACAGTGATGTGTGATCGTGTAAGCTGTGGGACTGGGGGGCAGTGAGCCATGTGTGTGTGGGTGTGTGTGCGTGTGTGTGTGTGCGTGCGTGTGTGTGCTTTGGAGGCAGTGAGGTGTATGCCAGCAGTGCCCCATGCTCCGGATAAGTGTTCTGACAGGCTAAGCACCCTAGAATGCTACTATAATCACATTATAATCGCCCCATAGTCTCATTAAAGTCTCATTATCACCACATTACAATCAGCCACCTCGCTCTACTGAACATCACTACAGCAGGGCAGCCAACAGCAGACAGGGCTTGTGCTGTTTACCATGTGTGTGTGTGTGTGTGCACACTTAAGCCTGGATGACCAGAAAGCCAACATCAGCAAAGAGCTGAGCCCTCTAACTCACACAAACACACTGACAGACACTGGCAGATCCGTGCACACACACAAACATATACGCAGAAACAGCTTCATTAGACAGTATTAATGGGTGATGTTGCCATGGATGGGGACAAACCACATGGGTGTGCACTGTGCAGCCTAAAATAACCAGGTTAAGCATAAGGGTCAGTTCATCCCTCAAGAGCACAAGGGCTTATGTGTGGAAGGTATTTCTTTGGATAAGATAAACATGAAGTGTTTAACTTCACAGTGGCAGGAGCTAGAAAAAGGCTCTCAACACACACAAGCAGAATGCCAATTTGAGGCCCTCACAATATAAATATTATGCTAGGTTTGTGTCATAAACATCCATGCATGCACAAACCAAAACCTCTATTCTATTTATCAACATACAAAAGCCAGATTTAGAAGGTGAGGGCATTCTAACTCAGAGGAAAAATAATTCACTGATCTAATTCGTTAAGACTGCCTAGTTCCACAGGAATGTGAACGCCCACCGCCCTCCCCCCTCAATACACACATAGGGAGGGCAGAAGCCTAGATAAACACGGCGATATTGGCGGGCACGCGCACGCGAGGCACAGTGTACCAGAGCGCGCGAGCGACAGTCCGACAGAGATGCTAGAGATGATACATGTAGCCTACACGTTAGACTAGTTATTTCGCTTTTTTTACATAGGTTACTTGGGGAAATATAACGCATTAATGTCAATGTAAAGGTAAAATGGGGCAACTTGATTAGCCGGCACTACATCCTGCAGAAATGTAGGTCTAATGATCTAATCCCGACATTCTCCTAAACTCAAATACGCACATGCACGCACATAAATACAAACGCACTTCGGGAAGAGACAAGTTGAACATCTTGTTCCAATTTTTTTGTCTGTTTTATAAAGCGGAGATTGTGTATGACTAGCCTAAATATTACAAAATCACTGTTCCAATGAATAAGATTCATTGAAAAAAATGCGCCCGAGAATTAATGGTAAACATCCACAAAGATGTAAGGAACATCTTGTGCCAAAGAAACACGGGGTCCAGCGGCCCTTTGTTTAATGCCTGTACGGCGTGGGCGCGCTCGAGGCACACCCCCTCCACGCACTAACAAACGCGCAACTGAATTTTATGAGTATAAGTGATCAAATGTATACTTTCGACAAAATATTTGAATTATACAAAGTAAAAACTACACTGCACATTAAATGTACCACGTACAAAGATAGCCAATGAAAATGAAGCACTTTTGGAAATGGAATTTTGCTGAGTCGTAAGGCCACTTATAAAAGAACGCACACCCAACTAAGAAAGTTCGTAAAGTCTGTCTGGTTTACCTAGGTAGGTAATAATTAGCCTCATTGACACCAGACCCCTCTCAATTGAGAGTTGGTCTGAAAAAGGTTAATTGACTTACGACTTCCAGCAGGGGCGTAATTAGCAGTGAAATTAAAATTAAATTGATGCATTAAACCTTTACCAAAGCGTTTCAGAAGTGTAGCAGTCCTGTAAACTAAGGTCTTAAACGTAGTTGTTCACTCAATTAAAGAAATACACGTCCATGCAGGATTAGATTGTATGTGCGTGTCCGTGTTTTAAGAACATTGGAAATGGGCTTCAATGGCCAGACAGATGTGCAGAGCAAATCTCAAATGTGCCAAAAGTGCGTATGGGGATTCCTAGGATAGATAAAAATAGCTTTCATACTCTCCCCAAAACAAGATTTTTGACATTTTTGACTTACCACTCTCCTCATGCGGCGCTTATTCTTCTTTCTCTTGCTAGGCATGGCTGCACGAGATCAGATACGGACCAGGAGCCTGAAAGTCTCCGGAAGACCAGAGGAGATGATGGAGATTCGGGCGGCGTGCCGATCAGAAGACCAGAGAACAGTGCGAAGCTGTACGTAGGGCTTTATTTAAAGCACAGATCATTACATATGCCCCTGCGGGTCTATAGAGGCGGGAACTCTGTAACCATCACTGGAACTTCTGATTGCAATTAGCATAAGTGGGCGTGTACGGTTTTTTTTTGTTGTTGTGCGTGTTACATAACTGAATATCATGCGTGCGCTGCACGCGTGCACAGCCCCGCACCCTATATACCTAATTTAAAGCCCCAGTGTGAAGTGGCCAGAGCGTGGCTGGAGCATATATCCAGACTTCAAATAATATCTGTTGGCCAAAACAAATTGTCAGATAAACAGTTGTTCTCACACCATAATGAAAATATAAATTGCACAAACAGCATCCCTGCTTCTCTTCTTTAATCTTATGTTACTTAATTAGACTCCATCATAAATCACATGAGGAATTATGCAAAAAGGCAACAGATGACCAGTTTTTCTTTATCAGAAACATTTACATTTACCTCCAACTCACATGCATGTTCAATGTATGTGCAAAGGAGCACACACACAAACTGCCATCGTGTTTTCTATTGATCATTGGCCTTGGCTTATCAGTCTGTATGGGACTACATGTCCTGGTCAGGAACATGGGGTTTGAGAATAGACACCGCCTAATCCTACACAACCAACCCATCCCCCAACACACACATACCATACAAAAATATACTCATACATGCGCTCAAAAAACCTCATGTAGATTCACACATATGTGTTAGATACACGTACAGACACAAACACAAATTAACACATCCCTGTGTAAATTTTAACACTTCTTACACAAAATCACCAAATTACCAACTCCAAACTACCAAATCACTGCTACATTCACTCAAATAGGCAAACTAGTCTGCAAGTAGTATCTTATGGCTGTTGTGCAAACAGTAACAGATACTAACACGTGCAGACTCATTTGCTCTTACATACACACATATATGCACACACTCACTCATATACTGACTACAGCAGCTGGGAAATATTATACAACCTATATGATGAGTTTGTTCATATATGAGTTTCTCTGGTGGTGCATTTGGACATGTGTATGTGACTTGACTCCCGGCACTCCGTGGAAAGGAAGTTCAGAAGTCTAGAAGGGGGAGGGGAGGGCGAAAGTTAGAGAGTACGTGTGCATACATGTGTGTGTTGTGTTCAACTGTCATGATCCCTCCCTCCATCAACACACAAACTGCTTTCTAGATGTGCACACACACACAAACACAAATACACACACACAGGCCTACCAGGCTGTTGTCTTTCTTATTTTGCTGACTCTTGCGGGAACCTGACCAACAGGTGTGACTGAAGCCATCAACAGGTGTGATTGAATCAATGATCAAACACACACAAACAAACAAACAGTGGTATACAAAACAACCTTTGTTTTTTTCCAGGTCCCTCCCACAGTGACTGACCCAAAACACCCAAGTGTCAATGAGTTTCTGTGACAAGTGATTCAAAGATTGTGTGTTATAGTTATATGAATAACAAAGTGTGTGTGTGTGTGTGTGTGTGTGTTTTAATGCAAATGTGTATGTGAGAGAATGTGCATGTGTGTGTGTCATGTGAGTGTTTGTCAGTCATGATAGATTTTTGTCTTTTTTTTCTCCCCTGTCGTTACAAACAACTCTGTGTGTCTTGTTGTGTGTGCTGAATGTGAGAGTGGGCAGAGCCGGGCTTGTGGTGGCCTTTGTCCACAAGGGGTCACCTATTTGAAGAATCTGGTTGTAATTTAATACCCCATGCTTCCCTTTCTAGAAACAAATTCTAAAAGGAACCTGGACTGAGTTAGTTCATGTGGAAACTCCAAACCTTTACATGTGCATTACTGGACCACAACAACAGAGAGATGGTCAGAGAAAGTGTAGGCTGCCCACTCCAAGGGCAGCTTTAAGGATTTTGGAGTGAGCCTGTTACTGTTATAACCCCCAAAGGTTTTTGTTGAGCTTGTGTGAGTTTCAGACGCTCTGCATTCCAGGAGTTGGGGGTGGGTAAAGTCTTGGTTTAAGATTACAGCAATGAATATGCTAAATTCATGAGACGACTACATGTGTATGACAATTTTGATACGATTTTGCATGAGAAATAGTCAGTGTTAGATAGGGTGGAATATATAAGCGAACGTTTGCACAGGCAATAACTAGAGTTTGTGGAGTTTATCACATCGGTAATGCCACAATACCACTTCTGCATGTTGCCTTGTAATGATCAGCTTGTAGCAATGAAAACTATAAATCAGCCATTACCTTTCACCTTTGATTAATAACTTTTGGTATCCTAAGTGACAACCACCAATAATGGGACCAAACTCAAGTAAACACATCTGAGAGTTGTGTAACACCTGCAAGAGACATAGGTGTTAATCAGTTTTATTTCTTCTTTCGATCAATAATATGTCTGATGGCAGACTTGTAAGGAAGGATCTCCTCCACTCTGGACAACAAATGGATGGCCATTTGTGCAGTGGGTGAGCTAGATGTAACCTACAGCCATTGTGTGCTTTGGTCTTCCTGGTCGTTTCCCTGGAGACCACAAGCACTGGAACCAGCAAGACAAGCAGGAAAAGAAAAGGGGAACATGAGATGTTGTTTGACCTGGTCTGTGAGTGGAGACATTTAAAACACGTAGAGCTCCCAAGTCTCCATACGGCTCATTTCAGAACTTTGTTGAATTTCATGACAGTCATGAGGACCTATGAAACCTATGACAAATTGCATATGAATAAATGACCACTGACAGTGTATAACGTGTTGGTTTGCTTGCTGTTGATTGTGAGATGATTGTGAGGACCTTCGTATATTTGTTTTATTTTTATTTTGCTGGGTGCATGTAAATGAGCTCCAATGGCCTTCATTTACTTCTCTGGTTAAGCTCCTATTTCTTAAGGCAAGTTATCTGTCATTTAGTCTGTGTCACTCTCTGAGTAGTTTCCGGCTCCAGCAGGTTAAGAATGTTATCTAGTGTGTTTGTGTGTCAACCCCTAACGTGAGATCCTCCCCCACAAGCACTTAAACTCAACAACCCCGTAAGACACCCACCAAACTCACACACATCCCTCTTTATACTCTCTCTCTCTCTCTCTTTCTGTCACACACACACACACACACACACGTTAATGTTTCTCTTAGAAAGCACTGAGTTCATAACTACATTTAAATTTCAAGGACTCCCTTGCCTTTATCCCACCCCTCCTCCATGAACACAGTTTTACTGAAGATAAACTTTCTGAAACATGTTGTAGTGTTGGTGTGAAGTACACAGATGCTGGCATTACTATAATAATGTTGATGAGATTGTGCATATTGCTTGTTTAATCAACAATAGTCTTTAGCTATTATAGTTTGCCAGTTGCTCATTCACATTCTCTGCACAACAACAGAGATCCACATTGTCTTATAACTAAATTTCCTGCTATGTGCCCAGGGCCATGTGCTTGGTTGTGTGTGTGCTTGGCTGTGTGTGTGTGTGTGTGTGTGTGTGTGTGTGTGTGTGTGTGTGTGCGCAAGTGATGAATGGCTGGTTGCTGCTGAGATGGGGGTCGGGAAAGGAATATGAGCTCAGTCAGAAACACATGTGTCCAGAGCAACTCCAGAAAGAAGAGATAGAGAAGCCTTTAGCAAGTTAAGTTTCAGATGAGCTCATGCATACGAAACTGGTCAAATAGTCAATATGAAAGACTGAGTGCTTGGATGCGGAACTTGCATGGCTGCATGTGTGGATGGAAGTAAATAGATCAAAGGGCAGGGACATTGGGCTTCAATTCCTTGTGCTAGGTAATGGATTTCTCACAGCGGCCAATCAATTTATCATATACAATTTATCATTTATTTATCATCAAAAACAAAGTCATCATCAAGAGTATTTCACTGGGGTTATCAAGCAGGCACCTTCCTTCATTGGTGTTTAATTGAATTAGGCTCACAACACCTCCAGAGGGCTTAACAGTGGTGTCTGGCATCCCAGACCCAGCCCTCTCCACATACATGATTGGTTTTCTACCAACAAATTCTTTGGTCATTCCTCTTCGATGCTGTGGCCATTTCTGATGTGATCAGCAACATAACCATGTTGCTGGAGGAATGAATGTGTGAATGAAAGCATGAGACCTGTCTGTGTGAATCACAGTGGCAGTACATTTTAATCAGTAGTGATCCAGTGACTACATTATCATAAAGTTTAAAAAATAAACATAAAATGTCTGAGGTGAATGTGCTTTTTCACTATTTGTTTGATTGGGAAAAAGGTAAAAAATAAATAATAATAATAATGATATTCTATAAATTAACAAGCATATGAGCAAAAACATCAGCTAAGGTTGAAAATGCATGTTTGGATATGAAGAGTAGAGTGTTGTTAAAGGGCTAAGGACATTGGGTACAGCTGTTGCATAAGGCCTGAGGGGGGTGTGGACCTTTAGGTGTTTGAAATTGAATAAGGTGCGTAGTAGCAGATGAAGTTTTGTCCATGCCCACTCGCAACGGCCTGGATCTTGAAACTGTGTTGTGAGGTCTGATTGGAACTGTTTGCAAAGCACTCTGAGCCAGTTCAGTTTTCGTAATGGAAAGACCAAGTGCTCTGGAGAATGGTGTTGGCTGAATGGTGAAGACGGAGGGGGTGTGGTGCAAACACAGGGAAATGAACAAAGGCTACAGAGTAAAGTCCTGGCAGACATGGGTGTTGCAGTGTTTTGTGTGTTCAACATATTCACTGAAACCGACACTATGCTCCAACAGAACATAAATCAGCCGTTATTTAGAAAAAAAACCCTGCACTTCTACCTCTACCTAGAGCCTGTTATTTGTTTCGCAAAAATCCACAGCTCCCAGTTCTTTTGGTCCAATCAGAGTAGGGCTGTGTGAGATCTGACTGTCAATCACAGTCTGGTGCTGCCTCTCATCGAGTTTGTGCTTGCACTGACGAGCACAAACGCGATGAGCGGGTGCTCTGTGGTAGCGGGGGAGGGGCATGAGAGTTGTAAACATTCAAAAAGTCCCCTCAATCTGTCAGGCTTGCCAACTGCAGCTTTAAAACAACTAAAAAAGTTTTTTTTTTTGTCACTGGTCACATGTTGGATATCTGTATTTGGGGGCCAAGCAGCGAAGCTGCAGGGCAACCCTTAGTGATTGGGGGCCAAGCAGCGAAGCTGCAGGGCAACCCTTAGTGATTCTATCTTTTCTTCCCTATTATTATTACGCTTCCGCCATTGAAGTCTATGGCAGCCTCTAGAACCGACTGGTGAAAAGTTGTGAAATTTGGTACACTGATTGGGGACAGGCCAATAATTAATTGCACCAAGTTTCATGCCGGCACCTCCAGCTCTAGCCCACCAACAGGCCAAAAGTTGGACATGCGTTCACGCACGTAACTTTTGACTCGTGTCAAAAATGAGGTATCTTTGGAATCCTTGGACCAAGCCGAGTTCAACGCACCCTATGACGTCAATTTCCGCCATGATGGATTTTCCGCCATTTTGGATTTTGTCAAAAACCTTTAAAAAGTTTCACGCCTCACATAGTTTGTCCGATTTTCACGAAACTTAGCACATAACACCTTCAGACCAAGCCGCACAAAAAGTTATCGATTTTCATCTTCGAACTATAATTGTTCACCCGTAATATCAATCGAAATTTAGCGTGGCTGCCAAACAGGAAGTGAGCTCATATCTCAGCAACCCATTCACCTATCATAACCAAACTTAGTCCATGGACTCCGGACCCAATCAGGGGGACGCTCAAGAAATCTGGTGACCTTTGACCTCTAGGGGGCGCTGTAATTAAGAAACATGCCTTTTGGCCTGTAGCAGCAGTTTTGCTTAGAAATAAAACTCACTAGTGGTGTCTGGTACTACTGTTGAAGGTCCTTAGGCTGACCCAAGCCAACTTGTGATGTCATCGTAATTGATTCGGCCCGCCATATTGGATTAAATCAAAAACACAAAAAGTTTTGGCAGGTCACAAATTTAATCTGTTCCTCACCAAAATTGGCAGAGACCATCTTCAGACCATGCCTGATGAGTGCATTGCTTTCTGGAACAATTGACAGAAGCTTTGGCCTGTACCAACCAATCAAAATTTGCGTGAGCGGCACCAAACAGGAAGTGATTTCATATCTCAGCAACGCATTCATGTATCAAAACCAAACTTAGTACATGTACCTCAGATCACATCGGGAGGACGCTCAAAAAATTTGGTGACATTTGACCTCTAGGGGGCTCCGTAATTGACAAAAATGCATTTTGGCCAATAGTTGCTGATGCGCATTATTTTGCAATGGAAGTCAATGGCAGCCCATAGAACCGTCTGGTAAAAAGTTATACAATTTTGCACACTAATTGGGGACAGTCCAATAATTCATTTCACCAAGTTTCATGCCGGCACCTCAAGCGCTCTAGCGCCACCAACAGGCCAAAGTTGTAACTTTTGACCTGTTGACCAATGGCAAAAATGAGGTATCATTGGAATCTTTGGGCCAAGCCGAGTTCAACACACCCTATGACGTCAATTTTTTGACCTCTGTGTTTAAATCACAGCAAGTGTGATCATATCTCAGTCAATCTTTTTTTTTGATGTGAAACTGATGACCGCAAGTTCCATCTAGTTCATTCTAATGTGTGCGTGCAAGGGTGGGACGGGGTGGGATGGGCAGGGGCGGTTGCGGCGGTGGGCTGGCTGGGGGAGGGGGCGGTGACACTCAGCCCTGGTTCAGCCCCACAAAATCAGTTATGTTTTGATGTGAAACTTGACCTTGTAACTCAGCCAATCTTGGGTTGTATGCAGGCTTGGAATTTCACCATTCTGGGGGCAAGGCCACTTGGCCTTCAGTTGGGCATATTTGGTGGGGGGCACAAAGGCAACATGTCAGGGCACCAAGGCCAAAGTTAACTATAGCATATAAAAATGATCAAAGTTGTATTTAGCCTATTCACTGCAGTAGACCTGCATCACTGTATGAAACATGACAAAAACATGAAAAATGACATATTACATAGAACTGTAAATCTTCTGATCATCTAATAATTACAGATATCTAGGCTACATATAACAGTTATTTTATATTTGGCCTGCTATGAAATCATGTATTGAACAATTTAAAGCACAGCTCAGCTTTAAGAAACTCAAATAGCCTAGATGCATGCTTAGCATTTTGTGATCATTAAGGCTACTTTCACAAACTGTTAGTCAGCTGTCCTCTGATTTACCAATATCTAGGCGATATTTGTAACATTTATTTTGTATTTGGCCCATTATGAAATCATGTGGAACAATTTAAACACATTGTTAAACTTAAAGCCCAAATTTGGAGACATCCATGCATGTCGAAATTTACTGCAAATTCGAAACTGGATTACTCTGGAACAGCTAACTGTACAGGGGACTGTTTTACACCTTTGTGTTCGGTAAGGTCTGCTGTTTATTCTTATATATGGTTTGTCATGTGTTAAAAAGAAGGGTTCGTGAAGTATTCCACCGATATGAATGGGTAGGGAGATCATGGACGCAAAACCTTCAGTAGAATGTATGATTAAATTGAATTATATTATTTACTTTTATCGTTCAACACAGCAATTATCGGCTAACATCGTTTAAAAGCTGAGAAAAGCTCTTTCATGTGATACTTGTGATGTCTGTGTGATGATGAGTAGGCTACTTCATGCAGTAGTTAAACTGAGAAGAATGGGTGAATTTGGACGACTTTCTTTCTTGCACTGTCACTTTCTCCACTGCGTAAAAGACTAAATTAATTTGCGCTGTGAATGCTAAGATTATTTTGACAGGCCACAGGCTAAATAAAAATCCCGCAAAAGTTCACGCACGTAACTTTTGACCCGTTGACCCGATTGTCAAAATTGTGGTATCGTTGGAATCCTTGGACCAAGCCGAGTTCAACGCACCCTATGACGTCATTTTCCGCCATGATGGATTTTCCGCCATTTTGGATTTTCTCAAAAACCTTTAAAAAGTTTCACGCCTCACATAGTTTGTCCGATTTTCACGAAACTTAGCACATAACATCTTCAGACCAAGCCGCACAAAAGTTATCAATTTTCATCTTCGGAACTAAAACTGTTTGCCCGTAACAGCTAAACGAAATATGCGGCGAAGCCGCCAAACAGGAAGTGAGCTCATATCTCAGCAACCCTTTCATCTGTCATAACCAAACTTAGTACATGGACTTATAACCCCATCAGTAGGGCACTCAAAAACTCTGGTGACCTTTGACCTCTAGGGGGCGCTGTAATTAAGAAATATGCCTATTGGCCTGTAGCTGCTGTTGTGCTTAGAATTAAAACGCACTAGTTGTGTCTGACAATACTGTGGAAGGTCCTTAGGCCGACCAAGCCAACTGGGTGACCTTTGACCCTAGGGGCGCTGTAATTAAGAAATATGCCTATTGGCCTGTAGCTGCTGTTGTGCTTAGAATTAAAACGCACTAGTTGTGTCTGACAATACTGTGGAAGGTCCTTAGGGCCGACCCAAGCCAACTTGTGATGTCATCAGAATTGATTTGGTCGCCATATTGGATTTAATCAAAAACTTGAATAAGTATTCGCAAGTCACAAATTTCAGCTGATCCTCACCAAAATTGGCTGAGACCATCTTCAGACCATGCCTTATCAGTGTATTTTTTTCTGGAACAATTGACAGAAGCGTTCGCCTGTAACAGCCAATCGAAATTTGCGGTGAAGCCGCCAAACAGGAAGTCAGCTCATATCTCAGCAACGTTTTCATGTATCAAAACCAAACTTAGTACATGGCCCTCAGGACCAACCAGGAGGACGCTCAAGAAATTTGGTGACCTTTGACCTCTAGGGGCTCTGTAATTGGCAAAATGTATTTTTGGCCTGTAGTTGCTGCATTATTCTGCAATGCAGGTCAATGCCAGCCCATAGAACCGTCTGGTTCATCCTGATGATGCACAAATAATTTGGTGACCTTTGACATCTATGGGGGCATTGAAATCACAGCAATCAATCGATCTTTTATTTTTGATGTCAAACTGATGACAGCGAGTTCCATCCAGTTAATTCTAAAGCGTGCGTGCAAGAGTGGGGCAGGGTGGGACGGGCAGGGGCGGCTGCGGGCGGTGGGCTGGCTGGGGAAGGGCGGGCGACACTCAGCCCTGGTTCAGCCCCCACAAAATCAGTTATGTTTTGATGTGAAACTTGACCTTGTAACTCAGCCAATCTTGGGTTGTATGGCATGGAACTTGCTGTGACTGCTTAAGGCTATATGTCTGATGCAACAGCATTGACTTACATGGCAAATCTGGCCTGCCGATCTCTCTGCTTGGCCCCCTCATTGCTGCTTGCAGCTATATTTTAACTTGAGTTTTTAAACTAATGTCTGCAATTGCAGTTGTGAGGCACTAGGTCTGTATCTGTTGTTGCCTAAGTGTCCCAAGGAAAGCAATGCTACAGATTAAAAGTTAACATAACAAATCAGCATTAGAAATACAATCAATAAGCTAATGAAAAATAAAAGGTTATGCTGCAACCAACTCAAATAGCCCAATCAAAACACAGTAGGTTGTAGAACCTAGCACAGATACCAGGGTATCTGCACATTTTCCAAGTGCAAATGTAAAGACTTTTAAGACCTTTTCAAGACATCTTAATGGAAAAATTAAGACTATACCACGGCAAAAAGATACATACGACAACTAAAATTAGTTTTCTACTAATTTTAACCCCCACCCAATTTTGGATGTCTACATAAGTTACGAAATATATTTTGGCGAAAGAAAAATAATTGTGTGAATTACCTTCACAGCTATAAATGCCCAATTTTAGGGCCTGGGCTGCTTGCTTTTGAAGCTGGCTGTACATATCTGGTTGTGCTTACTGGCTGAGACTGACTGTTCTTCACCTGTATCTGTAGTAGCCTATGGACCCTTTCAAGAGAGTTCCATTATCAGCATCATAGTTGGCCCCACAAGACTTCCTTTTTAACATTCCATATGTTATCTTAATGCAGAGGAAGTAGATTGGGGCCCAAACAGAACGTTCAAGCATTGTTTTTGTTTACCTTGTTGAAAGGGTCTATAGACTTTATGGTGTTGTGATAACATTATATGACCTGATTTTATGTGTGAATATGCAGCCGTTCTGCAGTCTTGATCAAAAATCAAAAAAAATATGCGGTTATATTTCACAACTTTTGCGAAGTAGGCCTACTGGGAAAGGCTGGCAAGCAAGCTGCTGACAGATATTACAGGTATTATAACTTAGACAGATATTTTCTTCACCTAGGCTAGGCCAACAATTAAAAGATTGAGCCTGGTCTGGCAAAAGCCAGACTAACCATGGACCTGATAGTTGCAAAATGCAAGGGAACATGAATCAGCATATTATTTGCACAAACAATAACGGACAGTAGCTCTTCAACTTGGCACGTTAAAATGTGTATGAACAGTCTAGCAACGCATTTCATGAAGGCCCTTTTGGACATGTCAGTTATTTGCACCACTGGGTAAAACGGCATTTTGTTTTAGACTACTGGTTAGGGATCGACCGATCTGTTTTTTTCAGGGCCGATACCGATATCAATTATTACCAAAACAGGTGGCCGATAACCGATATGTAAAACCGATATGTCAGTTGTCAAAAAGGGGGGTAGGTAGTAAAGGCGATATGCTGCAAAAAATTAATTAAAAAGAATTTAATTATGCAAACTTTTCTTTCTTCTTTTGATACACAATTGTCTATCAACTTGCATCACTTGCAAGTGTAAATCCTGTGTATCATGTTAATCCAAGAGCTAAGTGATAGCAATTATTTTCATAGACTAGGCCTACACAATGGGCTATGTGCTTGTTAAGGGACCTGTCACAAAGAGGATACTTTGCCATCGTGTGTGTGAGTGCATGAGAGAGGGAGAGGAAGAGGTGTATGCGTGATGGCAAGAATGAGCATGCATTCGTGCTAACTAACAAATCAGGCGGTGTAGTGGGCGGGACAATGCTCTTGACCACAGAGTAGCAAATGCAGGGAGTGAGAGACGCTTTACAGACAAAATAGCGCGTTTCATTCTTTATCCATTTCCATATCGGCTTATCGGTGGAAAAAATGACCGATACCAATTATTATAAAAATGCTAAATATCGGCCCTAATAATCGGCCCGGCCGATAATTGGTCGATCCCTACTACTGGTATTTAATTTGTGCATTGACAATAAAGCTGAATATCATATGAACTAGATGACTAAACTTATGCATATGTAGAAGAAACATTCACAAAAATCCATGACATGACCTCTCTTCTTGATAGCTGTTGAAAACTGCATGGAACTGACAGGGATTGTTTTGTTTAATAATAAATAAATAAATAAATACATTATACCTTCTGCTTTCCCCAAATACAATGTAGCCTACAGCCAGGTGAACCTTTCATCAGTCCAGTTGCAATGGATGGACTGTGATGAACTGCCCTACTTGTGATTGTTTAGATATTTTAAAGGTTTTTTAAGAATGCTACAATTTTTTTGGCAAGTGCTACAAATCTATTCACCTTTGCAGGCCAGTAGGCTACTTTGTGTGCGGCCCGCAAACACACATTCCAAACAAGCATACACAAAAGTTTCAAGAGTGGGGGATGGAGTAGAAGATGGAGACTAATTCATTAATATGATTTATTTTCACGGAATGGATGTACAGGACTGAGCAGCGGTCATATTTTGTACCGCTATGTGGTACATCTAGTTTTCATAGGCATACACAATGGGCTATGTGCTTGTAAGGGACCTGTCACAAAGAGGATGCTTTGGCATCGTGTGTGTGAGTGCACGAGAGAGGGAAAGGGAGAGGAAGAGGTGCATGCGTGATGGCAAGTGTTACGGTTGAATAGTTTAACAAAACAGTTTTAAAATAGTTCTTAGGCTATTTAAGCATGCAATTTGTGTCTATATGTAGGCTTTAAGCTACACTTCTGTGAGCCTAAAAGGCACGTAATAGCCAGCTCAGGACACAATTTAGTTCAGGTCGGATTAAATTACGGCTGACCCTGTGCCTGTAGTCTTTTCTGACAGTCCGTCAAAAAGCAGCAACTAGACTTTTAGACGTTCGCTATCGCATAATTTAGGACTTGTTTACTATGTAGGTCTAAGGGATAACGTCCGCCAAGGTGTCCCGTTATTAACAATTAATTGACGAGGCGGATGCAAAGAACTCCCGACGCGCAGCACCCGAGTTTGTAGGCCAACTAGTAAACAGTAGGCTATACTACTAACGTGCATCAATCGGGAATTCGCTAAATGAAGGAGGTGGGTGCTTTAGGCTACTTATTGATCCGGATCAAAGAGACAATAGCTTACAAAGTGGTGTTTTTGTAACTTCACTGTAGATGATTGTGACACGTTCACATTACAACTTCAGCAATGTAAGGTAGGCCTACCTTCCTTACCTTCGAAAAATAGCTCCGTACAGCTGAAGCCCAGTCTACAATATGCCTCAGTGAGAATTCTAAACTTTCTCTGTGTTCAGTCTTCGATCCTGATTGGCTGAATTCGTGCTAACTAACAAATCAGACGGTGTAGTGGGCGGGACAATGCTCTCGACCACAGAGTAGCAAATGCAGGGAGTGAGAGACGCTTTACAGACAAAGTAGCACGTTTCATTCTTTATCCATTTCAGTATCGGCTTATCGGTGGAAAAAATGACCGATACCAATCATTATAAAAATGCTAAATATCGGCCCTAATAATCGGCCCGGCCGATAATTGGTCGATCCCTAATGCAAACAGATCAACTTAACATGTACAGTATTTCCTTCTGATTGCAAAAATGCAGTCAAAGTCAGTCCGTGGTTCCTTCATAAATTGCGCAGCAAATTATCAGACGAGTGACAGAAGCACTGCACATAATTTGACCGGCAGTCTTCGCGTCCATAGTTTGTGAAACCATGCTGCAGCCGAGCAAAGATTCTAGATGCCCAGCGCAACTCCAAAAAGGAGGACAAATGAGCGTCCGGCTTGAGACTGCGCCGGACACCGGACAGGGCTTTTAAAATCCATATGTCCGGCCTAAATTCGATTGTATTGCCACCCTATCGCTAACTGGCTGATCAACTTTCTCCCGCTCCCGTAGGCTACCTGCAAATCTCTCAGGCCTCGGCTACACCACGAAAACGTCACAGCACAACGGTACATATTATTACCGTTTTCACACCTTTAACCACACCCGTGAAAATCATCTTCACTCTGCAACCACTACACTTCCTCCCATAGCCTTATATAGTCACTTATACAATTGCGTTCGGATGGATGGAGACATTTCACTCGCTCTCTTGCGCTCACTCACTCGCTGGCGGTCCCATATGCAAATTTAATACCTCCCTTTCGAAAATTCAAGACATCCCTGACAATTTTAGGCCTTAAAAACCAAAAGTTGTATTTAAGACTTTTTAAGGATCCGCGGGAACCCTGAGACCGGCACAATTGTAACACTTTTTTATTTTTCCAATTCAAACTCGATTTACACAAAGACGATAGACTTGAGATTGAGTCGTACATGTCTACTCCATGAAAGTTGAAACATAATTTAAAAAATATGTTATAGTTTGTCAATAATTTAACTTAACAGCGACATGTACCTTTGTTACAATCTTGACACAGCCATAAAAAAGTGCGGTACAGTTGTAACAGTATAGCGTAATGAATCTAACAGTGCTAAAATCGTGAATCCTATAACATTTTTTAACACAAAACACTGCTGGGTTAAACAAAGAGCATCTGTTTTCATATGAAATCAACAAAAAAAGTCCAAATGTATGACTGTTACAGCTAATTGGGTGATCGCGGCACAAAAATCATAATCCATAACTCGCAATGAGAATGTTCGCACATGCGCGATAAAATCAGTTCATTTTGACATAGAGAGTGGTGTTACAACATGTTTTTATTTTCATTTAATTGCATTTGCTGTGACTATATAAATCAAATGGCACTCATGTTAACTTGAAACAGAGGGACTGAAGATATGAATGACGTGATTGAAGTCCACACGCTCAAATTTCACGAAGCAAACTTAAACAAACAGTTGCGGTTAAAATATAACTAAAAAATTGCGATGCTTGAATTTTGCACCTTTTTGCTTAATATCTCTGGTCGTATTTATAGTAGACCATTCATATTTGGATGGCTATAAGATTATACATAATTACATGATATGTGTCTGTTTACATTTCCGTAGCTACACCATATCTTGAGAATAAAACAGTATTACATTTGTACCGCTGTTACAATTGTACCAGTTCTCCCCTACAAGTAGAGACAGATCAACTCAAAGGACAGGTCTTTGATCTGGTTGGATACTCTAGGAAAGTGACAGACACTCTTAAATTACGTATCAAAAGAAATGTACATTATTTACACCATTTAGATGATTTGAACCATCAGGGGCATTCTCTTATTGGGACAGCCGTGGCCTACTGGTTAGCACTTCGGAAATGTTACCGGAGGGTTGCCGGTTCGAACCCTGACCAGTAGGCACGGCTGAAGTGCCCTTGAGCAAGGCACCTAAGGGCTTCTACATACCTGACGCACCCGACCGGTAGCGCGACAATGTGACGTCAAAATGACGTAAATCTTGCTGGCGCGCCAGGATTGAAGCCAGGTAGCGCGAGGTAGCGCACCACCAGAGCCCGTTTCTCTGGCACCACTCATTTTTTTTCAGACGAGCGCGACAAGGCGGAAACAGGAAGATGGACTAGTTCGAGGGCAAGCGAGAGTTGCAGTGTTTCGTTACAGTCGTGAATTTTTTAATAGTTTTCTGGATAAGTTAGCAAAGTTACCAGTGAGAGTTGCAACACATGGAATTAAGAGGAAAGAATAGAAACAATTTATTTTCAAACAAAGGATATCTATTAAGGCCTGAACAAAATCTCTTTCCACTTCAGGAAATTACACAAACTCAGCCAGCTGCTAGCTAGCTAGCCAGATAACTAAACTAATTAAATTAAAATTTCCCTCGGGATGACTAAAGTATCTATCTATATATCCATCTATCTATCTATCTACCTGTGCACACACCTTGGAAACTAGATGATAATGATAATGGTAGTTGTGAATAGTAGCAACCAAAGTCTGAAGTACCATCACAGAGGCTAGCTAGGTAGCTACTAGTGTTTCTTACTGCAGCTTCTTCTGCTGTGTAACGTAGTTAGCGTTAGTCTTTTCACAACAGCGACACCTCTGTTCAGGAGAATATTGCAACTAGTGTCGCGACCACCACGCGCGAGTATAAATGGTTACGGCTCTTCTGTGACGTCACATTGTCGCGCTACTGGTCGGGTGCGTCGAGTATGTGGGACGTTTAACCCCTCATTGCTCCCCGAGCGCCGCTGTTGATGCAGGCTGCTCACTGCGCCGGGATTAGTGTGTGCTTCACCTCACGGTGTGTACACTGTGTGCTGTTTCACTTCACGGATTGGGATAAATGCAGAGACCAAATTTCCCTCACGGGATCAAAAGAGTATATATACTTATACTTATCATAGTAGAAGGGGGTAGTGAGAATATCCAGAGTCAAAGTGGGAATCATTTTGTCAGGGTTCAATGTTTAAAAAAAAAAAGAAAAATTATATATATACACATCTCCTCTACTGTTGTACAACCATTCATTTGATACCAAACATGAATATTAATTAATTAATTCATTCATTCATTCATTCTGCTTTCTCCATTATCCCCTGAACACAGTGATTGAGCTATTGTCCAATTTATCCAGCCATAGGTAACTAATTTACTAATTTAAAGTCTGCAAAATGCCAACTATTTCTTGAGGACTTCCTCATAGCAGTGCTGGCGTTTTTGTAGCTGAAGCAACCAATTTATTTAACAATATATCAAGATCACAGAAATGTAATGTACAAAGCTACAATAAAGCAATGCCAAATTTGAGTTACTCCTAAAACAAAAGGAATGGCAAAAACAGTTTAGAAATGTAAAATTCCACAAGGATTTTCGGAATGTTAAAGTTTCAACATTTACATTTAGCAACTTGATATGAGGCCTGTGATCACACGAGGTGTTTGAGGATGGGTCTGGCCTTGTCTTGTGCTCCTAAAAAAGTATTTCAGTTCAGACACGGAGAGAAAACATGACATCGGCATAGGCCTACAGGGCAGACAACTGTAGGGGCCGCAGTGAAGACCACAACAGGAGGCTCCTACTGTCCTATCATGTATCAGTCCTAGGTGATTAATGTCGACTAAACTAAAACCACTTCCCTCTGACTGGCAGCTGCTGTCTTCACTTAATAAAAAACCATATGACACCCCAGTAGGCCCAAAGCAGAGCGCCCGTCTTCAGCAGGAGTCAGACAGGGCAAGACCACACACTGACGGCAACAGCCCCTCCCTCTCCGTTAACTGGTTTCTACAGTTTAATCCACACGGTCCTGATTTGTTTTAATATATAGCTTTCTTGATTTAACTTATACCACTTTCAAAAAAGTTATTACTTCTTTCATTGATTCCAGATGCGGTGATTTTTCCTGAAACATCTACAGAAGTCTCATTTCATTGGTTGAAACTGGAACAAATAAATGATGTCATTCTAATTGCTCTGATTGGTGGGGAAATGGTTTTGCTTGATGTGACTATGTGTCTTTCGTTTCATCTGCCATAGTCATTTGTTTATTCATACATAGTGGACTAAACTCCGGTTTGTGGCAATTGTACCAAGCAGCTGGCTTCCATTATTTGGTCCTTTTTCCATTCCTTTTTCACAATTCATTTTGTTACAGACTACACTTTCATTCATTGTTCACTCATTGTAAATTTCACTGTTCACTAGGTTGTGACATGAGTGAGAAAAGGGCATTCAACAGTAAACAGTCAAGGATTAAAGGGGGAGGGGTCAATGCAAGGATAGTAAAGGGAGTGGGGGTGTGTGTGAGGGAATGCAGGAGAATGTGATGCCTGTGCTACTTTAGTTTTCCAAATAAGGGGGCCATTCAGTTTCACAAAGAGGAAGATACCTAGTTCCTTAAAGAGCCAAGCCAAGAGGCTATCGGAAAAAAAATGATAATATACTAAGGTGTCAAACTTCCATTTAGAGAATGTAGCATGGCAGAGAGACTGCCTTTTGTGGTCATTTTGTGGTAACTTTCAGGGTTTTGGCAAACAGTTGCCGCAAATTTGTGGCAAGGTCATGTTTTCAAAGGCAAATTAGGTTTCTGGCAAACAGTTGCAGTTAACTTTTGGCAATGTTGCAGCAATGTCAGGCAAAATAGGTTTGTTACCAGAAGTTCACTGGAAGTTTGCCATTATTGGCTAAGTGTGGTGGCAAATCAACACATATGCCACTAGCGGCAGGAAAGTAATGCTTAAAAGTTAACATAACAATCAGAGTTAGAAACACAATCAATAAGCCAATCAAAAATAAAATGTTACGCTGCGACCAACTCAAATAGCCCAATCAAAACACAGTAGGTTGTAGCACCTGGCACAGATACTGCTAAACACAGGGTGTAAGAGCTAGTAGAGACAGATAGATAGATAGATCTATAGATAGATAGATCGATACTTTATTGATCACCAAGGGGAAAGGACAGGTCTTTGATCTGGTTGGATACTATAGGAAAATGACAGACACTCTCAAATTACGCATTAAAAAGAACACACCATTTAGATGATTTGAACCATCAGGGGCATTCTCTTATCATGGTAGAGGGGGGTAGTGAGAATATCCAGCAATCCTAATTGTTAGGTTACCATAGCCCCATAGCCTAATTGTTAGGTTACCATAGCCGGCTTGTGTGCCGAATTGTATCTGTACCTGGGCTATTTGAGGATTGTTGGTCAGGGCTGAGTGCTGTTGCAGAATCTGCAGAGCTGGTTGGTGGTTGATCTAATTCTTCCTCCTGGCCTTGAGTTGCTCCTTGCATGTATCTTAGCATTGACCCTGCATTCAGAAATACAAGACAAAATATTCAGGGATTCTACTGAAATGCATTTTTGATTGAACCATCATACAAAAACATTGCACACATTAGTCTTTTAGGTTTATATAGGCCTATGTGTCACTGGAACATTTAAAACATCAAAACTCTATTTTACCTTTAAAAGAGGTCTGGTGAGGCACAATATAATAATTATATTGACAACTCTGAATATGAAAACCATCAAACACTGAGATTGTGTTTAGGCGGAACGAAATTCATCTGGCGAGAGTCAGGTTAACAGATATCGCCCTTGGCCTATGAACCTCTTGAAAATGACCGCATAGAACAACAACTAAAACTGTCTAATTTGGCAAATCACATCACGTTCAGTTGCATGGTTTTTCCAAAGTTCACCTTACCAAGAGTCGTTTTCCACTCATATCATTATGTTGTGAAAGTGTCACTTGTAGCTTTTTCACTACACATAGATCGTTTGATCATAATTGATAACAAACGGCAAAAAAGCGTCCTGAAATGCAAAGCAAACTAGCCTAATAGGCTAACGCTACCTGACTATCTCTGATGGCTAGCAGCTAAAGAAATAGCAAGCCCAGTTTAAGCATAATAGCATTGCTAGCTAGCAACCTGAGGAAGGATTGCTAGTGTTATGCACCGATTGCTAACGTTAACAGAAAACAGCCGAGTGCTGATAACCCATAATTCATATCAGACATCCCAACCTGCAAAAAAACATTTCAGGGAGGTAATATAATATATAATATGCACATGAAACACTTGTTTAACACTTGACACTTGTCAAACTCACCTCGACATGTCTTTTGCAATCATTTCACCCGTCATGGGCAATGCTAAAGTCACTGTTACAAACAGTGCAGCATGCAAGACTATCGTTATTATGACCGCCGCGCAGCGAAGCGAACTGGACTTCAATGAAACACAGTTTTCTGTGAATATCTCGAAAACCGTAGGGTGTAGGAGGACCATTTTTTTTGTATGTTGATCTCAAGGGGCCATGTCAACCCATTCCATAACCAATCATTTCATGTATAACGCCGCCTAGTTAAACACAAAAAAGTAAAAATGAGGTGTTGTAATTGAAGGTATCTGTGACCTAACATAGTCAAAACTGCACGAAATTGGAAGTGTAGGATCATTATGACACCCTCTGTATGCACGCCAAGTTTTGTGGAATTCGTTCATGGGGGCCACACAATAAATTAATTTATGTTACTATACACCAACTGGTCTGTAGGTGGCCGGAGACAGTTTTCTGTGAATATCTCGAGAACCGTAGGGCCTAGGAGGTCCACCTTTTTTATGTATGTTGGTCTTAAGGGGGCATGTCAACCCATCCCACTTGTTTCATGTATAGCGCCACCTAGTTAAAAATTAAAAAGCAAAAAATTAGGTGTTTTCATCACAATATCTCTGGCTGACAAGGTCAAAACTGCACGAAATTAAAAGTGTAGGATCATTATGACACCCTCCGAATGCATGCCAAGTTTTGTGTGCTTTCGTTCATGGGGGGCCTTACAATAAAATAATTTATGTGTACATTTAGTGACGTACACCAACAAGGATTCCCGGGACACTGAAAGACCGGGGTACACAAAACTTGGTGGGCATGTACCCCCACATGGATAGCATGGAACCGTCATTTTTCGTTTTGATCTGTAGCCCCCCCGCTGGACTGGACCCCCCGAAAGGAGGGTAGGGCAGACACAGTTCTCTGTGAATATCTTGAGAACTGTAGGGCCCAGGATGACCATTTTTTTCCATATGATTGCCTCCAGGGGTCATGTTAACCCATTTCATCTGCACACATGTGCACAAACAGATACACACACATACATTCACAGTAATCATACGTATGACACATACTCACACAGTAGACATATGTACGCTTGCATGCACAGGCACATACGCAGGCACACACACAAGCACGCACACACACACACACACATACACACACACAACATAAACATAACACAAACAATCAAGAATTTCTCAGAATTATGAACAGGCAAGATGGAGGTGGGGTTGTATAAAATGAATTTTACATGTGAAATCTATGAACTAATCATGTTTTGGTACTTGTTGTCTAGCAGATACCAGTAAGAATTGAGTGTGGATAATGCAATTTAGTGAGACAGTTAGAATCATATAGGCCTTTCAGCGTGATTTCTTTTTGTGGAAAAAATGTGCTGGACTGGGCGGCGGTCATATTTTGTACCGCTCTGCGGTACATCTAGTTTTGAACTCTTATGAGACACGGGTACACTTTTGTGTAGTCTGATGTGAAATGGGTCTTAAATGTTCCTTTTTGGGGGGGCACTCTGCCTCTGCCATGACGCTCCTGTTCCTACAACTGAACTGAAACAGGCCAATCAGGATGCTCTCTGTCTTCAACAGGCACACATGCACTACCTCTCTCTCTCCATCCCCGTCGTGTGCGCACTACACTCAGATGCACACACGATTTGAAGTTTCGGTCTCGTGTGCGCGCTCTTGCTCGCTCGCTCTAGATTCCGGGAGATTTGATCTAATTTGCGGGCATCAGGGAGCCGTTATCAACATGCGGGAGACTCCCGGAACTTCCGGGAGACTTGGGATGTGTCATATCCATATCCACCACAACATAATAGCTAGCCAGTATCAATAATTTGCAACGTAACACCACTTGAACATGGCTAGGAGCTTACATACAAAGTTTATTGACGGTAGTAGTATTACCTGGCATAACATGCATGCAAGGGCTAAAAACCTAACATTTTTTTTATTTAAAACATTGTCTTACTTGCAAGTGACGCGTGAGAATCCGCTGTCTCTTCTTTTTCCTTTTTTTCGCCCCCACTCTTGGTGCCTTTTCGAGGCCACGTCTAAGGTATAAGTATAAGTATATATACTTTTTTGATCCGGTGAGGGAAATTTGGTCTCTGCATTTACCCCAATCGGCGAATTAGTGAAACACAAACAGCACACAGTGAACACATTTAATCATATTTTCTGCACCCATCTCCCTACCTATTCATCTTGGTGGAATACATCACAAACTTTCCCTCAACACATGACAAACCATATATCAGAATAAACAGCAGACCTTACCGAACACAAAGCATTCCCCTGTACAGTTAGCCATTCCAGAGTAATCCGGTTTTAAATTTGCAGCAATGTCTATGCATGTCTCCAACTTTAGGGTTCACAATGTGTTTAAATTGTTCAATAGGCCTACATGATTTTATAACAGGCCAAATACAAAATAAATGTTACAAATATCGCCTAGATATCTGTAAGCATTACAATCAGAGGATATAAATATAGGGCAGACAGACGCTCATGAGTGAATTTAAACATTGACATAATGTGCTGTCTCTGCTATTGCTGCTTTTTATCAGTTAGATTTATTTGCAATCTCCTGTGGTGGGCTGGACATAGCATCGAAATGCCCGCCCAGATTCACCTTTCCGCCTTGACCCATTCACACTGGTGCCTGAACGAAAAAACTCGGCAAAATGTCTAGGGGCTTGGTAGTAAATTTGGCGAGACACTTTGTCCCACCGTTCTGCCTCGGTCTGTGAAAGGGACAGTCGTTCCGCGATTCTGGTACATAAAATCGCAGCGATTTTGGCAGTGTGAAAAGGCCTTCAGTCTCTTGGCAGAGATTGACTAATTTCCTTTGAAAATGTTTGGGTTTTTCTTGGTGTTCAATGATACCATGCACCTTAATTAGGTTCCCAAGACCTTTGGGAATAAAAAACAGCCCCACAGTATCACAGCCCCTCCACCAAAATTCTCATAAGGCATGGGGCTCTTTTCATAGTCATTATTCTATGTATGCAAAACACAAGTGTTCCTATCCAAATTTTCATTTCATCTGACAATAGACCACATTTCTTGACAGTCACTGTACCATTCAGTAACTCCTGCCTTTTACATTGGTAATTAAATGACTAGACAGGCTTTTACCTGGCATGACCTCTAAATAATCTATCAGCAGTGAGGTCACTTTTGAAGATTTTTGGGGGACTTGGTGACCCCTAAATCAGTGTTTCACAAACTTTTTTTTCTGGGGACCCACTTTTTAAAAATGACAGACCGTCGCGACCCATTTCACTTCAGATCTAACATGCAACCACCAATATTGTTTTAGGCCACAGGTTCCCAAACTTTTCTATGAGTTATTCTCTATGAATAATTATCAGACTTTCAGGCTTTTGCGCAATAGTATACCTAATACTAGAATTGCGGTTCCGAGGAACTGCAAGAGTGGGTTTGATCAGGGGCATGGAACTCGGCCTCATCCAAGGATTCCAACGGTACCTCATTTATGAAAATCGGACATACAGGTCAAAAGTTACATGCACACACCTTCATATACACAGACAGCCCAGCCCAGCCCATTAGAGCTCTGCCAGATGGCTCAGAACTCTGCCAGGTGCAAGCTTAAACAATTAGAGCTGTGATGTCACAATCGGAATTAGAATCCTTGAACATTCCGCCATTCATTTCAATGGGGCCCAAAAACGCCGAAAAATGGGAATACCGCGAAAACGACAAGGGCCAGCGACACGAAAGTAACAAGCAAGTTACACCGGTTCGGGCCTGAATTTTTGGAGTTCGAACTGCGTCGATAGCTCAAACGGTCTAGGAGCAGTAGTTCGGCCAAAAAGTGGGTGAACAGGAATAATAAATAATAATAAGAAGAAAACTTAAGAACAATAGTGGGTTTGATCCAGCAAGCCCATGCTGTCCAAGCAGCATGGGCTTGCTGGATCAAACCCACTAATAATAATAATAATAATAATAATAATAAGTAAACTTAAGAACAATAGTGGTCTTGCTGGATCAAACCCACTAATAATGAACTGTTGTGCATTTTACATCCGAAATAATAAGGAATGTGAGGAGGCGCCCCACAGAAATGTTTCATTTTGCGAGTTAGATGTCCACGCTGTCCCCTCTGAGACGTGTTCGCCCCCCAGTTTCAGAGTTATTCTAAATGCAGAATTGCAGAGGGCCGTGACTGTGGTAGTTAACAAAATAATAGAAAACTGTTAGCTTTCCTGGCTAAATGGTATAAGTTAGGCCTATTACACAAATAGGCGACCCAAATAAAATGTCCTGCGACCCACCCTTTGGGAACCAGTGCCCTAGGTGATACCTTTGTCGATAACTCCAATACTGGTTTTAATCACATTCCCTGACTTACAAATGTTGAAACACTTTATTTTTTATTTAAATTTAGTGTATTCTATTGTCTTTCCAATGTTGAAAAATGACTAGAGGTTTTAGCTTCTGTGTCACTTTATTTTCATACCTTAGTAAAAAAGAAAGTCATGAACTACTTCTGAAAGTTCAGACACTCTGATTAACTCAAATAAGTTGAAATTAGATAGGAAAATACTTCTGTTAGGTTTTGTACATAAGATTTTTCTAGGGGTGCCAGACATTTTGAGGAACGTGTTTTTGTTTTCCTTTTTCTCAGAATAAATTTGCTTCCCTTCAAGGGTAGATTTTCCCTCCTTGTTTTCATTGTGAGTACAATAAATCACCAAAAGATTTTCTTTATACCTGTTTTTAAGTCAACTTTACCAAAGGTGCCAGTTATTCTGGAGGGTACTGTTGCGGCCAACATAGGCAAACTTATGGCAATATTTTCTAGTGAACTCATTTGTTTCCCACAAAGCACCCACAAGTTTGCTGCAAATCTGCTGCAAACATTTCATTTTTGTAAGGGAAGGTACAAGGACATAACACTTCTCATAACATATAATATAAAATGTGAAATTTCCTTTAATACAAAATAATCAAGTTATTTCCAAAAATAGCAGTAAAAGAAAGCACAAAGCATTATTAAATGTATATACAATTATTATTAAAACACAGACAAAAACAAGACATAAAAAAATGGACTGGACAGGACGGAGGGTCATCACTGCGTTTCACACTGCTGACCCTGTCTGGGGGACTGTGGCCACCACTCATCCTTCTTGTTGGCTGCACTGCCTCCCCCTGTCGACCCTGTGCACACGGAGATGATATGTATGAGCATGAGTGGGAGGGGTGTGTGTACGTCCAGACACACACAGAAGATACGTATGATTGAGCATATATATATATATATATATATATTACATATACACACACATCCAGACACACAGAGAAGATATGTACGAGTACACACACACACACACACACATAGTGGATAATCCGATATGAACATAGATGAGGAAGTCGAGGTGAGTAAATATGTGCTAAAAGGCATTTCCATAGGCTTTGATCTATTTGAGCTGTACTTGGACATTTTTACATTCTTTTGTTTTAACCTGTTTATTTAGAAGAAACACATTTCTTAGGCTCAGGGGACTCACTACTTCCTGGAAAGTGGGTTTTGAGAAGAGATGCACCGATCCCAAACAAAATCAGTGTGTTGACTCAAATACCTGGATCAGGTATCGTGACGAGAGTCCAGTTTATATTGTGGGCCAAACGTGTTGCATGAACTTAACAGATAACATAACATGTACTGGGCTAAAACCTGGAATTGAAACCCTAGCAAGAGGCCCAGTTCAACGGTCAGGGCAACATGTCACGTTGGTTACATGGCCCTTATAGTGTGAATGTAGCCTAGGCCAAAGTTCCTATTTCAAACACCAGGACTAAAGATCCTGTGCCAATGGCTAACAGGCCAATGAGCCCAATATCTTCAAACCAATTCTATGTTAACATATACACATACTACACTACATCATGCCTCAACTGTGCCTTAAATAAGCTAAAATAAGAGCCAATACTGCCTGAGGGAGCTAATAACAAAGGGTCAGCTGCAGGCACTACAGGCTCGCTAGAACAGTTCAGTAGCTTTGAGCTCTACGGCTACTTAGTGACTACACTGGCATCACAGTGGTACTCATAAATCAGCCGATATGAAGTCCGGGTATTGATTTCGGGACTGGAAAAGTCGGATCGGTCCATTCCTAGCTTTCAGATTGAAAATTCAGATTGATATATTCCTGTAATATGAATCGTTACGTATACTTTTACTTTCACAATTACGCCAAAACTCCAGCGCCTTTCTGAGTAGTTTGATCATGGCCTACATTCAGACAGTATAACAACCCGGGCTGAATTCTAAATGCCAGGGGCGCAGCCTCCCCATCTGTGCAGAGCTGGTAAGGTGACATTCCAAACAAGCATACTCAAATCAGTCATATGCAAACTGACATCAGGTGACGCCCGAGTCGACAAACGGCACCAAGTGAGCCTTGCTTGGGAGGGAGTGAAAACCTGTGCAAGATGGTGGAAAAGCTGCTCTGGAGTGCATTTTACGATACTGATTACATCTGTTAGCTCAGGCCACACAAAGCAGCTGGATGGCAATCACTTCAACAGGTCCAGGCAGTTTGTAAAGTGCAATTTGAACACCAGCGCGGGAAAATGCGGTTAGCTCAATTTATTTGGAGTCTTCTTTATTATTAGTCCATTAAGTCTTTGATGAGACCATCAGCTGTAGTCAAGTGAAAACACCCCAACACTTTATGAAACCAAACCCATGTTACAGTGATCACCCTCCTGGTGACATGAGTGATGAACACACAGGCGTTAAGTGCACCACAGACCCCCCCCCCCAGTGTGAGCCCCCAGAAGAGACTTGGGTTACCCTCCGCAACCAATGGGTCAGCTTCCTCCTCCTCACTGTCTGTAGCAAACAAAAAGCAAGAGGGTGCCCTCATATATGCAGGCTGCACAGGTGCATGATGGGACTGCGCTGGCACACATGGTAGCAGTCCACATGGATTGGACATCTAAACAGCTCTGTGGCTGTGTGAGGTGATCGCAATGTAGCAAAGATATGAGTGGCATTGAGTGAGTCACCTTCGGGGCTGCTGTGGAATCTGTGCGTGTGACTGGAGGTGATGTGGACACTGGGTATGGGAGTGATGAGGTCATGAAGGTGGGCCAAAAGCGTAAGTGGGTATGAGAGTGATGAGGTCATGAAGATGGGCCAAAAGCGTAAGTGGGTATGGGAGTGATGAGGTCATGAAGATGGGCCGCGGGTAGGGACCAAGCTGGATGGGTTTAGTAAGGCACAGTGGTGCATATGTATGATACAGACGAACATGCAGATGTATATGTATATGCGAAACTTTATGGACTTGGATTAAATTGAACATTGTAGCTGCGGGGTGGGAAGCTTACCAGTTGCCGGCCCCAGGGCACAGTTGTCAAAGAAGCCCTTGGTGCGTGCGATGGGTGGGGCATGGGTCCCGGGCGGCATGTCGAAGAACAGGCTCTTGGGGGAATCCAGCAGTGGCCGCTGGGGAGAATTCAACAGCGGTGCTTCGCCAAGCGCCGGACGCTTGCTGGGCGACGGCCTCGCCTGTGTGTGTGTGAGTGTGTGTTTAGTAGGGGTGAGCGGGAGTGTGTGTTTGGTGGGTGTATGCTTGGTGGGTGTGGGCGGTCGTCCATGCTTGGTGGGTGTGTGTAGACCCCCCTCACGGCGGCTCTCCTTGAGTTTGTAAGCGCGCCGTTTCCATCGGTCAACCTCCTCCTGTTGGCTGGACAGAGTGCTGTAAAAACGCAGACACACACAGCTGTTAAATCAAACTAGAGACTCACTCATCCAACCGATACATACACCAGCCCTCTTCCATGCTTATGCATCCAATGCATTCCATCACTTGAGTAATACTAGCAGATATTGTTTCTCATACAAGTCATTGTGTGTGTTTTCCACACCCAAATATACACACACACACACACCTCTCTAACTGAGCAATTTTCTGCTGCAGCTGCTGAATCTCCTCCTGGTGGCCACAGTGTTTGGAGTGATTATCCTCCATATCTGCAGAGGGGAAGAAGTTGTGGGTATTACAAATGTATTATATTCTGTGAGTTTTCAAAGCTTTAGCTGTGCACAATTTAAGCCAACATCAGCTGTGCATCAACTCGGGTCACCTGGCTAGTTAACACACACAGAGAGAGAGAGAGAGAGAGAGAGAGAGAGAGAGAGAGAGAGAGAGAGAGAGAGAGAGAGAGAGAGAGAGAGAGAGAGAGAGAGAGAGAGAGAGAGAGAGAGAGAGAGAGAGAGGAAGAAAACAGAGGAAAAAGGGAACAGGACAGAGAGTGCTCACATGAATGCTCGTCATCCTGCTGCTTCATCCTCAAATCCTCCTTCAGCTTACGGATCAACTCCTCCTTGTATTTGAGTACTGACGTCAGCCTCTCCAGCCTAAACACACACAAATCAGGATCACAATTAGGATGCTAATTACACTTGTGCTGTGGCTTTATTTAGATACTGGTACAGTTGAGGGTCCTAGATGACCCGTGTGTGTGTGTGTGTTGGGAGAGCTGGGGCAAAGGCAAAGTCTTCATGATGAACATTAGCGATTTAACCACCATAGCAACCCATACCAGACAGTGCGCCGTTAATGTTGTTAATAAATACTAGTGATTAGTGACTCATTCTGGGACTAATGTAATGACGTAGACAAAGAATCTTTGTAACTTTGCACCAACAGATCTGAAAATATGAAATGAAAATAATTCTTCCACAGGCTACAATCCAATCTGCATATTTATTTTCTAACATTTGAGTAAAAATATCTGCAGAAGAATATATCAAAATGATATGGACATCTAGTCGACCACACGTTTTGGCGGGCAGAGTCCATGCCATTGTTTACCCAAAGACTGGAATTTTTGCGCATCGAGTTTCCAGATTTGACCACAGAGTGACCACAGAGCTCACTAATAGGTTACTGTCTGATGCCGACTGCATGCGGGCTCCATCGGCACACAGAACAGAACAAAACAGAACAGCAGCCACTGTAGGACAAACATTGACATTGATTTGGTCCAGCAACTAATCGATCTTTCCATCACAATCGAACAGCAACAAGCACAGGTTTCAGATGGAAAATGTGTGTGTCATACTCTTGCTGGTGGCCGGTGTTCAGGTTTGTGTTCTCCATCTCCATGTTCACCAGTCGATCCTTCATCTTTTGCATTTCCACTGCACTGGGAGTCATCTTCCTCTGGGCCAGGGTCTACACACACACACACACACACACACAGTTAGGGGGAGGAATGCACATAACAAAGGCGTGATGTATGCATATGCACGTCCACATAGCCTTACCTGACTGTGGGCAAGTTTGTCCTGCAGTTCCTTCAGCTGGAGCAGCTGTTCACTGCACTGCTGAGATGAAAGATCATGAGCCCCCTGAAGATGCTGCAACTTTTTCTCTAATGTCTAGAGAGAGAGAGTGCCAGAGTTAGAATGAGGGGTTTTAACCTTGTTACAGTTTTTCCTCAGTTGCTTTGGTGCTTTTCTCAGATCAGAATGAAATTTCTCATAACTTTTAGTTCAACCTCCACAACATTTAGTCATTTGTGCACATCATAGTAGCAATTTCTCCTTCCTCTGAACAAATTGCAAATGCTTTTGAACATGTATCAATTGCTTTGTCATGTCAGTCAAAATGAACTATACTTATAGATGCTGAATAGTCGTTCCCAATAAAACTAAGAGTCTTTATTTCATTGGTTGAGTCATTACATACAAAATTGGTGAACTAGTTATCAAATTCTGTCACTAATACAGTAAAACTGTGAAACATACATATTCAGTGTCTTGTACTCACTTACTCCCCTAACTACAGCAATTTGTAACTTTATTGTAGTTTTCAAATGCCTGTACAAGTACTGTATAGTGCTGTCTTGAGCATTTTCAAGTAGTGTCACCAAGTTCTGACCCTTTTTTGCATTGGAAAACACTGAGAGAATAAACTGTCATAATGAAAACATGACAAAGCCATTTGACTATCTTGTTCATTAACGATGGTGTCAAGACTTCTCATTTTGATGACACTGGCAGTTTTATTGACATGAAGACTTGCTTTTGAGGAATGGACTAACTTTGCGCAAGTGACGTGCTTTTGCAGGTTATCCACTAGGTTTTGCAGTTTGCACTAATTGTTTTGAGAAATGCACTAACTGCTGGGCAAATGTTAATAGTGATGTGAGAAAAACACCAAAGCGACTGAGAAAAACGAACATGTCCGGCTTATGTCTTCCACGTTTTATAAGACATATCACGAGCTAAATAAGCAGTCAGTGTCATTACTGAGGATCTCTGTTTTGACCAAGAGGACCAATTCAGGCATCCATACATTAGTGTGTATAAGCCTACAGAACCATTCCTGAGTGCCGGGGGTCTTTTAAGGATGTGAACAGCACAATCATTGTGTAGCATGCATGGCCCAATAAAAGTGTGTGTGTGTGTGTGTGTGTGTGTGTGTGTGTGTGTGTGTGTGTGTGTGTGTGTGCGACTCAAAGAGCTCAAGAGGTTGGAAGGGGAAAGCATGTGGTTACATCCCGGTGTGCCTTGTGGAGGGAGTGAGCAGCGCTGCTCTAGGGGTGTACCCGAGTGTGCGTGAGGGCCTGTTGCAGCCTGGAGCACAGCTGCTGCTTGTCCTGCTGGAGCTCCGAGATCGGTGGCTGGAGCAGACTCAGTGGCACCACCGTCTGGCGGCGCTGCTCATGGGTCACCTTGCTGTTGGCCAAACGCTGCTGCTCACTGACCAGGGCCTGCAACCCAGACACAGACACACACACACACACACACACACACACACACACAACTGTGAATGAACGTAGAACACACATGACGAAAACACCTCTGCCTTAGTTTTTACCAGCAGACTACATCCCACCACACAACCCCATGCTTGACCACTGCAGGGCTCTTACATGGCAGATGGTTTGCTCACAGCTGGCTACACTGTGGCGGCGGCTGGTCTCCTGTTGGAGGTGGCGTCCGAGTGTGCTGGGCTCGGCTGGCGTGCGCGAGCTCAGCTCCTCCAGCCCCTGGTTGGCCTGCACGCGGTGCTGAAGCTCCACGCTCATGACCTTTTCCAGCTCGGCCACGCCCTCCTCCAGCCGCTGGGCACTCGCAGCCATTTCCTGAGTGAATGCAACAGCAGCTAAGGTTAGAATGGAGTACTGGCACACAGCCATCGCAGAGCTATACTATTCCTACCCCAACAGCGACTTCCTAAGGCTATTTTATAAGAGATAAGACCTGCTCAGAGTGCTGGAGAAGTGTCACTCGCCCTATTAAAAGTTTGGGTACCATCAAAATTATTTTGGAAACATATTATTTTAAAGGTAAAAAACAAATTCTCCAGGGGGGCATTAAATAACCACTTTAGAAGAAGAATTAAAATGAGTTAACAAAATGTACCTAAATGTATTAAGACCTAGTGCATTTTTAAGACTTATGGCCTAAAATACATACCATTATCTCATTTTGTTAGACTTTTTAGGACCCTGCCGAATCCCTGTGTTTTGCCATGTAAGTTCATCTTGGGCGCATTTAGCAGCAACCTGGTATGTCGGCCACAGCGCCAGTGCAGACCTACCTGTAGATGGAGCTCCCTCCTCTCCAGCAGGAGGCAGAGGAGGACATCTTGAGGTGGACACGGATGACCAGAGGTGCTCTTCTGAGCCTGAGCAATCAAGCCACTCTGATCAACAGCAGAGGCTTCTTGCTCCCACAGTGCCTCGTAGTGGCCCCTATAAGTCACAGCTAGCTTCTGTAGAGTAGCCTGTAGCGGAGGACACATCGTCATGTCAGCACACAGAAGTGATCAGAGAACCATTACCATTTTATTTTCATTCTGTACAAAGAGAATAGATGTACAACTGAATGGTAACCAAGCTTAAACGGGCACATGCAGTGCACATACATTTATGGATGTACTGAATTCTAGTATCTGTGCTCTATTCAAATGCAGCCTAGAATGTTTTGGTCAGAGCGAGTAAACATGCAGGAGAGATCAAGAGCCCCCATCCTACCAGTCGTGTCCACAACAGGTCCTGCAACTGTAGTGTGCTCTTCTTGAGGCTAGTGGTCAGGGGCGCCAGATGTGGCGTTTGGGACAGCAGCTGTTTGGTCAGTCTTCTCTCAGTGAGCTCGGCAGAGGCCAGTAGCTCTGTTGTCCAGCGCTTTCGCAGCTTCTGAGAAAGCTGATCAGCCAGACGCTGGATTCGCAGGGACCATGCCTGGACAGCAGAGGGCACTAGGTTAGTTCTGATAGTGTGAAGTGGTTTGGTATTGTGCAAGATGGTGGTGTGGTGTGAAGTACTCACCTGCAATTTCTGCTGGGATTCATTTTCTTGCACCACCTAGTGGCAGAGAGAGGCAATGCGTAAAAAAAAAAACCCACACACATCGCTGATTGTTTTGTTAGGTCAACCTCATCGGTTTCTCTGGTTTTAGTGAGCCATACCTATGACGTATTGATTGTACAATGTCAAAGTCAAGCAGGGTGTTAAATGAGCACCGATGTGGACTCCACATTGCTTACCAGCTCTGAGTGTTCAGGATAGCTGGTCCTCTGAGCCTTCATATGCTGCACCTGAAAAAGAACGACATCTTAACTATGGACTTCTAAATACATCACACCAGTGACCTTCAACAACCCTCACGCTATGTCCACACGTAGCCGGGTATATTTAGGAATGGAGATTGCTTTTTTGGCCTTTCAGATACTCAGTTTTCGTTCAATGAAAACGGTTCAGTTCAGTTCAACTCTCCAGTTTCAGTGTTTGGACAGGGAAAACAGCCTTTTGAGACTATGACATGACTATGAAATGTTTTCAGCAATCTGATTGGCCAACATCGGCACCTATATGATTGTTCTTAACATCTTTTCCTCTGTGTTTTTGCGCATCTGTGCTGAAATCTGGGATAAGGGGTGGTAAAACAAAACCAAAAAAAACAAGTCCCCTCACCATGTCGACATTCTCCTCCAGGTCTCTCTTGAGCTGGCTCCTCTCCTCCCTGACGGCCTCCAGCATCTCCTGCAGCTCGGCTCTCTGGGTCGTGAGCGCGCTGACCTCTGAGCGCAGCCTCTCCAGTTCCTCAGCGCTCTCCGAACGCAGCCTCTCCAGTTCCTCAGCGCTCTCCACTGTAGCTGCGCTGAGCTGCTGGAGGAGCTGCTGTCTCTGCACGCTGAGCTCCTGCAGTTCCTCCGAGTGCCTCTTCTCGTCCTCCCTCAGTTTCTCCTGCAGCTGCTCTCTGTCTGCACTGAGGGACGAGACTTCAGATCGGAGTTGAGCCACCTCCTTCTGGAGGGTCTGTGCTACTTCGTTATCCCCCAGCAGACGCTGCCTTTCCTCAGTCACACATCGCAGCTGTGCCTGGAGCTCATTAGCCTGGTAACACAAGGAGGACATTTTGAGAGATTGTCTAGACCCACTTACCAGGACTAATGCTTTGGGTCAGATACAAAAGAGGTCTGAATTAAAGACTAGAGAACCATAACTGGGTTTAATATAGGGCTGCACAATTTTGGGAAAATATCTAATTGCGATTTTTCTGAGATATTGGGATTGCGATTTGCGATATGATTTTTGAAAGTCAATTAATTGATTCAGTTAAATGTTCCACATGTCTCTAATTTGTGCCACCCCAGATTGGTGAGCACGCCCAGTGCACAAGAAGCATAGCACCCCCGACCGACTGTGAAGCTCACCAATCAGAATTTGTGTACCACTTACACAGAGCGCACACCCACCAACCAGAAGTGCCATAGTCAAGAAGGATGAAATTAATATAAAAAGTCAGAAATGTGACAAAATTAACTTTGCACGATTATGTGTGGCTTTTGCGATTAGATAATTACGTTGTATGCGGGTAAATATAGGGTTCAACCTCATATAAATGAATACAAAATAGAATGGCTACTAGAATAGAATGGTAGAATGGCTACTATACCTTGATTACTATTCAGCCTTGTTTTTCAGCCACACAAACAGGTGTATATTAAAATCAATGTGTTTTAATACAGAGCAAATGTAATACAGGATTATGTACCATGTCCATGGCATGGAGGAAGAGAAGACATGTCTTCATTGGTATCATCTCTCATCTAGAGGGTATATGCTTTTAGAATATATACAATTTAGGGTGTTTAATCTGTTTTCCCTGGACAGTACAGGTCAAAATGTATCTGCTTTACATTTGATTCACCTATACCTAAGATCTCAGTTTGTCAGAAATGAGATAGCAAGCTAACCATCTTGCGTACAAGAATATATATATATATTATATGCAATATCAGATATAGCCCACGTTGCCTTCACCATTTTCCTGCATTCACCTACATGAACATACTGTGCTGTCTGATTACAATTTTAGGACAAAATTGTGCATAGTAAAGGGGCATCATATTTACTGGTTAGACTGCCTTTCAGTCAAACCCCTGGGCAAGAGGTCAATTACTCTTGGGAAGTCTTGGGAAATGATGAACTGATACTTTAGTGTGACCTATATGAGTCAGTGACCTTTAGATCAGATTAAAACACCAAAACCACTTTCCTAGGCTGAATAATGCAGATATAGCCAAAATAAGCTTCCGGCAAGCATTTTGGACACCATCTTGAAAATTACCCCTTTACTGGGGTCAGATTTTACTTGATGTTTAATATGTTATTAAGTACATCTGAAAGGCATCATAATCAGTTGAAAAGCCATATGTGTGTGTGTGTGTATATATATATATATATATATATATACACACACATTTTTTTGAGGTTGGGTGTTTTTTCCCCATATATTGACCCGCCTATTGGTTCATATTGCGATTATGATAAGTGTGCAGCTCTAATTTAATATTCATATATTGCACATACAATTGAGTTAATATTGGAATATTATTACTAATGGACGTAAACTTACAGAATATCACCTTTGAAAATACAGACATTTGAGGCATCTAAAACATTACAACTTCATCGGGTGAGTATCTAGGGTCATCACAATCTGTTGAAACCCCAGATGGAAACCCTGAAAATGTACAGTGATAAGATTAAGTCACTCACTCTTTCCAGGTTGTTCTGCAGATCTGTCTGAAGTTGCCTCTTCTCCAGTCTGATCTCCTCCAACTCATTCTGTTGCTGCTGAGCCTTAAAAAAAAAAAAAAAAAAAGAAAGAGTTCAAATACTGAAACAACAATATTTCAACCTAATCTACTACAAATCTTGCCACACTTGTCAGATCAAAAGCTTCAAATCGAAGCTTTCAGCCAAACACCTGGGGCCCTAATTTAAATGGCAGGCAAAAAGTCAAGTCTGTCATCAGGCAAAGTCCTTGTGTATGAACAATAGCTATTGTGTGGCATGAGGGAGCACTGAGCAGACTCATCAATGTTAGGACTTAAGGTCTTGCCCACGCAAATTGATTTAGTCAAGTTTTGAAAACAACTTTACTTAGACTGAAGTTTGCTCATCTTTCAAATTAGGGCCTCATATTTTGGTTACAAAATAACAAATCCATAAACATCATTTCAGCCAAACAAGGTCTTAAAACAACTATTCTCACCATGCCCCCATTCTCCTCCAGGTCTCTCTTGAGCTGGCTCCTCTCCTCCCTGACGGCCTCCAGCATCTCCTGCAGCTCGGCTCTCTGGGTGGGTGGCTGGCTGACATCTGGCGCCAGCCTCTCCAGTTCCTCAACGCTCTCCGAGCGCAGCCTCTCCAGTTCCTCAGTGCTCTCCACTGTAGCTGCGCTGAGCTGCTGGAGGAGCTGCTGTCTCTGCACGCTGAGCTCCTGCAGTTCCTCCGAGTGCCTCTTCTCGTCCTCCCTCAGTTTCTCCTGCAGCTGCTCTCTGTCTGCACTGAGGGACGAGACTTCAGATCGGAGTTGAGCCACCTCCTTCTGGAGGGTCTGTGCTACTTCGTTATCCCCCAGCAGACGCTGCCTTTCCTCAGTCACACACCGCAGCTGTGTCTCCAGCTCACTGGCCTGGGAAGGACATTTTGATCCATAAAAACGTACTCAATGCAGTTATATAACGTGGTCACCATTTTGAACATTTTCTGAGCTAAAACAAAGCTTTGGTGGTAGACCTGCTGTCGTGCTACATCCACTTACAGTGTCTATTACAATTTGAACTGCTTTGATATCGATCCTGATGGCTTGGACAAAAAACCTTTACCATTAATGCTCACAATGATGCATGTTGAAAAGTGGGCTAATGAACGAATTTGGATCCTGAGATCATTATGAAAGGATATACAGTCAGGGTTCCCACTCTAATGGGACCAAAGACTTCAGAACAGTCGCGTCTCAATGAGATGAGGTCTGACGTTAGCCAGGCTAACCGAAGCCTTGTTTTCGTGCAGAAAACATTGAAAATGTCAACTGTGTGACATAAGCGCATATCACCTTCTTGAAAATGCAGACATTTCAAGGTATCTAAAACAATACATCAGGTGAGTCTCTAGGGTTACCATAATCTGTTAAAACCCCAGCTGGATATCCTGAAAATGTACAATAGTAAGTCACTCACTCTTTCCATGTTGTTCTGCAGATCTGTCTGTAGTTGCTTTCTCTCTAGTCTGATCTCCTCCAGTTCGTTCAGCTGCTGCTGAGCCTAAAAGAAGTATAAGTATTAAAACAACAACAGTTCCACCTTATCTATACAAATTTTGCCTTATCTCTCACAAGGAGCCCCCTTCCATCTCCATCTCCAAGTCAGATCTTTAAGATTCAAAAGGAATAGACAGAGTTCTACCAAACACCTGGTGTTTTGAGAACACATTGTTGTTTCTTTTGGTTACAAAATAACAAATCCATGAAAATCATTTCAGCCAAACAAGGTCTTAAAACAACTCACCATCCCCCCATTCTCCTCCAGGTCTCTCTTGAGCTGGCTCCTCTCCTCCCTGACGGCCTCCAGCATCTCCTGCAGCTCGGCTCTCTGGGTTGTGAGCGTGCTGACCTCTGAGCGCAGCCTCTCCAGTTCCTCAGCGCTCTCGGAGCGCAGCCTCTCCAGTTCCTCAGCGCTCTCCACTGTAGCTGCGCTGAGCTGCTGGAGGAGCTGCTCTCTCTGCACGCTGAGCTCCTGCAGTTCCTCCGAGTGCCTCTTCTCGTCCTTCCTCAGTTTCTCCTGCAGCTGCTCTCTGTCTGCACTGAGGGACGAGACTTCAGATCGGAGTTGATCCACCTCCTTCTGGAGGGTCTGTGCTACTTCGTTATCCCCCAGCAGACGCTGCCTTTCCTCAGTCACACAACGCAGCTGTGTCTCCAGCTCACTGGCCTGGGAAACAATACATGGCAAAGTCAGTCTTAGTTTCAATATTTCGTGGCAACGTCTAACAGACTGAAGTGCAGGAATTGGACAAAGGTCACTCACTTTCGCCATGTTGTTCTCAAGATCTGTCTGCATCTGTCTCTTCTCCTGCCTCAGCTCCTCCAGTTCCTGTTGAGCCTGCAGAAAAGCAGTTAAATATAACTGACCCAGCACCAAAGAACACCTTAGCCCAACAAACATTAAAGGTTGTATCAGCCCAACATCAACAGTTATACAACAACAGTTGTATAGCCCAACAAACGTTAAAGGTTGTATCAGCGATGATGGGGTAACGTCAGTTCTGTTGATGTTTAAACAGAGAGCTAGCTCGCTACCCCGTGCAATTGAAACTCTCTGAAACGCGCATCTCGTCGGTTATTGGTTGGAACACTTTATTTTGCCATTGAGTGGTTGGTAACACTTGTTGGTAGCAAATGTTTTTGTGTACAGATCTCGGAGCCTAGGCTGCCTACAGAGACGCGTTTTTTTGCCGGCCTGCTTATGGGGCAGGCAGCTACCGGATCATTAGGTGAGATGAATGTGTCCATTTATGTCTGGGCCTTTTTTGGGCCGGAAATCGCTGATACAACCTTTAAGTCTAGCTACACACGCAGATTATAGACACACCTCAAGAAGCTTAAACATCGTTCTCTACAACACACATCACAGACAGTTTTTCTACAGTTCTCACCATGTCCATGTTCTCCTCCAGGTCTCTCTTCAGCTGGTTCTTCTCCTCCTTCAGCCCCTCCAGGATCTCCTGCAGCTCTGCTCTCTGCGCTGTGAGGGCGCTCAGGTCGGATCGCAGCCTCTCCAGCTCTCCAGAGGCCTCCTCCGAGTCCTGAGGAGTGCAGTGATGCTGTAGCTGCTCTTGGGCCTTCAGGAGCTCCTCTTGCAGCTGCGCTTGCTGTTCCTGTGCTCTCTCATACTCCCGGTGCAACAGTTGCTCATTTTTACGGAGTTCCTCCTCAAAATACTGTTGCCGCTCTTGGGCTTTCAGTGAGTCCTGGCTGTGCTGCTGTCGAGTCTCCTGTAGTTCCTGCTGCAACTGTTCCAGCCGCTCTTGGGCTTTCTGCAGATCTTTCTCAAGGCTTAGCTGTTGCTCTAGAGCAGTGTTGAGCTCTTCTTCGAGACACTGCTGCTGCTGCTGCTGGGCTTTCAGTAGCTCCTGCTGATGTTGCTCCTGGGCCTTCAGGAGCTCCTGTTGCTGCTGTTCCAGCTGTGCCTGATGAAGCTCTTGTAGCAGTGGTGCCTGATCCTCCTGATGAGGCCTCTGGTCCTGGGTATTACAAAGTTGTTGCTGTAACATCTCCTGAATCTCCTGGTGTTCTCGTTCCAGTTGTTCCTTCTGCTCTTTGCCAATACGAAGCTCCTCCTCCTTTTGCTTCTGCTGCTCCTGGATCTCACAAAGTTGGTGCTGCAACGTCTCCTGCTGCTCCTCAGCCTTCTGGAGTTTCTGCTGAAGCCTCTCCTGCTCGTCCTGGCCTCTCTGAAGCTCCTGCTGCAAGACTTCCTCGGCCCTCTGGAGTTTTTCTTCTAAATGACGCTGTTGCTCTTGTGCCTGGAGTAGCTCTGGCGGTGGGCTCTCTTGAGTTTTCTGGAGCTCCTCCTGCAGCTGATCTCTGAGCCTCTGAAGTTCCTCCTCCTTCTGCCGCTGCGTCTCTTGAACCTTGTGGAGCTCCTGCTGCAAGGCCTCTTGCAACTCTTGGGCCTTCTGCCCTCCCTCACTCTGGCTCGCACTCTTTAGATGGTCTAGCTCAGCAGTCAGAGAGGTCACCTCAGAACGCAGGCGGTCTAGTTCAGCAGTGGCCTCCAGAGAGTTCTCTGTGGCATCTGGGACCTGTGGAGGGGCAAGACGACACAGACTTTTATCTTTGCCCAAAAACATGTCTGGAAAGTTCTGGCATTTTTCTTGGGAATGTCAACTCACCTGTGCACTGGCGAGACGGGCGGCAACCAGCTGGCCCTTCAGCTCTCTGACCTCGTCCAGAGCTTCTCTCAGCTCAGTCTGGTTCTCAATCATCTGAAGATAGACAGGCAAACAAACAATAAATTATATCAGAATCCGTCTGTCATGCAAAGTTATCACAAAAACAAGAGATCAAATGTGTGCAGTCTGTCAATGCAATGAGTGCAGACATCATTAGTTCTTCTTTGGGAAAAACATTAAATTCATTTTACGGTGAAAATACAGTTGTTCAGAAAGAGGAAGGTGCCCATGGAGGGGAGATTGATGTCTGCACTCTATATAGTTTCACCCGTTGTGGTTGTAAGAGATATTGTTCACCAATTTCAAGAGTAGCAAAATCATGTTATGTATAAGCTATCATTGAGATAATTATCGCAATCAATCAATAAATAATTAAGTCAGTGGCAAAACCCAGGATGAAAGACTCGGCCTAAAACTAGGGTTAAATAGGGTTCCAGATTTTAATTGCATGGGCTCACCATATCCACATTCTCCTGAAGGTCAGCCTGAAGTTGCTGCTTCTCTTGTCTCAACTCCTCCAGCTCCTGTTTCTGCTGCTGAAGCTACATAATGAAACACGTAAGGCATCACATAAGAGCCGTGTTCAAGTTACAGTGGCTTCATTTACATCAAAATACGCATCTCCTTTAAAACAGACATTAAAAAGAGCAGTAAAGACTTTTTGTCTAAACCTAACAAACTAATATTTTAGTTCCATTGCAATGAACGTTTAAAGGGAAACTTGGCAGGATTTCCCCCTCTGCTGGAGAAATTGTGCATTATGCTATTTCAAACTGGGAAAAGGTAACGATGAAGCACATGGATTTGTTTACAAGCTAGCGAACGGTTAGCATAAGTTTGGCAGAACTATGTGGATGTTACAAGGTAAGAAACACGATTTAAAACGAGTTTCTTGTTTCTCACTTCTCTTTCCGGGACGGTAGTCTCTGTCACCATTTTCACCAGAACAGGTCATTTAACCATCCAAATGATTTCTAAACGGGTTTATTACGTTGAAATAGTTGCCAAGTTCCCTTTTAAATACGTTCTGAAAGATAAATTGTCAGACCACGATAGTGAAGTGAATTAGGACTGGATTTAATTTCACTGCATCACATGGATGGCATTGATGTTTAAGGTGTGTGACTCTTAGTTGATCAAACCCACCAACTCGTCTGTTGCACTAGAACTGCAAGACGGCCTGCTCTGAAGCTGCTGGAGTTCAGACTGGGTCTGCACACACTGTGGGAAAACAGAAACACACTCACTGACCAAGGGACCAACAACCAACAACCGAGGGACAGAAAAAAAAAAAGAAAACATTGCTGCAGGCATGCATGGTCAACCACACTCACCATGTCCACACTTTCCTCCAGGTCTCTCTTCAGCTGGTTCTTCTCCTCTCTCACACCCTCCAGGATCTCCTGCAGCTCAGCTCTCTGTGCAGTGAGAGCACCCAGTTCAGAGCGCAGCACCTCCAGCTCCTCAAAGATCTCCACACCAGGCTCCTGGGAGATGGGATGGTCCCGTAGCTGCTCCTGAGCCTTCTGGAGCTCCTGCTGCAGTTCCTCCTGCTGCTGTTGCGCCCTTTGGAACTCTGCCTCCCAATGTTGCTGATGCTCTTGAGCGTTGTGAAGCTCCTGCTGCAAGGAGTCATGTTTCTTCAAGGCATTTTGCAGCTCTAGCTGCAGCCCGTCTTGCACCTCCCGAGTGTTTTTCAGGTCCTGACGCAACAGCTCTGTGGTCTTTTGGTGTTCCTCCTGTAGATGTTCATGGGCTTTCAGAAGCTCCTGATGCTGCTCTTGGGAACTCTGTAGGTCCTGTTGATGCCGCTCTTTATCCTGCTGCAGCCGTTCTTGAGCCTTGTGAAGTTCCTGTTGCACCAGATCCCCCTGTTCCTGGGCCCTCTGGAGTTCCTGCTGCAGTTTCTCCAGCTGTTCATGGGCTCCCTCAAGCTCCACCCTCGACATTTCCTGATTTTGCTGGAGTTTCTCTTCAAACTGCTGTTGCTGCTCTTGAGCCTTCAGTAGCTCCTGCTGCTGCTGCTCCTGTGCCTTCTCAAGCGTCTCCTTAAGCTGAGACTGAAGCTCTTCTTCATTCTGCTTGTGCTGCTCCAGTTCCTTCTGCAGCTCAGCCACAGTTCGCTCCAGAATTACACCATCCACTAGATCTGCACAGGGAGACAGAGTGTTAGACAGCCAAATCTAGCATTACACAGCCAAATACAGGATTAGCCTCAGCATAATGTTAGGTGTACAAAAGCACACATGCTTCTGCAGTGTGAGTGATCACCACAGATCACAACGCCACTGGACAAAAAGCACATTATCTTACCATTAAGTTGACACACATGACCTTACCAAATAAAGGTCTTGTATAATGGATGGCATTTGGTACTGAATCATACATTTGACAGCAATGAACACAGCCAACAGGAGAGCAAGAAGATTCTTACTTTTAGGGACTTTGCCATCAAGGAGAGTGGTGAGCTTGGTGTTTTCATCAAAAGCACCCATCAACTCCTTCTGAAGGTCTATCTGCATCTTCTTGAAGCGATTCTTCTCTGCCTCTAGCTGCACCTGCACACTGTGCAGCTCCGACTGCATGCGCTGGTGTTCTGCAGTTAACACATCCTGCAAGGACCCAAATCAAAACAAAATCAGCCCCACAGACACATACCCAAGGACGTTTCTACCCACTGCCCGCTGTCTGAAAAAGGGGTGGCTGTATCAGTAGATGGAAAGGAACACAAATGCTCACATCTCTTTCTTTGAGGGAGATATTCTCGGAGCGCAGGAAGGCCCACTCCTTTTTAGTGTCCAGGCTGAGGCATTCGGCATCCTCCAGGGAGCGCCGCAAACGCTTCACCTCCTGCACCAGGTCCTTATCACCCTGCAGGTCCGACAAGGTGTCCAGCTCCACCTGGAGAGTGTAGTCAGGATCATCAAAATCACCACCAACACACACACACACACACACACACACACACACAACAACAACAACTACAACAACCTCAAGTCAAGCAAATGTATGTCTAACCTTAAGCTTTTGAGCCTGGATATTAGAGTCCTCTGCTGCCTTCTTCAAAGTAGTGATCTGAGCCAGGAGCTCTTTCTGTAAAGTTAGAATCAATCAATCAGGTTCATAACACTAATAACAAGGGGAAGAAGAATTGCAGAACCGTTTTAAAAGGTGTACTGTAGTTATTCAGCCTCCTGAATGTTAGACGGTCACTCGTGCCACTCACCTCATACTCCCTCTTGCTCTCCTCCTCCAGACACTGGAACTCGTCCATCTCTCTTTTCTGCACCAGCTCCTCCTGCAGGGCCTCGCTGTCCCTCCTCAGCCGCTCCACCTCCTCACCACACACCTGGAGCTCCTTCTGAAGGGCGTCCCGCTCAGCCTCCAGCCTTTCCTATCACACATCACAGGCTGTCAGGGTCACATTACATACATGCAATACGTCTGGTAATGGCCATGGTGGAATGTGGACTAAGCAGGTACAGAATTACAGAATTAAAGCTATGTGAATATTTTAAACCAACACAAAGGGAAAAAAGGACGATTCTAACTCTTTGGCTAAATGTAAAGATACTTTTTAAATGTAAAGATACTTTTGAAATTAAGGTTAGACAAGAAGTCTGTAGGTACAATTTCAACTAGTTAACCATGAGCTTTTGCCATTGCCCATAGGACCGTATGAAGACAAAGGCACACAGGCACACAGATGAATTGAATAAGATATTTCTAAAAAGGTTTTATACTTTTAAGTATAATGCCACAGAGGCCCAGTTACACACTCAAGTGCAGATTTTTGGTGCACATGCCAACTTACTTTCTCAAAGCAAAGAGATTCACACAGTTGGATGGACTCTCCCAGGTCTCTCTTGAACTGGAGTCAAAGGGAATTTACAAGTATTCAACACACAAATTAATCTGAAAGTTCCACAGTATTGCTCATGTTTTTTTTTTTTTTTACCAATAACGTAACTCTGAATATTTCACTAGTCTTTACTCATTACGCATGGATCGAAGCTGGTATTTATACGAAGATGACAATATAGAGATCAAGTATAGTTTAAGAGTGTTTGTTTTGCCCACCTGCTCACTGCTGTAGTTGGAGGTGTTGTGGGGTGTAGCTTCTAGTTGTTGCTCCAGTTCCATCACCTTCTTCTCCATCTCCGCTGCTCTCTCCAGAGCCTCCTGTTTCTGCAATGTCTCCACCTCAAGCTGATGTTGCAGCTCCTTCTCCATATCGTGCTGAAGGTGCAGCTCCTGTTTGCCCTGCATCTCCTTCTCGAGCTGAAGGTGTAATTCCTGCTTGTCCTGTGCCTCCTTCTCTAGCTGAAGGTGAAGCTCCTGTTTGCCCTGCGTTTCCTTCTCGAGCTGAAGGTGTAATTCCTGCTTCTCCTGTGCCTCCTTCTCGAGCTGAAGGTGTAATTCCTGCTTCTCCTGTGCCTCCTTCTCGAGTTGAAGGTGAAGCTCCTGTTTGCCCTGCATCTCCTTCTCGAGCTGAAGGTTTACTTCCTGCTTCTCCTGTGCCTCGTTCTCGAGTTGAAGGTGCAACTCCCGTTTTTCTTGCGCCTCCTTCTCTAACTGTTGCTGCATCTCTTGTCTAAGCTGCACCTCCTTCTCCAGTTGCTCCTCCAGGTTGGCCAGCCTTCCTTTCATTTCGGAAACCCTAGGGGAACAATAATCACTGGAAGAAAACAGCGAGGGTCAAACAGGGTTACAAAAACACTGACAAAGACTTAGTGTCCCAAGACAGACTCAAGAGCTCTGAGACACATCCAAGCACACCTTTCTGAAGAGTTGCGCGTGGTCACACTGCTCTGATTCAGATCCATGTCGAAAGTCCGTTCTAAAGGAATTTCCCAACGTCCCTCAAACTCCTCCATGTCTACACAAAAGGGCGAAAGAAATGCTGTTTACCTCAGGAGCAACATACTCACATGAAAAAAAGACTGAGTTTATTCATAAAGAGGACTCTGAGAAGAGAGATTATCCATTGAGCTCACCCTCGTTTTCTACTATAGCGGAAAGGTCGATCCTACGTTGCTTGACAAAGGGCTCCATGAACCCAGTGTCCGTCTCGGCTAGTGCATCTGAGGGGTGGGCGGCCTGTAACAGCTTACCACCCCATGTCATGCGCCGCTTCGGAAGCTGTGCAAGCAGAAAAGACACATGAATGTCGCACATCGTCTTTTTTGTTCTTGTAGAAGGCTTGGTATTGGTAATAAAATAGGTCTATTCTGTGTAGAAGTTATATTGGTTTCACCCTTTCTAAGAAACTTGTGACCATTACATTACATTACATTAGGCTGATGCATTTTTAGCCAAAGCGACTTACAACATGGTAAACAGTTTAAGTTTTAGAGCAATTCTCAACAATTTTAGGACAATTTAAAAAGCATTAGAGTACAGTAAGAATAAGTGCATCAGTGAGTGCTGATTTTAACAGTTACTTGTCAGTTTAAGACGGCTGGTGAGTGCTAGGATCAGCAAGACTTGTTGTAAGTGTTGCTATGAGAGGAGATGTTCTCTAAAGAGCTGGGTCTTCAGGAGTTTTTTGAAAATGAGAGGGATGTCCCTGCCCTTGTAGGAACTGGCAGTGTGTTCCACCAACGAGAAACAACAGATGAGAAAAGTTTGGATTGGCCTGAGCGTACCGGTGGTAGAGCTAGACGTCGTTCGTCTGAGGAGCGCAGGGGTCTGGAGGTAGCGTATGTCTGTATGAGGGCATTCAAGTAGGTGGGAGCAGAACCGGAGACTACTTTGTAGGCAAGCGTTAGAGCCTTGAATTTGATGCAGGCCGCCATAGGTAGCCAATGTAGCTGGCAGATGAGCAGCGGGGTAACATGTGCCCTTTTGGGTTGGTTGTAGACCAAGTTACCTTCTTGACTAGGACCACATTGGAGGTGACAAGCAGTTTGGTGAGGTTGCGGATGCGGTCCTCCTGCTCCCTTTGAAGCTGCTCCTTCTCCTGTAGCAGCTGGCACAGGGTCTGCTTCTCAGTCACCGTCGTCTTGGTCACCGAGGAAACCTGCCATCCCAACACTGGGGTCAGATCGCTCACACATACACACTTCTGCAACAGCATTTTACTTATGGTGCTAAATACGAGAGCACAGAGAATAGGAGCGTACAAAATTAAGTGTTAAAATGAATTAAAGCATAATAATATATGGATGACGTGACAAACGAATTCTGAATACCTCATGTACACAGTGCTCACATTTAGGGGTGTAATGACCTGCTGGTGTGAGACTTTACATTTTAAAGAACATTTTTTTTTTTTTATAAAGAGACCGGAATGGCATGCCACTCAGTGATGGAAAGAACAACAGTGTGTGTGTGTGTGTGTGTGTGTGTGCACGTGTGAGTACCTCCTGCAGACGTTGTTTGAGCTCATTGATCTCATTCCTATAGCGTCTCAACAGAGCGCCATCGTCAGACACCTCAGTTACATGTGGATCATTCTTCATGCGTTTCGCTGCACTTGCAAACTAAAGAAGAGCAGTCACAACAGCCTCACATTAACATTTAGCACTAGTGTGATACCACACCACATTTAAAAAACATCACTGCACCACAGTAATCAACAGTAAGCATTTGATGTGAATAATGACACAGGGCTTCAATGATACAATGAATGTCAGCATGCCATGGGGGTCAGAACAGACCCTTCTACAGCTGTACCATCGAGAGCATCCTCACCAACTGTGTCACAGTATGGTATGGCAACTGCTCTGCCTCTGACCGGAAAGCACTGCAGAGGGTGGAGAAAACTGCCCAACGCATCACCGGTTCCTCAATCACTTCACTACCCTCCGCACCCGAACCGGCAGGTTCAGAGGAAGCTTCTTCCCTGCGGCTGTCACCCTACTGAACTGTAGCTCTGCATCCCAGTGACAACCAACCAACAACCCCCCCCACTACCACCACCACCCTATATTATTCTTACTACTCTTATAATGTTACTGCTACTACACTGCACATATGCAATCATACATTGTTTATGCTACATAGCCATATTTATTCTGCTCTTATAAGGTTACTGCTAATACACTGCACATATTTATAATTCATTTATATTACTGTAAACAACCTTCTGTAAACCAACTGTATACTACTGTCTACACTGCACTATGCATCTTGTCCTGTTTATGCACCACCTGTCTATACTTTGTATATCATATTGCACTATTCTGCTTTTTCGCACTTTTGGTTAGACGCAAACTGCATTTTGTTGTCTTTGTCCTTGTACTCTGCACAATGACAATAAAGTTGAATCTAATCTAATGTAAAACAGGGGACATGACATACAAACAGCGAGGAGATGGGGTGGACAGATTGCAATGTACCTGCAGTGTGCTGAGAGTCTCATCCTGTACAGCTGGGGTGATTGTACACACAATGACCGTTTTGGCATTGCCCCCAAGTGAGTTCTGCAGAATACGGGTCAGCTTGCTGTCTCTGTAGTTGGTGAAGCCCCTGTGGAGACATGGAAATCATTTTAAATACTTTATTCCACTTCTGCCAATAGATCGCCTTCAAAACAACTTAACTGGCATGCTCCAATCACTGAGAAAATGTTAATCATGTCTTAAATAAGAGTGTTGTAGATAACGTGAAGACAATGGATAACTCTTTCCTGTCCTGTACAAGCATTGTACTGTCAAATTTGGACATTGAAATGCACAAGAGAACCATTTAGAAAACCCCACTCTAGAGAAGCCTAAAAATATATGGGTAAACAAGAGTGTGTTCCCTTCACATGACTATTTACCATCAACATTAATTTACAAACATTATGAAAACATTACTTCAAGAACAAGTCAAAAAACCTGAAGAGTAATTTTGAGCATTACTTCTGATTTTCATCTGACAACTTTTTGATGACTTGTCCCAGAGTGAAGAGACTCCGATTGATGTTGCATCCCTCTTTGAAGCGAGTACCTGCAATGCACAAACAAGGGCAATCAATCACTCCACACTCCTGCTTAAGTGGTCACTAAACTCCATGCAATATACACTCCCTAAGCAGTGGTCAACTCACCCTCTGCACCTGTTTGACTTGCTCGCTCAGCCCCTGCCAGATCCACCAGATTCTGTTTGACAACCAGATATACATAAGCACACAAGCAGGAGAGGATACAAATCTATAGACTGAGGATACGGGACTACAGTAATTTCCTGTGTATTAGCCATATTGCGTATAAGCCGCAGGATTAGTTAAAAAAAAAAAAAACATATTAACTGCTCCTGTATAGGTAAAGAAAATGTGCAAAATCAATGTATAAGCCGTGGCTAATAGTTTGGAAATTACAGTACATGGGTCAGTGGGATAGAGTGAGCTGGGTGGCTGACTCACCAGGTGGGAGACGATGATGGCTCCATCGGAGATTTCTCCTGAGGCTGGATCACTCCGCTCTCGACTTTCAATGATCTGGTTAAGACACACACACACACACACACACACACACACACACACACACTTCACTTAGTGCCGTGCTGTGGTTAGGATGAAGTATGAGTGTGCGTGCACTGGGCAAACTCTGAGCATGTGGATGCTGCTCACCATACGGAAGATGGTGTGAGAACGACTGCTCCGCTCATTCATTTTTGTCTTTCCATAATGCCGATTCTCTGTAGAAAACACATATTCCATTTTGACTCATGTTGCTTTATGATTGAATTGATAATCTCTCCCTTTCTTATACACAAACAAAACGACACATTACTTTCTCCTTTGCGAATCCAGGCCAGTGCTTGGTCAGGTGATGTCACCAGCTCCTCTGTAAGATCAGCCACGTAGACATTTTTCTGCAAGCACAACACCCTTTCACAACCAAATCAAACTACACTTCATACAGGAGTACATTTAAAAAAAACGTATGTGCCTTAAACACATGCACACGTCAGGGAAACCGTAAACTCACATAGTTGCCCTCACGGATCTCTAATGGCTTCCTCTTCCAGCTGTCACACAACAGGTCAGTGACGGTCTCATTATAGATTTCCATGTAACTCACTCGGAGGAGAAACTCCTTCTTGGGACACTTCATATGCACAGACATAAATCAAAAGTGCTTTTAAACGCATGCTCAGAAACACATTTTTGAGAAAATTAGCTGAAAACGTAACTCTCGCCAGAATGCAACCTAGGGTCTTTTTGTGAATGTACCTGAGTCAAACTTTCATTTAAAAGCATAATTAGGACAAAAGCGCCACTTTTAAGATTAACCGTATTGTCGTTTTCAGGTCAAATGGCCTTCTGAGTGGGAGTGATCGCATCAAAATCGCTATTTTTAAAACACTAAGAAGGCTCGACACAATATGAAACTTTGAAAGAAAGGTTTTGGCAAGATGGCGGCGAGCAGAAAAACCAACTGCTAAAGTGAGTTTCTGAACTTTCTTTTTAGTAAACTCTGTATACAATTAAAGGTGCTCTAAGCCAGTGGTTCCCAACCTGGGGTCCACAGACCCCACTAGGGGTCACCAGAGATTGCAGGGGGTCCGCACAATGCTGCCTGGGCTGAGGATGTAAGGTTACCAAAATTATATTTGAGTACATTAAATGTATAAAATTCCAATAACACGCCCAATTGGATAATCAAAATTCTGTATAATCCAAATTAAAACATATTTTTGTTCCACATTTAAATTCATGTAGCCATTTATTACCTCTGACCTTATACGTTTGTAATGAATCACTTTATTCTTTTTGTGTGTGTATGGAGGTAGGAGTTCAGGTAGGGGGCCCTGGCTTGTCTTAGACACAGGCAAGGGGGCCTTCAAGGAAAAAAGGTTGGGAAACACTGCTCTAAGTGATGCTGGGTAACGTCACTTCTGTTCACTCAAACACAACAGAGAGCTAGCTCGCTACTTCCTCCCCCTCCCTCCCATGCTGCTCCCGTGCAATCGAAGGACACAGACAGCTAGCAGTAGGTTAGGTGATGTTTGCAGTAAGTGACAGAAAATGTTTTAGCCTAAAAATGCGTGGCATCGCTTAGAGGAACTTTAATGTTCTCAATACGAGTTCATGTGTAGAGACCCTGGTGATACTTTGAGAAAAGTTTCATGCTGTTTCAAGCCTTCTTAGTTTTTTAAAAGTAGTATGATTGCATCAAAAAAGTAGTGCCCCTAGCACTCCCATTAAAAAGGCCATTTGACCCGAAAACGACAATACAGTCTTAAATCTTAAAAGTGGTGCTTCCGTCCTAATTATGCTTTTAAACAAACGCTTGATTCGGGTACGTTCACAAAAAAACCCTAGGTTGCATTTTGGCGAGAGTTATGCTTGAACTAAACCATACTTCCATAACTACATAAAAATAATAAACAAAACAGAAACAAGCGTCTTTAAACAGAGTGTGCCTGGTGCGCCTTTCGTCCTACATTTTTGATGGTCTGGAAGACATCCTCCATAGCCAGTGGGATAACGCCTGGGGTACGGCTGTTCCCCATCATCGTGAAAGTCTTCCCTGATGAAGTCTGGCCATATGCAAATATGGTGCCTAAGAATTGGGGCAAGCACATGTTTTAATACATACATATGTGCAATCACCGCATCTCAGTCAAAATCAACAAGATTAAAATGTTTTCCCAGCCAGGTAGTTTATAATCCAACATATGTGTACAAATATGAAAAATGAATTTGAATATGTAAGTGCACTTAAGCTCAGATTTTACTGCTGACTATTTACAAGCCTTCAAAACATCCGGCTTAAGTTTTTCTTGAGGAAAACTGTACCCAGCCATTTGCATAGAGTTTGATTGTCTAATTATAAATAAGGAAATCTCAACTTGATTGTGGATAACCCAGGAAATTGTGCCAAGAAATGTATTGCTTTTATTTAATATTCTTTGCTACCATTTATGTGAAGAACATAAACCCTTAATGTTTATGTGAAGCATAATAACCCCTTGTGTATGAAATATGCTATATAGATAAACTTGCCTCGTCTGACTGGCAAAAGTATAAATATGCCATAGGCCTATATAATTTCTATTGGTGTGCAAGACGAATATAATGATAATGGTCTTCTTTAAGTATCAAGTTGATAGCTATTCCCTGGGGAAAATGTATATTTAAACATACTAATACATAAAGAAGAAGTTCAGTTATCTCACACTCAAGGAGACATAGCCTGCAACCATTGCAGAATGTTGTAGCATTTATTACTTACCATTATATCCCTCAACAGTGGAGACCACTAGTGACTTTGCAATGTCCTGGTACAACTGGTTGGTGCTTTCCTCTGCACTAAAGACTCTGTCTGCAGAAGTCATGAAACAGGAGTTGTAGTACAAATTGGGGATAACACATCGTTCAGAGGGCCATATGTTACTTTGACACAAGAGCAGTGGAACAAGGGTGAAACAAAGCCATATTTACCAAAGCTGAAACTTTTAGTGGGGTTTCCATCATCAACCTGATGGATGGTTTGTTTATCAGCTCTCCAGTAGAGCTGTACAGGCTCCGCATTTTCCGCTGCAGCCTCCTCTCTGCCAATAGAAATAAGCATAACGTATTTTTTTTTCACTGAGCGCCAAACTGGCATGACTATAGGCAATACTAAGTTAGTATAGGAATGTCTGTGAACCTTAACCTATACATATAAGATGGAGCTTGCGCATTACACTGAAAAAACGTTAGGTTGCCCAGTTAAATCAGGTGGTTCTGTCAGCTAACTTATGACACTTGGCAGTGTAAAATGCTAATGTTACAGCAAGCTAATAGATGCTTACAGTGTATACTCTAACGTCACTATTGGAAAATATATGATCACTTGATTACTCCGCTTCACAACTAAGATATGAGAGAATATCGTTAGCTGAATTACCTTGTCTGTTGTCTGACAGGATAGGTCAGATAAGTTAACACTAACTGTTGTCTTATCATAGCAATGTAACATTAGCCTACCTAGCAATAATATAAACTTACCTTTGTATGAGAGGTCGGACCCTCACGCAAACTTTGACAGCAGATTCTTCTGTCATTATGTCTGATTACAAAAAATATATATTAGTTCAGCATTGTCCTTGACAGTTAACGGATTTAAAAAGTCTCTGAATACTCAAAAGCTGAAGCTCAGTCACATTCCCAACTGATAGAATTCAAAAATGTGCGCAAAGGTTTAAAAGCACACGTGACGTCAGAGTTTTGAGAAATGCTCGATTTCGATTGGTGAATACACGATTTGAACGCGAGTACCTTGCATTCTCATTGGACAAGCATGTCTTCTTCTAAATTTGTGGAATTCTTTATACGCTTTACTACCACATAGAGGCCTGGAAGTACCAATTTCCAGTGTCCAGGTGTCTGTTGTAGTTCCGCTAGGGGCGATCACGAATAAGTGCAAAAACAATGGGGGTTTATGGAGCTAGACGGCTAAATGTGGCTCTTTTACCTGGTTGTCGTTGAAAAATCGAAGATTTGATTGTGGTTTCTGCAAGCTTAATATGGATTATAGGTCAAAAGTTGAATGAACGAGTAGTTACGTCCTTTCGATTTCTTACAGGTTGGGTCGTTGTTGCCCACAACACACTAGCTTTCTGCTAATGAATGACGTCATTGACGCATTTGAAAGGCTTTTTAGATCAAATAAGTGACTCAAAAAATATAATACTCAGCGGTCTGTATTTTTCTGCCCCCTCTTTCGCATGCAACATTCAAATTTCTGGGCAAAAATTGCTCTGGATATTCTCTGGATATAATTTTTTGCCCAGAAATTTGAATGTTGCATGCGAAAGAGGGTGCAGAGAAAATACAGACCGCTGAGTATTCTATTTTTTGTCACTTATTTGTTCTAAAAAGCCTTTCAAATGTGTCAATGACTTCATTCATTAGCAGAAAGCTAGTGTGTGGGCAACAACGACCCAACCTGTAAGACATCGAAAGGAATTACTTGTTCATTCAACTTTTGAACTATAATCCATATTGAGCTTGCAGAAACCACAATCAAATCTTCGATTTTTCAACGACAACCAGGTGAAAGAGACATTTAGCCGTCTGGCTCCATAGACCCCCATTGTTTTTGCACTTATTCGTGATCGCCCCTTGCGGAACTACAACAGATTGCAGGTACAATGGAGTAAAAAGGGAGTGATCCGGCTCTCCGTAAACGAGCTCTGTCCAGAAGTGCGAAAAAAGCAGAAAAGTGAAATGTGATATACACAGTATAGGCAGGTGGTGCATAAACAAGACATATATTGCAGTGTAGACAATAGTATCCTACATTATTAAAATGTGCCATGGTAAAATCCATTGTTAATGAGATGTGTCATTTGGTAATGGGAATAAAAGTTTATATAATCTAATTATCTTTGTATTCAATTTATGGTGGAATAATAGTTAGGCCCGCCTTTATTCATTTCTGGTGCAAAGTGTGAGGTTGAGGAGTCATATTTGCATAAATTCTTACCTCCAATCCACCATTCAAAGGCACTCAGGGTGTCTGTGACCAGGAGGTCCTCAGAGTATAGGGGAATCTGCCAAACTATTTGATCCCCATCTTTTTCTTCCAATAATGATAATTAAAAGGAAACAAAGTCAGTGAATGTACAAACAATTGTTGATGAGCATTTTTGTATACAAAGTAGGCTACTGTCTTCATACAGCTTGCTAACCCATTTTAATAAGCATTCGGACCCTCTGCTGTGTGTCTAGCCAATCCTTGGACTGAGAAACATTGGGGTATGGGAATGGAAATATAAAACTAGACATCTTGTGACATCCGAATCACAGTCCTGATTTGCAGTTTTAAAAGTTTGGAGTCACCCAAAAACTGTCACATTTTCTATAAAATGTGTATAGTTCATTCTCTTGCTGTTAACCATTTTGTAATTGTGACAGCTGCACAGCGAATCGGCGGTCATATGGTTGTTTTTGTTTTGATCCCCTCGCCTGACTAGACCTCCCGAAAGGAGGGTAGAGCGGACACAGTTTTCTGTGAATATTTTGAGAACCGTAGAGTATAGGTTGACCCATTTTTTTTTCTGTCTTGGCCTCCAGGGGCCCATCCCATACCCAGTAATGTGATGTATAGCGCCACCTAGTCAAAAATGAAAAAGCAAAAATGAGGCATTGTAATCGCAGGTATCTTTGGCTGACAGGTTCAAAACTGCACAGAATTAGGATCATTATGACACCCTCTGAATGCATGGCAAGTTTCGTGGAATACACAAACACACACACACAGGTATGCACACACTCTCTCACATGCACGCATGCACACATGCACACACACACACACACACACTCTCACAGTAGACATGCAGGCATGCACACAAGCACACGCAAGCACACACAGCATAAACACAAACATGTACACGCACACACACACACACACACACACACACACACACACATGCAGGCATGCAGGCACATGCACACACACACACACACCATTACCCCCACACACAGTCACAAGTGAACATACACACACACACACGCATAGACACATAAAACACACACACACATGCAGGCAAGCAGACACACGCACACACACACCCCCATTACCCCCACACACACACACACACACACTCACAAGTGAAAACTCACACACAGAGAAGCACACATACACAAAAGCATATGCACACACTCATTTACATATTATTATACAATATTAATTTACTTGGTGCAGCCGTGGCGTACTGGTTAGCGCTTCGGACTTGTAACTGGAGGGTTGCCGGTTTGAACCCCAACCAGTAGGCACGGCTGAAGTGCCCTTGAGCAAGGCACCTAACCCCTCACTGCTCCCCGAGCGCCACTGTTGTTGCAGGCAGCTCTCTGCGCCGGGATTAGTGTGTGTTTCACTAATTCACGGATTGGGATAAATGCAGAGACCAAATTTCCCTCACAGGATCAAAAGTAAAACTTTCATATAATCTAGATTCATTCCGCATAAAGTGAAACATTAAAAAGCCTTTTTATTATACAGAAATGTCGACCTGAGAAGAGCTCTAATCAGCTATTTAAGTCAATATACCGGCAATTGTTTCCTGAGCAGTTAATCTCTCAGTCTGGGCAGGGCAATGGTCTTTTTCATCAGATTTTTCATTTTTTGAGATTCACCTGTACCTGTAACTGTTGAGTGTTTACAGCAAATAAATCAAATCAGGGTTGTCTGTGTTCCATGAAATGGACAACCTATACGTCCTGTCAAACCTCGTGTGGATTTTAGACCAGATCAATGACCATGTCAAATTGCGAACATTATTCCATTTCGTTCAATTTAAACTGGCAGCTTCCATTAAAACATGCTTTTAAGCAGAACCATTGTCTGCGCATCCATGTGTATTACCAACAGGTTGGTCAGCATGTAGAGTAGACTAGGCTTGATCTGGTCAGGTCAAGCTGTTCTGAAAGTGTAACTGTCCTACCTTCATGCTCTTGCACATTTTTCCAATCTTCACAGAATATTTGCAAGCTGTTGTCATTGCTGGCAAAAAAACCCTACAAATCATTTGATGTTTTATTTATTTATGTATTTTTATCAAATGTGAATCTTTTGCAAAACGTAGCTCAGATTCACCACCCATTCTCAAATAGCAAAGCCTCAGATCTTTGACCCTTGATTCAGTAGGAATAGGAATAGTTCTTAGTAATCGATTTACATTACATAGTGAATGTGGGGCAGCTGTGGCCTACTGGTTAGCGCTTCTGACTTGTTACCGGAGGGTTGCCGGTTCGAACCCCTACCAGTAGGCGAGGCTGAAGTGCCTTTGAGCAAGGCACCTAACCCCTCACTGCTCCCCGAGCGCCGCTGTTGTTGCAGGCAGTTCACTGCGCTGGGATTAGTGTATGCTTCTCCTCACTGTGTGTTCACTTTGTGCTGTGTGTGTTTCACTAATTCACAGATTAGGATAAATGCAGAGACCAAATTTCCCTCACGGGATCAAAAGAGTATATATACTTATACTTACATACACAAAAGTTGCAAGAATAGGGGATGGAGTAGGACAAATTGTTAAGCGTGATTTATTTTTGCGAAGAGAATGTGCAGGACTGAGCGGCGGTCATATTTTGTACCGTTTTGCGGTACATCTCTATCTTGCACTGGTCATCAATTCACACTGTTTACTTTTTACACTATTTATCAATGCATATACCATATAATCTCATTTCGTTACTTCCACTTGTGCACTACATTCATCAGTTCCCATCTGAAATCTGGTGGGCAGACCATATTACCTTGCATTTTCAGTGTTGAGTTTTTCTTGTGCCAAAGCCACCGGATGCCAAATTTCTATTTGATAAATAGAAATAAGCAGGCCTTTTTATCTACAGTTAGGCTCATACATTTTTGAACCCATGCTAAAGTTGACTAAAAAGAGGAATAGAAAATCATCTTTTGGAAATTGATCTTAATGCCTGCAGTAAAAAAAATGAGGAAATATCCAACTGTTAAGGACACCAATTTTGTGAATGAATATATCATAAATAAATAAATGTTCTTCCTTAAAACACAGGGGTCATAAGTATTCGCACACCTTTGTTAAATTCCCATAGAGGCAGGCTGATTTTTATATTTAAAGGTTAGTTATTCCATGGATCCAGGACACTATGCATCCTGATAAAGTTCCCTTGGCCTTTTGACTTAAAACAGTCGCACATCATTACCCTTCACCATATCTCACGATTGGCATGGTCCATAAGATCATCTCTCAATGCAAATCAAACCAGCTATTAGGCTATAACTGAAATAAAACCATGCCAATCTCTAGGTATGGTGAAGGGTATGTGATGGTGTGGGGGCTATTTTAATTCCAAACAATAATTAAAATTTAAATAATTTTACAATAAAAATAATTAAAAAAATTATCAGGTTCATTTGTTTCAACATAGCCTTTTTAATTTCTATCAGGAACCAGCAAGAGAACACAAACACAGGCAGAAACATAATAATTAATATTGAATTATCTCCGTCGTTCAATTAGCAAAACAAACAAACATTCCACATGGGGAAAGTAAGATTGTATAACAAGTAATGATAAAAATCACACACAGCATAATCATCTGGGTTTTGTAATATGATTAATAGCTGCACCAATAGGGTTGTAAAGGAACTAAAAATGTTTGGTGAATTTCAGGAAACTTTCCATGGGGAATTTTGGAAATATTCCAAGTTGGAAACCTACATGGAATTAAAGGAAATTATGAAAATTAATTAATGAGAATTTACGGGTATTAACTGGGAATTTGGGGTAATTCATACAAAATGCAAATATAAATATAATCATTTTGTTTTTATCAAGCAATATGATTCGTTTGTTAGTATTTTCGCCTAGCTTACAAAGCTAACTATGCTAGCGGAATTTCCCATTCTTTGCCTATGGTTTACTAGCGTGAAGCTAGCAACACCGACACCACTGAACTACCCAAGGTACACTACGCCATTCAACAACAAAATCTGGATTGGTTGGAACATGGACTGACTACTGCTTTGTCCAGTCAGAATCCCAGAAAAGGGTAAATCAAATAAAATAATTATAAAAATGTGTTTAACTGACAGCAATTGACAAAACATATCACCCCAAACCTCATTATGATTATTTTTAAAGTGTCAAGCTGAATCAGACCAGCAATATCCATATGACTAATATTAACAGTCCTGTTTGAGCTTATGCAAAATTATGTACTCCCATTTGAATGAGGACAAAAGTGACGACAAGCCCACAACTCTGTTTGCAATCTTCCCCCAGTTTCCCACCAGTTATTCCCACATGAGATGACATTCACAATGACATTTTTATTGGGAAAAATGCTTTTCCCCATGTGCATGAATACACCATAGGTTTCCTATATGTCTAGCAACCTATTCTGATTGCCGTGTGCATGTGATTGACGAATGTGCAGGGTAGAAATTGCTTTAAAATCAGGTTGTTTTAACTAATATTATGCTGCAAGATGAGGGTTTTTTCAAGTTCTCTGTTACAGACTAACTTGCTATCCAGTTCATTGCCATTAATTCCTGTTTATTTCTGTACATTCCTGTTAATTCCTATGGAAAGTTTCCAACTTTGAAAATTCCCTGAATTTTGCAACATATGCACCAACCACATGAAAGAATGGATAGCTGTTTTCATTAATGACATATCACACATGCATAATTAGCTGCCAAGTTATTCAGATGTTCTCAGATGCCCTCTGCTGACTGATGAAATGCACTTTTAATAGAGATGCACTCTGTTTTTTGACTTTCATGTACTTTCCTTTTTAAGACAATTTCTAAAAACTATTCTTATTGGTCTTTTTGCTTTCATTCATGCTAATTTGCTATCCTTTCTTTTACTTATGTAATGCACATTTAATTGCCTCTGTGTATGAAATGCACCTTGCCCTGCTTAAAGGGGCTTTGGTCCAAATAAGATCACATACACTGTGTCCCAAATGGCATACTTCTGCACTTAGAATACCTAATTTGTGTGAGGGTGTTCACACTGAAAATTCCAATGACATGAAGTGCACTGCTAGTCCCCGGAAGGTGCACTCATAATGGTCAAAAAGCTGAGTGTAGAACACTGGACACTTTTCGCCCTCAACGGACACCATTGGCTACAGAGCGGAAGGGGAGGCATTTTCAAACTTGTGGTAATCGTGGGAGAAGCAGTAGTGGAAAACGCACTTTACAGAGGTATAAGCAAGTTATAAGCATAACTGTTTATGTGTCATAAACTGTTCATGTTTTGACACAGTACGACCATGTCACTGTCGAATAGAGGACACCAATAAAGTTATATTTAAATGTTGCGGCCGTCATTTCTGTTAAGTGCACAGAGTTGGTGTTCGATACGAGTTGACACAATTCTGTTCAAATATAGCCTCCACACTCCGCCTGTAAACACACAGTGCACACATGGAAGTACGCCATACGAGACACAGCAATAGTCAGAATTACCCTGAAGAATGAAGCAACAATAGTCCTCCTTGTCACTTTTTCTTCTGGAGTTGCATTTTAGCACGTGTAGCTCTGTACTTCTCGGTCTGGTAGCAGTCTGATTCAATTGGCTCGGTGGAAGGGTTTAAAGTGACATAGATGTATCCATTGCTCTCAGTGACAGAGTGGACCCTCTGTTTCACCCCCTTAGAAGTCCAAGGCCCTGGACGTAGGGGTTTGACTGAAGGATCCACGGGCTGATACATTCCTTCCCCCTCTAACAGGGTGATCTTGTATTTGTGCCATGGACACACAATACATAGCCGCCCACCAAATTCCTGTTGTTACATAGGCAGACCAGCACAAACAAACATTCAAAAGCAAAAGAACGGTTACAAGGCAAAAAGACCACAGTGAGAGCAATAATTATTGTGCTCTCAGGATTAATTACTGAGTAGTCAACTGTGAGGAAAAAATAAGGTAAGAGATCAGATGAAAAATATCAGCCTACCTCAATGTCTCCCAGTGCAAGATTACCACCCGAATCTGAGGGAAATCAAAATGTCAAATGTCAAATAAATGCAAATGTAACATTAGTCAGCTACTGTTACACAATCAACTCTAAATGGTTACTAATGTGAACAATCCCAAGAGCAATCATTACCTCAGCATAGCATAGGAAATTCTATAGGCCTATTTTTATATTTAGCATGAAAGCAAGTATCCATGCGTTTTTTCTATTTACAATAGGTGCCCTTTCGTTTTTCATATCTTTAATCAGATATTAAATTAGCATTAATAGGAATATGCAGTGCAAGGGCTGCAGGAGCAGCAATGAAAACCCTGGACTAAATGTTGGTCATCCTTACGGTAGCAATGTACGTCCAGAGCATAAAATTCTCCTTCATGGTAGAGAACCAGAATATCCCTGCCATTCACCAACTTCACGACTCGCTTGGCCTGGATGATGTCCTCTCTCTTGCCAAAACAGTGCCTTCCATCATCAGCAGAGGGTGTCTCTTGCCTATCTGCACAAGACATGCTTTCTCTTTTCCATTTATTTCAAGATGTCCGAGAAATAGCCTACATAAGACAAAGGAAAGTGGTGGTATGAGTGAACACAGCCTGTGGCTCCAGAGTCAGCTTGCAAGGCCCTCTCTCATGCCAACTCCATTGTGTAGCGATAGCCTACCCATCAAATCACACAGGTCTCGGCCTCGGTCACTGTTTTTCCTGAGTAGCCGACTCTGATGCTGATCACAGCTAAAGAAACCAACATGATTAATAGGTCACTTTATGATGACAGGGTTGGTCTACCGATTCAGTCAGCCAATAAGGCAATGACATTATTTTGGGATAACGCCTAGCCTTCAACCTTAAGCTACATTGTTGTGAACAATAATAATGGTCATAGGACAATATAAAGCCTAGGCCTATGAGCTGACGAATGCTAGGTCTAAGTTATATAGGCCTGCCCATCCTATCGAAATTGACATTTCCAGCAAAATCTGCCCAAGTACCTCGAGGTTAAAAAAAAGAAATGCGTCACTTTTCGCGCACAGAAATCCATAAATGTTCTAGAAGTAGCGAGACCCTCGGACAACACACGTCACTTCTTATCATACGGGACGAAATGGAGTGGACACGCGTGATCTAAAGTTATCTCTACCTCACAGGTGTCGGGGAACTCCAAACATTTGTTTTCTTCTACACTTAAATTTTTGAAACGGACGAGTAACTAATCACACATCGCCCTCTATGGGAAAGTAGTTATACCACAAGCATCGAATGTTTACGAGATTTTTTCCTTTAGCATTTTGTTTTAATTTTACCTAAAGTTGTAATATTGGAATACACAATTCCATTAATTTCAAGATTTGTGTTGTTGAAACAATGAATTAACCCACTTTACTTTATCAGTGCATTAACTGATCCCGTAATTCACCCGCACCGATAGGGGCACTATTGGACACTTGGTGGCAACTCAGTGAGTCACGTGACATTGTTCAGTGCTGCCCGTGCGGAGCGTGTGTGTGCAGGTAAGTTAGAGAGAGGATGGCTGTTTAGAGTTGTATAACTCTTGTCTAGACTTGTATTCAGAGTTGACCACGAATAGAAAATCGGATTACCGCCGGAAATTCAGGTGTTTAACAGAAAGGTCGAGTAACTCAAGTTTATGTTGAGTTAGTTATGAACAACCCCTCACTGTCATGTCTATTGCTAATATGCTAACGTGTTAGCTAACTATCGTCTAGCGCAACAGTGCTATTATTAGGGACAATCTTAGTAAGGGAGCTGCCCAGCAAGTAGCTTCAAGTTGTCGCATGTCCTGCCTCACCCTTCGGTGCGGCTCTTTCTGCTATGCTAGCGTTACATAGTCGTAGTGTTGGTCTTGGCCTCCTCACCTGTTGTTTGTATGCACGTGTTTCTCTGTTTTTCTAACCGGCAGCTAGTGCGCTGGTGGCTCGCTAACTAGCCAATTCAAGCAGTGTCGGGTTGAGATAACGCTAGCTCTTTGTTGCCGGAATACAGGTTTTAAGGCTTTCTAGATCTAGAGCAGTGTTTAGCTCCTGGGGCTGTTTGCGCGTGAGTAGGTAACCAACGTATTGGAACGCCCAAGCAGAGCGTTAGCTAGGTAAGCTATCTAGCCAAGAACAAGGTTGTCGAATTCATTATGTTTGTTTTTTGTTACAATAAGTTAACGGACGAGGTTTCAGGCGACCACCCTTTGTTGTGTCAGGCGGATTGCCAGTTAAACAGATGATATCGCCAACTGGTAACCTTTAACGTTAGCATCTAGTCCTGATATGTAAGGTTAACGTCAGTTTCGACAAACCAAGGAGGCGAGATTTGCGAGTAATTGTGTAAATTGTCATACAGTCTAAGACTGAACTCGGGGACTGTTTCTATGTCAAGGATTGTAACGTTAACGTTAGACTCGATTTTGCTAAGCATGCTAGGATAACACTGTTTTCATGACTCGTTCCGACATGATGTTGTTACTGGGCCCACAGCTGTCGTAAGCTATAAAGCTATCACGATGCTTCTCTGATTACATCTTGACTTCCTAGCCCTAACGTGGACTCACAACAAGAAAACAACGGAAAGCTAACGTTAGCAACATCCGGCTACTCCTTATGATTGGAGCTCATGTAACTCTAGCCTCAGAACCACCGGATCTTAGCCTGGGCCTGTTTTCTAACCAGGGACAGCGGTTTTTTTAATAACCATAGCAGCTGGGTACGATGTTGTATTGCAAAGACAGGCACTAGGGAGGAGACGGGTGTCAGTTGTTATGTTATTGAGAGGAGTATATTCTGTTAGGCGATCACCTGTTGTTGATCTTCGACGTGCCGCCATTTAGTTTGTTTCTGTACATTATGTTTGTGCTTTAACTGTAGAGTTATTCCTGGAGTGTGTATGTGGTGTTACAGATTGTGCTGTGTGTGTGTGTATGTTTCTGGTGGTGGGGTGGTATCGTCTAAACTGAAAGGGAATCCTTCCTGACCTTCTGTGGAGGACTATATTTAAACCGAGCCAACACTGGGGTGGGACCCACAGTGCAGCAGTGTGCAGTCAGCCAGCATTAGCCACTGGCTTGCTCTGTGGCACAGCTGACGGCTTCACAGTGTAGATGACCAAAAACACTAGACAGCTGAACATGGCACAGTTCAGCAGTGCCACTGTCAGCTCACAAGGCCTCATAGTAGTACAGCTCATGCAGTTCTAGCTTGCCCTTGCACAGCTATGTCCCTTCCAGTGCGACAGACTTTGTCTACCCTTGAAACCTCACATAGCCTAATGATTTTAATGCCATGCTCCTTGTTCGTCCTCCTGTCCAGTTACCTCTCCTCTCTTGTTTCTTTTCTAGACTTCTCTTTTGTACAGACATTGTTTTGTATTTCCTGCTGATGATGACTGCTTTAGTCAATGATCCCTCCGGAGTAAACCCATCCCTCTCTACACACACATCTCATCAGAAACAGATACAGGTATGTGAGTGTGGGTTTCAGAAAAATATTTCAACTGTGAGCCTGTGCTTGTGGATGAACAAACAAGCATGAGTAAATGTGTATGATGTCATAGTCTATGTCTGATTGCATTTGTTTCGTTGCTAGGCTACAGCTGAGCAGATCCGACTTGCTCAGATGATCTATGACAAAAATGATGCAGAATTCGAGGACAAAGTCAAACAGGTGAGGTGGCGAGTGTGCACCAGTTCTTGCTGGATGCGTTTGTGTGCTTCATTATGTGTATATCTGCATGTGTAACAACCCAAGCATTTGTGTGTGGGCTGGAGTGTCTGCTCGTCACACTGCAATAGTTACTTCCTGATCCTTCTGTTTGTGCCCATTTGGTCAACTGTGTTTGTGCTCCTCACAGCTGGTCGAAGTAACTGGACGGTCCCAGGATGAATGCATGGTAGCCCTCCATGACTGCAATGAAGATGTCAACAGAGCCATCAACCTGCTGCTGGAGGGGGTGACTGATCAGGTATGCCCTGTGTCTTCACAGTTGAAGGTGAAGGTGGAAGTATATGGTGGTAATAGTCATTTTCAGAGATTGGCAGAGATGGCATGATGGTAGTTGAATTGCTATTTACTACATTCAAAGTCTCAAAAGTCAATAGTGTTATATACATTATATATATAATAGTATTTTATATATATATATATATATAAAGAAGTGTTCTAAAGAAGTCTGCTATTTGACCTGTATGTTAGTAGTGAATTCATTGTAGTGTGTTTTTCTGTTTCAGAGCTCCTGGGAGACGGTAGGTAAGAGACGTGGCCTGGGTAAAGATGGAGTGAGTGAACCGAAGGACAACAGGGAGAAGAGAGGGGAGAGGGACACAGGCCGAGGTCGCGCCGCCGCCCGCAGGGGCCGAGGAGGCAGCCGCTCCCGTGAAGGTGTGTGTGTGTGTGTAGGATTGAAACAATTAAGCAACTCCTCGATTAGTTGTCAACTATTAAATTACCCCACAACTATTTTGGTAATATGTACATTGTTTTTTTTTTGTCTTGTTTATACGAAAATATCTTGCCTCAACATTTTCAACTTTTCTTGTAACTCCCCCATGACTGTAAATTAAATATCTTTGTTGTGTGAACAAAACTTTTGAGGACAAAATCTCAGCCTTTGAGAAACACTGAATTCTACATTTTTCCCCACCATTTTCTGACATGTTATTGAGCAAACAACAAAATCAAGAGAATTATCAACAGTTTAATCAACAAAGGAAATAATCATAGCTGCAGCTCTTTTGTGTGTGTCTGTGTGCGCATGTGCGCTGGACTTTGTGGAATTTTGTGTTTACCTGTCTGTGGACAGTAATGTATTCATAGTCCATCTCTCTCTCTTTCTCTTTCTCTCTCTCTCTATCTCACACACGCACACACACTTTCTCTCACACACACTCACTTTCTCTCGCTCACACACACACACACACACACACACTTCTCTCTCACACACACACACACACACGCACACACTTTCTCTCTCACACACACACTTTCTCTCGCTCACTCTCACTTTCCCAGTGGAGAGTGGAGGGATGGAGTCCAGCAGTCGCCGAGGCCGTGGCAGAGGTATTTGTGTAACTCAAACCACATGTGCTCAGTGAGGTCCAAGAGCAATAATGCTTGATGATATCACAGAGTTGACGTGTGTGTGTGTGTGTGTGTGTGTGTGTGTGTGTGTGTGTGTGTGTGTGTGTGTGTCGCGTGTTTGTAATGCTTATATGATGTGTGTGCAGGTGTTGGAGGTGCTAGAGGCCGGGGCAGAGGAACAGGTGTCAGCAGATTCTCATCCCAAGGGATGGGGTAAGTGGGTAGCTGCGTGACTGTGGTGGCTTATGTGAGGTGCATGTTTGTGAGATGTGTGGATGCGGTGCATGTGAGATATGCCTCTGAAATGTCTGATATGCGGAGATGTGAGTTATAATTCAATTTCCTTCATCTCGGTAGGACATTCAATCCTGCTGACTACGGTTCTGGCTCCGCCCATACAGACACTGGTGAGGGGGAAGTTAATGGAGGAGGAGCAGGTAGGTTGATAACAAACACAAGCACACATGAGTACTTATTTGCATTGTTATGGTTGCTCTTAGCAGATGTGGTTGCCAGGGGAAACGCAGACAAATAAAAGTGATGTGCTCTATGGCCTCCTGTTCATGCTTGTAGTGGTTTTGTTCGTAGTTCAGACTTAGTAGTAGATCTAAGGCAAGCGAGACAACTAGGTTGTTTTTCTGTTTTGTAACTGTGGCGACTGCTGTTGGTGTCTATTTCAACATCACGAACCCCAGAGGGCTATAAATAATCAAATAAAAGTTAACTTGATTTACTGGTTATGAGTGACGCAGGTCCTCAGAGATGAGACCAATAATGGAATTTAGCAAGAGATGTTTTTGAAGGATCCTGAAAGCAGGTTTTCCCAAAAATTGTTGCTGGATCTGGATGGTCTTGTTGATATCATCTTTCTCCACTTGGTCTCTTCAGCTATGTTTTTGATTTCAGAAAAGGTTCTGAAGTTTTTTTTTTTCTACAGGTTTTGTACTACCTGTGTTCAGATTTCAAGTCTTGAATTGAATATCTGTGAGTGCTGCTGTGTAACCTCTCTGATGCTTGCGGAGTGACTTATGAACTGTAGCCTCACTGATCAGTCAGAGATGCAGCTGCTCTTCTTTTTATGACCACTAATCTCAGGAAGCCTTTTGTGAGCTGAATTTTTGGCTTCATGACCAGGCAAATTTCAAGAGTTAGTTGGACAAGGCCCATAGTCAAAGAACGTTTGACCACAGCAGTTGTGAAGTGTGTGTGTGTAGAGATATTTGTGCCAGAGATGTATTCTCCTTTGTCAGGTTGTAGAATCGTTAATGAAATGGGTACAGGACCGTCAGTTTTAGAACCAAATCTTTTCTGAGATCTTTGTCTGTGGCACACAGTGGTCAGTGGGACGGTGAAGCACAGACATGTCAATGTCAATTTTATTTATATAGCACATTTACAGACGGCTTAGCTGCACCAAAGTGCTTCACAATAAAGTGCAATAAATAAACACAGGAAGGCACAAAAACAAAAAGGGCTACAGTTAAAATAAATTAAGAAATGCAGAAAAAAGAACATTTAAAACTAAACACTGGGGCATAAAGGGAGACACTAGCCAAAGGCAAGTGAAAAGAGGTGGGTCTTTAAAAGGGACTTAAAAACATTTAAGAGACTGAGCTGATGTCTGTGGCACACAATGGCCAGTGGGACGGTGAAGCACAGACATATCTGTGGCTCCATGGCATGTTGGGACACATCTGGAGTGTTAATCGTTGAGATGCTCCAGGCTGCTAAGTTGTTGCTCTTGATTGGCTCTCTGTCTCAGCGGTAGCAAGAGGATACGGGATACCTCCAATTCACATGTCATAGACAGACAAAGAATAAAAATACACTATTTCCAAGCTAGCCTGATGTCGTCATACTCAAATTCTAGTCAGAATATGAGTCTGATACTGCTCCATTGGGATGTGATTATGGGGCGTGTTTCAACCTATGCAGGCGGTGAATCCTGTAGGAAGAATACCCAAACCATCCTTCATCACAATTGCCTTAACATTGTTTTCTGGTCGTTTTTTTTAAAGTTATTGCACTGTCAATATCTTCTACAACAGACGCAACGGTGAAATCTAAATGTCTACCTTCTAGCAACAGCGTTTTTGTTAGGGAGAACCGGGATGAATGAAACACTTTTAATTAAAAGTCATTTACAAAGACACCATACCATACTGAAAGCTAATATTTTGTCACTAGCAACCTACGTCTGTCCTCTGTCAAACACTGTTGCATTTTCAGTTTAAGTTCGGCTGGCATCCAGGCTATTTCCAAGCACTATATTTGTGAAATAAAAGACTGATTAAATTGTAGTGCTCTGTGCAGGGGTGTGTACTGTGAGGTGTTGTCTGGGTGTGTCAGTGTGAAGACTCAGTTTGAAGATTTCTTGAGCAGGAGTGAACTGAGTGCATCCTGGAAATCTACAGCAGCTATAATTACAGCTAATTACAGTGTCTGGGGTGGGATTGATTACTCACAGTTGTTAAGACAGATTGTCTGACTTAGATCAGCAGCACATTTCACTGAGAGGTTACAGCCATGCAATTAATCCTAACCACTTTCCCCTTCTATACAGACAGAGATTAGTGTAATGTTGAAGGTTCCAGTGTCATCTCACTGCCTTCAGTGCTCTTTGACGTAGTAGTAGTAATAAAAAAAAGTAGTAGTTTGGCACAACAGTGACATTTCCTGTTGTTTCAGTGTGTTGTGCACACTACTTGAACTTCTCACTTAACCTAGTTTATGTGCCTCACATACCCTCATGAATTAACTATGGGTCATTCCGTTTCAAATCAGGTAAGGTTGCTGCTGCACAGTCTCAGATTTTGTTCAAACCTTGTCCATCATGAATCAGTCCCAAAATCAAGGCCTGTGAAACATTTCTGTTCATATCCTGTCTTCATATTTTTTCAACTTTTGATTTTTATTTAGCTTTACAGCCTGAAAAACATTATCTTGGCAGTGTTGTTTTGGTATTAATATTTTGTGAAGTATTATTCATAGCCAACCCAAACTTTGTAGAATGGAAAACAAACATACTCTCAGTATGACTGAACCATGAGAAGTGTATGGCATGCTCACTGATTTTCTTTTTATGGCCCTAGATTCGGCAAAAGAGAGACAATATGGGTATTTTAAACTTGTTTGTTTGTACCCATTTGGTATCAATCTTATTTTTCTTGAAATACACCATTTTCTTAGCCTGGCGGGCCATCCTATATCATTGGTTCGATTCCAGACTATACATTTCATTCACCTCGCTTAATCCAAGGAGCGGGCAGAGAATTGTCTTTCAAACTGCCTAGGCATGCAATAGGCCAGCGCTACGACCATATCCGTATCCGGTCAGCAAAACGGCAAATACATCCTTCTTCGAAAGGAATGACTTAAGTGCATTGTGTTGCTCAACTTTCAAAGAAAAGCACAAGTCCAACTCCTCCAAAGTTGACGACAACGCCGATTCAAACAACCGCTCTTCGTTCGCCATAGCCACCTTCCTTGTTGTTCACCGTCGCAGGACTGTCGTTATCCTGTTAAGCCCGCCTTAAGACTCTAACAAAATAGAGCGCTGTGATTGGATGAAGTCCACGGCGTTAGCCAATAGAAATCCCTATGGTTTGATACTAGACGCACAGGCTGAGCAAATTAATTTGCCGCCGCTAGGGTGCGTCTAGATTTCTAGGCTACCATTTTCTTAACGTTGTGCCAATATTTAGGCCTAGTTCTCCATGTATAATGAAAGGTTGTGACAAGGAAAACCCATAATCTTTGTCATTTGGACCTATATAAAATCTATGGGCATGCATTACAAACCTTTAATGTTTGTCTTCCGTCCTATAAAATTTGGGCAGGCTAGGAATACTTTTCTATAAGGCATTTTAAAAAGTGTATCGAGGGTGAGAAAATGTATGAAAACATTGGAATTTAACATTTTACAGGTCTTAGTTTTGGAACCTAAATATAACCCTGTATGTCATTATGCCATTATAATTACCACAGACTTGAGTTTCTATGAGGACATCCTAAGAAGATCCTGTATCACACCTTGTTCATTAATATTCTTCTTCAGCCAACCCTTCAGTTAGACCTGGCCCGAATGTCCATGAGCAAAAATAGATGTTCTCTGTGTCCCCTGCCTCTTGCTCTCATGCTTAAGACGTTGTGCCCGTGCCCAGTCCCTTGAGTTAGTGAATCGAGGCCACCAGTGCTAGACAGGTCCACGGCATGAATATGTCATGCCTCATGCCTTCTGTTCCCAATGCAGGCCCTTGGAGGAATGCTGTTGACGACTGGGCAGCTGAAGACTGGAGCGAAGATGTGAGTGATGTGTGTGTGTATATATATAAGGGATAATGTATAGAACGCCGGTCATTATTGGGAAAATAAGTCCCGACAGGGCAAACCCGGACCCGGCCAGCCGAGGGGGTCTTATTCGCCCTGAAGGGACTTATTTTCCCATAATGACCGGTGTTATATATTATCCCGCTTATTATACGGCTACTTGCCAAAACGAAATAATAAACTCCCCACGATATGACTTTAGCATACATAGCCTAGCCTATTAGTTACCGTTCATCGTGGCATTTGCTGAGAAACAAATAGTTCGCAACAACACACGCTGCTGAACTTGAATCAAACATTCTTTAGAACACAACTGATCAGGCCCCAGCTGTGGCGCAACTGGCTGGGGCACCTGCACCGTACACCGGCGACCCGGGTTCGATTCCCGCCCCGTGGTCCTTTCCGGATCCCACCCCTGCTCTCTCTCCCATTCACTTCCTGTCACTCTCCACTGTCCTATAATTAAAGGCATAAAAAAATATATACTTTAAAAAAAAAAAAGAACACAACTGATCAACCGTCTGCTTTCCGCGTTTGAATGAAGTTCCAGTCCTTTCGCGTAGTGATATGAAAGAGCGTCATCAAGCACAAAACCCGTTGCCATTGACAGCGGTAATTATATGTTTGCAGCAGTAATTACATGAATTTATTTTACCGCTAGAACTTTGGGAAATCCCATTCAAGTCAATGGAGCGTTCTACTAGCATTGTGAAGAGCCGTATAATAAGACACGCTACACACATACATACAGCTATATGCACACAGACATATTTAAAAGTTCTAATGTTATGTATATAACACTCTGAATCTCACATAGACTTACGCTTAACACATACAGACACAAATTGTAATCTTCAAGGTAAACTCACCTATGTTTCCTGGGTTCTGTTTCCTCCAGCTGTCTGAGACCAAAGTTTTCACCTCCTCTGCTGCCTTGGCTGGCAACACACACCTCACATCTGCAAACAGGTAATGGATCAGCTCATCTTTCACTAATGCCTGGACTGGTTAATAGTCCTTACTCCAAGTTTTAATTACTAGAACTGTCTGACTGTTATAGCCTGGAGATTCCAGACCCAAATCCGAAAGATTAAGGGTCTGGCCATGAATAATGTTATGGCCCAACTTGAGGGGCGGCACCAAGCATGCATTTGAAAATCTCACTGCACGCAATTGGATAACACTATACAAACAATGTTTACTGACTCATTCCGGACTTTGACGCAGTTGGATAACATTAGGACTGTCATCTGTTTAGCTCGCCTCTGGCCCGCCTATATCAGATACACCGATGTGATTGGTGCCCCACAATACAAGGGACATAAGTAATGAGCATCATTACTCATTGCCAGAGTAACTCGCTGAGCAAATTCAAATTGTGCTCCTGCAAAAACTCTGGATTTCCAGGGTATGACTCTTCCCCATCTTTTCGCCCTCTCTCTCTCTCCAGCATGGATCTGTGCACGTTGATGTCTCAGACAGCAGAGGGCGCTGTGGATGCTGATCCTGAGCCACTGGGCCAGAGCCTGGTGTTTACTAACTCCCAACACACACAAGCACACACACGGACAGCCACTCACTCCTACGCTGCTGCAGCATCAGTAAGTGCCTACACAGACACACACATACAACCATCACTACATTAACTGGATCCTCTGTCCTAAATATGTACCGTAGTTAAATGATTTGAGGGGTCAATTTCCTGATTTGACTGTTTATGTTGTTGTCTTTCCTTTTAGTCAACTGGGTTGAGTGGAGCCTCAGCAGTGGTCGCCAAGGTGGTCCACCCTGAGCCTGTTGCCTTGGAGACCCCGAGCAGCGGAAGTCTAAGGAGGGCCGAGGCCCCACCCTCAGATGTCACCACAGACACACACACGTACACACACGCGCACTTCACCTCCACTGGCAGCACACACACGCAAACACAGACCCCCTCCATCTCGTGTGAAAGCAAGACCAGCAGGACCACTGCCCCAACACACAGTGAGTTTCCCCGCTTCATACACACTGTCACACCTTGAACACACAAAGGTTTCCAAAATGGGTTCCCAGTGGGCCCAAGGAACAACACAGGTCTAGAACTGAAGGCTAGTTGAAATGATGGGCCTCTTCTGGTGTTTACTAGAGCCTGGTTAGGTCCCACTGATTGTCAGTATTTAGATTTGTTCAGGAATGTCTTTTGATTTCATTGATTCCTGCAATTTATAGATAGATACTATAAGATGACAAGCTCAGTTGGTGCCTTTGTTGAGTGATCCTGTGGGTTGTGCAAGTATGACTGTGGTCTGTCCTTTATGAGGAGTTTCAGCAATTCAGTTTTGATTGTTTAATTCAAGCCTGTTAAGCCAGCGTAGTTCTCAAAGTTCTAGAACCAGCTTAATAAAATAGGTACTCACTCATTTGATATTACGCTTCTCTCCCTTGCAGTTGAAGTGCCTCCACAGCCAGAGCCATCTGCAATTCTTTCCCAGCATGCCTTGCAGCAGTCTGTTGCCACTCCGGAGGTGTCTCACCCCGCACTGCCTGAGGGCTCGTCTCTAGGGGTCACGTCAGGCCCTGAGACCCCAGCCCCCCTCAGACACAGCAGGCCCCCAAGACGCCGCCCTGCCCCACCCTCAAAGGCAAGGACAGGACCCACACACATGCACATTGCACTATTCACATGCCACACACATGCACATTGCACATTTCACTCTTCACATCCAAATGGAGGATATGTGGGAGAGATAGGTGCATATATATATATATATATATATATATATATATATATATATATATATATATATATATATATATATATATATATATATGTATATATGTGTGTGTGTGTATATATGTGTATATATATAGTGTGGCTGCATCTCTATGTTAGCAGCTGCAGTAGGCGACTGCATTTGCACATATTTTTGCATGTGCTTCCAAAGGTTTGTAATATGGCTCCATGTGTGTGTAGATCCCCTCCTCAGCAGTGGAAATGCCTGGCTCAGCAGATGTGAGTGGGCTCAACGTGCAGTTCGGTGCACTGGACTTCGCCTCCGAACCCATCACCATGGAAACAACACAGCCAGACAGCAGCTCTGACTCCGCCCAAGACCCCATCCCACAAAACAGCCTGCCCCCCAGATCTGCAAGGTGTGTATTTGTTCATATGTGATGTGATGTGAGTGTGTTTAGTTGTGTGTTTCACATGTGCCTGACTGTAGTAGTTGCTGTTGAAATCTAACAAGCTCTTTGACTGGCATTGGCAGTGACGCCATGGCCTCCTCCTTGGACTCTGTTTACCCTGCCCCTTCACGAGGTCTGCCCAATGCCACCGTCATGCCAAGCAACACCCAGAGGGTAGTATCGAACACACAGGATGCCAGCCCACTCACAGTAAGAGCCCCTCCTCTCTCTTTTCTCCATGTTAAGTAGTATTCTAATGGAAACCACACAGAAATCCATCCCACTTTCTAAACTGTCGATGACTAGAAAAATGTAGTGATTCATGCCTGTCATGCAAAGATTGATGTCCTTCAATCGTTTAGGGTTGTATTGGTTACTTGATTTATGTCGAGTCCTTCTGAATTGAACTGTTTATGTAATGGCTTAGCCCAGATCAAGTATGTGCTATGGGGATGCTGGGTGGGGCATGTGGTCCTGAGTGAGGCGCCAGAGTATGTCAGTCATTCTGCTGCTGGGGCAGCCCCCCACTACACATCCATCCTCCCTCTCAAACAGTCAGGAGTGGATTCCTCCATGACGCTTATCAGTTGCAGCTCGTCTGCTTAACTAATCCAAAGGAGGAGGACCCCTGGCACACCTGGCCTAGTTCACTAAGGCGCTTGGCATCATGTAATGATGAGATCAGGCAGGTGTGGTAGAGCAACAGGGAAGAGACCCCAGCGGTGTGCACGCTGCAGAGAGAAGCATTGCTTTCCCATATCTCCTAGCAGTGCCATGTCCCAGCAGGGGAGTGGAAACAAATCTCTGCACTCTTCAGTTATCTCTCCACTGTGTGTGTAGTGATGAAGGTCTGTGTTAAGGATTTTGTTTTTCTCTCCTGTCTTTCTCAGAATGGCTTCAGTGATGTACGAACCTCCAGCTCTAACGACAGTAAGTGTCTGGCCCCATGCATGCAGATTGCTTGATTACACCCATCAGTTGGAGTCTTGTGCTAAGTGTACCAAACTCTCTCTCTCTCTCTCTCTCTCTCTCTCTCTCTCTCTCTCTCTCTCTCAGCATTGAAGTCTGACATCACCCTTCAGTCCTCAGCTGCTTCACCTGTGACCACACCCTCCCACAGTGTTTCCATGACAGCACCCAGCAGGTACAGAAGGATTTCTGTCTGCTTGCAGACCTCTCGCAGAGATGAAGGCCAACTCAGTTTAACCTCACCTTTCTCTCTCTCTCTCTCTCTCTCTATCTCTCATCCCTCTCTCTTATCTCTCTCTCCTCAGCACCCATGTTTCTGGATCCGCAGTCTCCAGCAGCTCATCTCTGACAGTAAGTCCTCTCTAACCTTGCATGCATTGTTCCACACTATTCTTTTCTAATGTCTGCTATGTGTATGTATGCACTTGTGTGGGAGTCCATTCTACTGCCAGAAGAGCTTCTTAATGCAGCACACAATGTGTTGGACCTAAAGGCATGCTAACAAGCGGAACATCACTTTTTTAATGTATTTTTGACCTGTCTCTCCTCTTTTCTTCTCTCGCTCTCCCTCAGATGCCAGCGGATGCGCCAATGGTCAGTGCACCCACTGGAGCTCCTGGACTGACACCCAATGGCTCAGCCAGAAGCACAGCCCCACCTAGTGCTACACCTGGTAGGTCATGTAACAACACACACACTCATATGTTCATTCAGGAATTCGTTGTGCAACTTTAGAACGTAGTCAGAAACATTACACAGAAAGGGGTTATATAACCTGAGTTTGCTAAATGAATTGGAAAGTTGAATTCGACATATTCTGCAGCACAGTACAGTAGAAGTGCTAAGAGGACGGCCTTAACTGAACCCTCCACTCAAAATGAGAAGCTCTGGCGCCTCCCCACATTAGTCACATGGGCCAGCATCCCATCAAGGAACTGGTGACAGTTTTAAAGCTGCTGGCAATCAACCTTACTCTTGGTTGACATCCCATAACAGCTTGCTGTGTTGCCTTCATCTTAAAGAGGTCTTGTCCAAAATGAACACATCTTCATTCTTAAGCGCCTTGAGACAATTACAGTAGTTGATGGCGCTAAATAAAGTTAAGTTGAATTGCTCAGCATTCTTGTTGTTGCTGTAGTTTTCCAGTTTTTCTGAATTCCCAGAGATTTTGGGAGGAGTTCAGTGTTTTATGGCCCCGTTTGTGAACAGTGTCTTGGCTCAAGCTTTCTCTCTGGAGATATCCTGCTGCCATCCTCACAGATCTCCTTGTTGTTGCTGACTTGGTTTTTGTTGGACAAGGCTTGTTACAGTGTCTTCCATCTAGAACATTCCATATGCAGAATCACATTCCATTGTCAGCAAACTTACCTTTTTGTTTGTAATGGATATTACATTGGGTCAGTGGCCAGGCAGACCTGTGCCTGTGTATGTTTGTCAGCTCAAATATAAATGCAAACACTGTTTGTGTACAGTACATATACACAGAAACTGATAAGAGGTTATGTAAGTTATGAAGGATCTTTATTGCCAATTCAACATTCACATGGAGTGAAATATAGTACTCAGGTCCCAGATGAATCAATGCCCACCATAGCCGCCTACCAGAACTCATAATTGGCCGGTCTTGTCATAAAAGTGGACGTCACTAGGATTGAAAGACGGGGGAGGGGGGCCTAGATTGTAGGTCATTTGCGTGCATAGAGCCCGCCGAAAATGTTTCATCACACCTTAAAAGGGCTTCAATGAATTGATATTAACAGGGACACCATGCCATTAGTTTTCACTCACAGTCTGCGGGGACTGATATTGTAGGCCTAGCTTGCCAGTGGCAGGGGGCTCGCTATCATCACCCCATATGTCATGAACTGTTTAGGGATTTGGGATTTCAATTAATAGTACCCACTGTAAAATAGCACATTAGTCCTTTGAGACCTAGGCTATTTTCAGTGTCATTTTACAATTAAGGTCTTTGTTCATTGTAAGGGCCATCTATATCTGGGAAAGTATGATGTGCTCATGCTTGCATATATATTATAATAATAAATAATAATAATACATTTTATTTATAAAGCGCATTTCAAGACACCCAAGGTCACTTAAAAAATAAAGATGTTGGACGGAGCGGCGTTGTCGTCAGTGTACCCGTGACACCAAGACAGTTATTATACAGTAATTATGTCAGTCTTTATGTCAAGGAAAAATAATTTGTCTCATGATTGTTGCATTCATTCATCAACCTGAAGCATGATGGTAGGATTTAGATCAGTGTTTCTCTAAACTTTTTCAGACCAAGGACCACTTAACCAATAAATAAATAGTATATTACACAATAGGCCTACTCACTGAACCACCTTCCTTATTGTCTTTGCACCTTGTTTATTGTGTCAGAGGATCCATATGATTTAAACTGGTGTAGCTTACATAGGCAGTGTTGCAGAACTATTTGGATTTACATACAAGTTGCAAAAAAATCTATATTATGTTTTACCATGTCTACTCGCGGATCACTTGGGATAACTTGCAGACCACCAGTGGTCCCCAGACCACACTTTGAGAAACACTGATTTAGATGGAGGATTTAGACCTATACCCATTCGTTGTGGTGGAATATCCCACAAACTCTTCACTTAACACATTACAACCCGTATAGCAGAATAAACAGCAGACCTTACCGAACACAAAGGTGTAAAGCATTCCGCTGTACAATTAGCCGTTCCAGAGTAATCCGGCTTTGGAATTGTAGCAACTTTCTACATAGTCTCCAACATTGGGCTTTTGTTCAATACATGATTTCATAAAAGGCCAAATACAAAATAAACGTTAAAAATCTCACCTAGAAAACTGATCAAGTTGGATTATAGGATGCTCCAGAGCTCACACGGTCTTAAAGGAGCCACACCACTTTTATGACAAGACACTAATGGTATATGAATGCTGTTCTGTTGACCTTAAGTTTTGTTGCTACTGTGCATGGAGGACAGGCCAATTATGAGTTCTGTCTAACATTGGTGGTAGGTTTAGAGGAAAAAATCAGCACATTTTAATTGTATCGCAATAATGCTGACAACCATGATCATTTTGGTTTCTATAATCCTATCACATTTTCATACCGTATCTCTAGTGGCTGGTAAACAAGTTCAGTGGCTGGTAGATTTTTGGAATACACCAGCCACAGTGGCAGGTGGACCAAAAATGTAATTTCCGTCCCTGGTCTGTACCGATTTTCAGCCAATTCACGGTGCATTGTTACGGAGTGGAAAACTGTAGGCTAAATGGTTACATATCTGACCGAGAAAGGGAGTGCAAAGGTGAGATGATCTCATTTAAGTGAAGTGAAACCTGTTTACAGAACACTGATGTGACTTGCACAATAATCATCTCTTGAGCCGTCGCTTACTGGAATCCATGTGTAAATTGCAGAATACTATGGAAATCTGGAAAAGCAGATGTACAGATTGAGAAATTACGCACTGCCTTCTCTCTCCCCCCTTTCTCTCCAGTAGCATTTGATCAGTGCTCTCTAAGTTGAACTAGGGTAGTGCTTAACTAAAGCTACTACAAACTACTGTTAACTTCTATGATCATTCAATAATCAAACAATCATCATGGAGATGGACAAAGCGCTGTGTGCTGTGAATGGAAATATGATGAAATTTCATGCATGTCCAACGTTCATTTTCACACAAACCATTTATCACAGCACCTAGCTGCTAATATCATTGGATAGCTCGGTTTGTTCTTGCATTTGACATCTGTGTGATTTATGTGAGAAGTACTCTGTGAGCTATTCAGCAGATAATAATGGATGTGAATTTGGATGCATATATTATTACTACATATTTTTAGGGGGGTTTTGATCATCTTAGGGTGGCTTCGGCCTAACGCCGTCCCTGGTGGTGTGGCTCCTTTAAGACAAACTCAGTTCGTGGTAGAGGGAGAGAGACTGAGAGGTTGGCAAAGCAAAGTTAGTGAAGCAGACTTATGCATAATATGTATGAACTGTTTGCAACTCCTTTGACTGAAGCTGTATCTTGCGTCTGCCTGTTGCTCACAACCTGCAGTTGTTAAAGTGAAGGGAGTTAGCCCCGAAGTTCCTGTAATAACTTGTGTTCTGGAGCATCCTATAGCCTAATGATCCAACTATGCTTACGGTCTGGAGCTGAAGCAGGAAAAACAAACCTAATGCTATACAAACTAGAGAGATCTAGTTTGATCAGTAGAGAGATCTAGACTTTGTTTACTTTCCCCTTTTTTTTTATCTAGTGCACATTACAGTGAAGTACTAGCCTGACGAGCCAGACTCACATTAAAATGTAGTTTTTTTCAAAGAATTGTCTTTCAAATTCCCTCTGCACGCAATAGGACAGCGCTACCACTCATGAGTCCCATGCGTTTTTCCACCAGCGGAGCTAGTTGGCTAGTTCAGACTTTTGACAACTTAAAAACCTTAACTCGTGTCACGCTGTTCACCAACAGCAACATCCATCTTCTTTGTTTTCAAGTAGCAGGGAATTCAAGCCAAACCGTTGCAACTCTGCCATCAATCATTATGTTAAGCCCGCCTAACGTCTCTACACACGATGTGATTGGCCCTATCGAAGTTTCATTTTTCCAGCTCGCAAGCCAACGGAGAGTTGCTAGACTAGCCCGGGCAGCAAATTACATTTGCTGCCGCTAGGGTCTGTTTAGATTTCTAGGCTTGTGAAGTACGGGCCTACTGACACACCAGCGCACAAGTAACCTAAACGCTCAACAGTGTAACATGTGCCACTTCCTACAGATTAAGTAGATTCAATAGAGAACTGTTCTTGTGAGAATATTAGCCAGTGAAGATTCAACGCAGGTCCACAGATGTTGCTCGGTTTATGTTTATGCAGTCATCCTGAAATAAGCTTAGCAGTGCCACATGAGAGTATAACGGCAGTTTCTTAATAGTGGTGGCGGCAAAAAATGATGAATGAATATATCATACTATCATATCATAGGATGTTATGTTTTGTTTGTATCGTGTGTGGATCTAACAGAATTAAAAAGCCGGATTTTTGTGAAATCTAGAGCATACAAGCATGCCATGGGCAAAAGAAGAACCCATAACATTTTATAACACACCCAGGGTCAAGGAGCAAATCTAGGAATAGTTTTTCTAACGTCTGTAACATTGTGAGATGGGGAGGTTGGCATTCACAGAGGTCTGTGCTCTGTATTTGCCTTTCTGGTTTCCTTTATGCTCAGAGCTGAACTATTAAAACTTTGGAATAATAGAAACTCCTGTCTTTTTCCATTCCTTCTCTCTCCCTTTTTCTTCCCTCCCTCAGGCAAAACTCTTCCTCCTATGATGGCCAGTCAGTACATCATGAGTCCAGGAGGCCTGCTACCCGCCTACCCGGTATCTGCTTTTCTCTTTGCATGTTTGTGTGTCCCAATCTGGTTATGTGTTGTTTCTGTGCATGTTTCTTTTAGTTGGTTGCAAATGAGCAGACCTTAACTCTCTCCTCTTGCATCACAGCAGATTTATGGCTATGAGGACATGCAGATGATGCAGTCACGCATGCCTGTGGTAAGTGACTTTCATCAACTCATTTCAAAGATTCAGCTATCCTCATCAATGACTGCCAACATGCAATGTCATGTCGACAACTTTGGCACCAAACAAGAATTGTGTTCTGTCTCATTAGTTCTATTCAGGGCACATAGTGTACTTTTTAGTGACCTGTATCAAATTTGACTTATAAATATGGCTTTTTTTTAAAGTATGCTTTTATCAGGCAACTAACTTTGATATATCCACAAAAAAATCACCAGCGACCCACAATATCCACCTATGTGACTATGTGAAAAAAGATGCTAACATGTTATTGCACAGATGTGCCTTGGACTGGTCCCAGAAAAGGCCACTCTCTAAAATGCAGTTTTATTGTGCAACACAATTCCACTGATGTCATAAGTTTGTGGGAGCATGCAGGACTGTTCACCACAGGTTTTTCCTGTGAACTGAAATTAAATTGAAATTCTCACACATTTGGATTTTATCGACACAGAGTGAAATTTTGTGTTCATGGATATCTTGGATGTCTTGCTGTGAAAATGAATTTATTGCGTTCATATTATTGAACTACACTTTTTTTTTCTACACTGCTCACATTATTTTTAGCAGAAATGTAGTTGATATTCTGTTACCACAGGTATATTGTGATGTTTTTCTGGCACACATACCTATATGTGTGCCAGAAAAACATCACAATATACCTGTGGTACCTATATCAAGCCTATATTTAAGTGTTTCTGTGTGTTTATTTATGTTGCTTGTCATTGTGTTCCACACACCTACAGGACTATTATGGAGTTACCTACCCAGCTACCACAGCAACAATGCCAGGCAGAGATGGGGTATTAGCCAGTAACCCCTACTCAGGTACCTTGCTAACAACATCCACGTACATCTTACAACTGCACCCAATGTCCAAAATCACACCTCAATACTACATGCATTCACTGTATCGGCCACACACCTTCTGTCTGTCCCTCTCACTCAGACATACAGACACACGCATGTATCTCTGTTCCCACCTTTCTCTCAGGTGAAACCACTAAATTTGGGTGTGGTGACTCTGCTTCCCCAGTCCCTCCCACCTCCCTGTCTTCGGCTCCTCCTCCGCAGGCTGCAGTGCAGCAGTCGCAGGCGGTGTCTGGGGCTCAGACCCAAGCGCAGACGCAGGCGCAGGCCTTCCTCAGCCCACCCCTGCCCCCGGGCTACAGCTACCCGGCAATGCCCTACTACCCCGCCATGCCTGGCACCTTCCAGTACCCTCTCCTCATGCCGGCCAACACCAAGCAGCCAACACAGTATGCACCCTACACAGGTACGTTTGGGCAATACAACACTGTTGTGTCTGGTTGCAGTCTACACAGGGAGTGAGAGCTGAACCTGGTGTTCGGATACCTAACGCTTTTGTGTGCGTGTGTGCATGCGTCTAGGCTTTGATGATCTTTCTCAAGGGGCAGAGTTTAGTAAAGGATATGGGGGCTCAGCCCAAACACAACCCAAAGGGGCTAACAGCACTGGCAAAGGTACTTAAACATGTGCAACCATATTCATGCTCACTTTATATACATAGTACACAACCCACCTGGTTGTTCTTGTCTCTCACACAGTACTTCTCCTTCTCTCTCATAGGAAACAGTGGAGTCCCAGATATGAGTGCCTACACTAAGAATCAGGTGGGGTTTGTACTCCTACTTGTTGATGTGCTGTTGCTTTTAAATGCTGATTGTACAAATTCAGTCTCAATATGTCTGTCAGTGTGACTTAAAGCTGCAGTTGGCAAGTCTGACAGATTGAGGGGACTTAGCCAAAATTTTGAATATTTACAACTCTCATGCCCCTCCCCCACTACCACCGAGCACCCAATCTCATCGAGTTTGTGCTTGTCAGTGTGCACCAGACTGCAATTGACAGTCAGATCTCACACAGCCCTGCTCTGATTGGACCAGAAGAACCGGGAGCTGTGGATTTTTGCAAAACAAATAACAGGCTCTAGGTGGAGGTAGAAGTGCGGGGTTTTTTTCTAAAAACCGGCTGATTTATGTTGTTCTGTCGGAGCAGTGTCGGTTTCAGTGTATATGATCAAAAAAATCTTGCCAACTGCAGCTTTAAATTTAAAGCAGTGTTTCCTTTATGTGTGTTTATGTAAGTGTGTAACCCTGTTGTGTGTGTGTGTGTTTTTTTTTTATTTATCAGTCATATGAGAAGGCAGGATTTCATACAGCCACACCCCCTCCATTCAGCCTGCCATCAGCATTAGGTGGAGCCACAGCATATGGCCACACCCCCTTCCTGCACATACTGCCAGCTCACCAACAACCACATTCACAGATGATGCAGGTAACACTGCTGTGTGTGAGGGCCTACAGATACGAAAGTATGGGTTGTGTGTAGTGTCTCTGTGAGAAAGTATGTGTATTTGAAACTTGATGGAGGGTGTCATGATGTTTGCCACCCTTCTGTTTCTACTGACAATGTGCTGTGTGTTGAACTGTTTGCACTGTTTGCTTCTGGCAGGGTGTCCCTGGGCAACGCAGCCAGAGCAGCGGCCTGCAGCAGAAGAGCGGCAAAAGCAGCTACAGCAACTCTGCTTACTGGGCAAACTAACACGCCCCCCCGCAAAACACCAACACGCACTGTGCCGCCTCATAGAACAGAGCCTCTGGTCCTCCCATGACAGTTTCTCCTCCCCTGATTGGTTGTCCATGTAAGATATTTCTGTATGTATTTATAAATGCTGTAAATGTAAAGATAAGTTGTGGCTGTTTTATTTTTGTTGACTTTTGGAATACTGCAGGGAGATGTAGCAGCTGGGGAGAAACTCTCAGAGGGAGGGGCTCAGGCCAAGGGGCTACGACTTGGGAAGACTTTGAATATGGTTACTGATGGGATTGCGTGGGTGTGATGTGCTGCACTCATCTGATTGGCGCTTTACCATTTTAATCCTGCCCCCACCCAAAGATTTTATATTTAAAATTTGTTGCCATAGAAATAAAAATTCTAAGCAATGGAGTTTGTTTAGTGGTGGTGATCATTTTGTGATGCAAGTATATATGTGTGTCTTTGTGTGAGAGACAGAGCGAATAGAGGAGCGGGACATGACATTTTTGCTCAAACCTATAAACTTGAAGCAGAGCCTCGTAAACATTACCACTCCCATGCTTTGTCCAAGATTCATTGTGGAGATTGAATAGTCTTGAGTACTAGTCCTCCTGTTAATGCACTGTGGCATAGTCACAATTAGAATTTGTGTATGTGCTTGTGTCTCCACACCATATGGCTGCTCAGTGGTGTGCTTGGAAGCTTTTTTTTTTTCTGTTCTCTTCCTCTGTGAGTATAGCCAAAATTGTTGGGTTTGTGTGTTGGGAGAGGACAACCAATTCCATTTAAAGGATTGGTTTACAATGTCCACGTTATTTTAGTTGTGGAGTGGGTGATAAATCCGCTGCACAGATGTTTCCTTAACCCTTAAAGGTGTAGGTTTTTGAACGTTCTAAGTTCCGCAACAATTGAAGGTTCTAAAATTCTATGTTGAATTCAATGAACCCAGATATTCTTTAGAACGTTCATTTCCCAACATTTCCGTCACACCAGTGTGACGTTACTCCTTTAAGGGTTAAGGAACAGGCTCATCTGCTCAAATGGGTCCCTTTACATGCCACTGCTGAGGACCGAGAACAATATCTGCAAAGATATGTTTCTTGAGCGAGTGTTCACCATACCAAGTCTTTTTTTATTGTGTACCTAATGTTTCTGGTGCAGCAGATGGCTACTACTATAACTCTGAAGAGTAGGTTCCTCCACATTATGTTTCTCATGCACAACAGGTGTCTCAGTAAAGGTCTTTCCAATGGAGTGCAGTGAACAGTGAGTATTTTGGAGCAGTTGATCCCTTGGCACAACCATGTTTCCTAAGCAACAGTTGTGTCATCTCTACAGGCGTGTTCCAGCTGGGAGAGTGCAGGTTCTCTTCCAAAGATAGAGCTGATGTATTTCCCGAGAGGCAGGGCCCTCAGAACAGGTGCTTCCTGAGTACTAGACACTTCACAGCTTGGAAGAACCTTGATTGATTCTTTGATTCTTGCTGACCTGTGAAAAAAGACTCATGAATGTTCAAGGAACCCTTAATCTAACATTTTAAAACCACTGAATATTATTTTGGGGATTTAAAAGAACTTTAAAATGGGTATTCTGAACCCGGAGCAGTGAACTGCCTGCTACTGCGGCGCTTGGGGAGCAGTGAGGGGTTAGGTGCCTTGCTCAAGGGCACTTCAGCTGTGGATGTGGGCATGGGAGAGCAGTACTCAACCACTTCCCCCACCCACATTTGTCCTACTGGGTCGGGGATCGAACCGGCAACCCTTCGGTTACAAGCCCAAAGCTCTAACCAGTAGGCCACGGCTGCCCAAAGTGGTACTGGGCAACAAACAGTAAGTGAAAGGTGAAATGCTATACATCACATAAATGCAACCCTTCTCGTTCTTCACCCTCAGCATCACTAACTTCAGTAAATGACAGTTGGAGAAATTCAGACCTGGCACGGATTACAACAAAGACGGCGTCGTGTTGACGCCATTTTTACCGTAATCAAGAACACTATCCTGCTCTGTAAAGACATTGTATTTGCCCCAATTCTATTATATTTTGATAAATAAAAAAAATATTGTTGGAAAAGAACGCATTACTAATACTGAGCAATAGCCTACTAATTTAACTAACCCCCCCCCACACACACACACACACACACACACACGAATCCCGTCAATTAGAACTCAACTAACCTTTTACACTTTTACAAAGTTATCAGAATATGCTGCTGCCTTTCTTGCCTTAGAGGAGAAACTGTCTCTTTCCTCGAATAGCATTACCAAAACTAAAATAATATCAAGTTATAAGGTTCAAAAACGTTAGAAAACTTTACAGAGGAACTATTCAGGAGATCCCTGAACCCATTGCGCAATACAATGTGTTGTGTGCCAATGCACATGTTTCTCCGCGTAAGCTTTTGGAGCTTGCACAAGTCCAAAATGTCCTATTTTGTCTTATCTTGTCAAACACCTTTTACGCTAATTATTTTAAGTTGGAATATCCTCAATTATCAGTGGTCATTTTTACCTTTATTATCGTGGAGATGATTATGGCAGTTTATAGTGATAGTCATTATAGTTTATAAATTATGATCCTCATTATGTTGGTTGGCGGTTGAATGGAACTATAGAGGGGAGAGGAATGAATGAATGAATGAAGCATGTATCAGCCTTGCGCAACCTTTCATTTCGGCAAACGCCTCGCACAGATCACCACCATAGGAATTCCTTAAAATGTCACATTGCCTAGCGGTAGTAGACAATAAGCAACGTTGCTGTTAAACAGGTCACAGAGGTCAAAACAGGCTTCTACTTACTACAAACAAGCAGGTCCTCGTGCCAGACGACTAAACTGGGTCCTATCTGAGGAAAAAAAAAAATCACACATGGATTCCCACAACCCTAATGTGTTACTGCATCTCAAATGGAAACCGTTACCGTTTTCAATGTTTTACCTTAAATGGCCGTGCCGAGAAGACCCCAGCGGGTTTCACACAGAAAACACACAGGCCACCGCCATACATTCAGAGCGAGAAGGAATGCGCGCAGGAATGTGCAGGGGGTGGGGGTGCTCGCCCCTCTAGGCGCTTCCGAAAAATACGTGTGGCTGTGAGACGGATTGACGGTTTGTCTCCCGGAATCCCACTCCCCAGTAGCGAGTGAAAGAGATGCCCGCGCGTTCCGTGAGCTGGATTCTTAAAATCTCTGCGCTATTTTAAATGACAAACCAGCGCGCGTGCTGAATAGCCGCGGTCACGGGGTGTTTTCGTTCCTTTCATCTCGTGCATAAGGACCGTGAGATATTCTTGTCCCTGCGACTCCATTCACCAAGAAATTGGCTGCAATTAGTGCAATTATGCTGATTCGCACTTGTGTTGGAGACCAAACAGAGCGCGCAGTGTGTTTGGTGCCCCGCGTGCTAAGGGTTACTCTGGGCAACCACTGCGAAAACAAAGATCAATCAACCAATCAGCGAATCAGACTGACGCGGAACGCTAGAGCACATAATGATGCAAATACTACGAGTAGGACTGTAGGGGAAGAGACAGGTTGAAAGGAATCTTTAATTGTTTGATGCAGACATGCTATTTGGCAGAAATAAAAAGTTGATATGTTTTAGTCCAAAACTGGATTCATTTGGTCCCTAACATTGTACGGGTGTGCGCATAGGCCATTGGTGAAACTGCGGCAGAAAAAATAATTGTGAGTAAAAAGTTGTTGAAGCACACAGAATATAAAAATGATGTTCCTGTTCTTTAATGAAAAGATAGCAAGACATGATAACATGAAGACCTGATGACAGACATGTGGGCTTATCTTAAAGACTGCTTAGGTGAGATGAAGTGAAATGTAGGCCTATCTGTTATCTGTGTGTGATGCCGAGTGAGGGTGGATGCTGATATGCATAAAATGATCAACAAACAAATTAATTAATTTTTGAACCAGTGGACATTCTCATGGTTGCGCGTGTAGGTTTCTAAAGGGACTCTTTCAATACAATCATACAATAATCTGCGAGAAAATAGCACTGGAGTTTTTTGTCTGACGTTTGCGTTTCTGAGCCTAAAAAGAAGGTCTGTGTTGTGCTATGTTTTCCTTAAGCATCAAAGCCTAATCGCCTAAGATCCGTTTGTTCTTTGAACTTCGTGGTAGAGATATTAGCGTGTGTCTTTAAGACCCAGCGGAGTCGCGGGCCGCCCTTGGGTTGGCTGCCAGGCTCTCCGGACTGGAGCCGCTTATTTGGGGGAGGCGCTGTAGCCATTTCACCACTTAAAGCAAAGGGAGTCGGAGCAGCAGCCCCGTTCCCGAGAAACACGTTAACTCGAACAGTACAAACACACTTCCCCCCCATCCGGCGCGACGGAGCACGGCCAGAGAAACGCCAACTTCCAGATCTCCATGAGCAGTGCGCTGAACACGCAGCTCCAGCGTTTCAGGGCTCGTATCGTATTCGCATCTCGTGCCCGCACCGGAGCGTATGTGGAGGTCAAACGGACGATTCTATGAGAATCCCTACGCGAGACGAGACCAAGTTTGGTTGTTAGCTTAACGGGAGGCGAGAGAAGCGCGCGGGAAGGAACAGAAGGGAAGATGGTTTGGAACGGTGCCGCAAGAGGCTGCTGGCTCTGCGTCCTCGCGCTGTGGCTGGGCTGTACGTCTCCCCCTTGTAAAGCTCGGATTTACACCAACCATTGGGCAGTGCGGATAGAGGGGGGACCCGACTTCGCAGAACGGATAGCGAGCAAATACGGCTATAAAAATCTTGGTCAGGTAGGTGTCTTCTTGGAGTTACCCGTCAGCAAATGCGCTTTACCCACAAGCGATGTGTATTTAGAACCGACAATTCATCGTCGCTGCGTGTTTGTGTCTGAGACGTTCTCTAACAAGTTAATTTGTCAATTACACTGGTTTTGAAGTTCAAACGTCAAGATTAGCTGTGCTAGAACCGCTCCACCCGCAGGGATAGAAGTTTCTCCTGCCAAACAATGCGCCGTGACCATGAGAAGTATTTCAATTGCCGTCTGTCCCGGCTGGCTCAATATTGTGTTATTATGAGCACTGAAACAAAGGCCGGTGTATTTAAGTCGAAGCTACTTCTCTTCAAGCGAGCGGAACAACAGGTGTCCCATTGGAAGTCTTGGGTAGTCGGGGGATGGGAGCCCCAGGCGGAAGCGAGCAGGCTGCCACAGATGTGTGATGTAGGTTGGGATAGCGTGTTCCAAAAAACACGGACTCTTGATACTTTTACCTTTAGGTCAAAATCTATCAATTTATTCTCGCATGTGTGGAAAAGAAAACTTTGTCTAGCGCACAGCATCAGCGTACAAGCAACCAAAGTCCAGGAATGTAAACAACTTTTGGTCTGGTTTCCTCGAGACATTATTTCTGGCTTTCACCGGAGGAATGGTAACAGGCATGTATGCGAACTGGCCCATATTGTTACGCCTGATCGGGGGAAGGTTTGCGGCAGGTCGATTGGATTTGCGTTGTTGATGTGGCCCGGCATTCTTATCCTTGTTTTTACCAGAATGCTTTGCGCTAACCTCGTTTTGGCATTAGAGGCGAGCCCGCTATCAGACTTTAATGACTACGGCGTAGGCTGTGTTTGTGTGGCATTTAATAGGACATCTGAAAAACGTTTTAAATAGTCCAAAATGTGTATTAATCTTTAAGCTCAGAATGTAAACACTATCAGCAGTGATTCATCTGTGTGTGTGTGTCCGGAAGCGGGAGTATGTCCCTCAGAGGTAGAAGTCCAATGTTTCACAATATCATAGGTCTCCACTGTCTGTGGGAATCATTAGTTGAAGCATGCGCTCACGTTTTTAAGAAAACACTCTCACATCAGTCAGCCTCTGCAAGAATGAGAGTGTTTTGACATACACTTGTTATGTGTGTGGTCATCTCTTTGCTTAATGGATTGGTGAGACCTCACCAAGAGCTATACAGACCAACCCATAGCAGGGATAGAGGGCAGAAGTTAGAGTTAAGGGGTCAGGGATTTGGGTGTTAAGAAAGGATGACAGGTTTTTTTAGTGTTTGTGAGTGTGGGGGTCTGTCAGAGTTAAGAGTGTGTCAGTTATATTAGTTTATGTAATATGGCACACAAGTAATTTTGGTTAAGTGTATGTTTGTATGAATGTTTGTTGTGTTAAAAAAAAAGTATATAAACTAATGTTTCATAAGTGTGTATATTAGTGTATGGAAAGGTAAATGTCTGTATCTGTGTTAGGTGCCAGGTCGGTGTCTACATTACAGTGCCTCTGACTTTTGCTTACCACTTACCTGGATGAAATGTTTCATTCATGTGAATGGGTGTTTTAAATGTGTCTTTTGGGGATGTAGCTAAGGACAATGAGGGCATTCTTCAGACAAAGGGTTTTGTTTACTGCCTAGGAAGCTCAGATAAAGTATACCTGTACTTTGGGCTTAGTTGCTTTAGGATAAATGTGTGGTGTAAACGGCTGACTGTCTCTTTGTGTATGTGCATGTCAGCATTGCTGTGCTGTGTAGGAGTATGCTCCTTAGTGTGAGTGTGTGTGAGTGTGTGTGTGTGTGTGTGTGTGTGTGTGTACATGTGGGGGTGAGTGGCTGCGGAAATGGTTGTCTGTGTGTATGGTATAGAGCAGATGGGTGTTATGAAGAGGCTTCAGTGATCTGTCCCTACAGGCGTGTGTCTCGGCATGTTCCAACTTGGAGGAAGTCTCAGTGTGCACACGTACCCACATACATACTGGCCCTCCCTGGTTCATACCCAGGCACACTGTTCCTCACCCTTTCTCACACCTTGTACCTCAGCAGAGGAAAAGCCAACAACCTCTTTGCATGTGGACACCTTGTCCTCTTGCATGTAGTGTACACACTTAATGGACCCAAATCTACCTGAGGCTAATCATCTGCATTATCACCCCCAGCCTCTCACTGCTGCATGCACTGCTCCTAGTTCCCCATAGACAGACTGGGTGGTCACAGTGTTGATCTCACTCTGCTCTCCATCCACACATTTCTCAGCCGACGCAGACATCTCTCAACAAGCAGCACTTCCAGCATCGCATCATTCAGCGCATACTGTGGGATACTTTGTCTTTTTTTTTGGACATAGTTTTTCCCTGATAATTAGATCACCAGCCACACACCACATGCTCCATTACCACTGATTTACAAACAGACTTTTGTGTGTGTGTGTGCAGACATGACTTTTTTTCCATGTTCCTTGCTTTGAGTTTACATGCAGTCAGTTATATATGCAATAAGAACAACAAACTGGCTTGTCTCTCCAGTATTATTACTCTTGACTATGACATCAGATTGATAATTAGCAAAGTGAAAGTGCTTATAAATGATGTATATTCAAATATTCAGTGTTGTAATGTGTTTAAAGGCAGGGTTTTCCACCTATAAATCCCTGTAAGGGCGTTTTTTGAATCCAAACCATTTTGACATTTTAGCTGTTCCTCTGTGGAAGAATTTTTTCCATCAATCAGACGTTGGAGTAGCATCAGAATCAAAGAGGGCTCACCCGCCGCACAGCTTTGAACTTCACGTCTCAGAACCGTTTCTAGCCTCACATTTCTTTACACGCCTGTGTGGGCTTGAAAACGTGTGTGTGTGTGTGTGTGTGTGTGTGTAAAGTGATATTACATCTGGTGTCACTTTTTCCAGTGCAATGCTGCTGTATAATTAATGTCAGACTAACTGGCCATAATCCCACAATGGGCCTGTCGCCTGTGTGTGTGTTCTAAAGTCTAATATTATACTGTGTATGCATCACTGATGAGGTTTGTGTGTTTGTATATTAGGCTGTGTATGCACCACTGATGAGGTTTGTGTGTTTGTATATTAGGCTGTGTATGCACCACTGATGAGGTTTGTGTGTTTGTATATTAGACTGTGTATGCACCACTGATGACGTTTGTATGTTTGCATATTTTATGAACACTTGTACAGAACTGATGTAGTGTGTATGTCACTCCCACAGATTGGTGACCTGAAGGACTACTACCACTTCTTCCACAGCCGCACGATAAAGAGGTCCACTCTCACAAGTCTTGGCCAGCACAGCTTCATCTCAATGGAGCCAAAGGTAAAGCACACACATGGGTGCTTACTTGCGTAACTATGCACCACTGACCATGTAGATGGAGATGCTGCACTAAATGACCTGACCTGTCTTTAACTCTTTGTCCTGATTTATATGTCCAGTTTCAGTCAATGGGCACGAGTTTGAGAATTGAATCTCACTGTGATAACGGGAGTGCATCCATAGTGTTGCACGTGTGCTAAAGCAAGTGCTAAAGCAAGTGATGAGGTGCAATCAAAGATACTAAGTAGGCAGAGCAGGCTGATGTTCCTGAGCAGTAGCTTTAAACTCTATGTGCCAGATGAGATAACCGTATCCTTTAAAATGCCAATGGGTCTGTGGGTCTGGATAGTTTTGCAAGGAGTTAAATGTAGCATTTTTTCTGTTCCGAAGAATTAAATTAATTAAAATATGACTGTAGCTTCTCGGACTTGTTTTAAATGCCATATCACATCCATTTGTCATTTTGTTTATCGATGTAGACTAGGCCTATACGATTTTGACTCAAACTTTTTTGCATATTCAGTTTAATTGTCTGAATTTGTTTATGCCTACACATTGGAACACATTTGCAATTTCGGAGCAAAAACAAATATAGAGCTTACATCCTGTTAGATGTTCAGAGCTAATCTGAAATGTTAAATGTTCAAATGAAAGCCTTTTGTCAGAAAAGGTTAGCTCTTTTTTTATGATAATAAAATATTTAGGATGGACCTTTGATCAGGTGGACATAGGAAGATCGGTCTTATGTCTATGCTTTGACAATTCGATGTTTGTAGCCCAAACTGCCATCTTATTCTATATCCTATTATGCAAGGTGGCCATGCGGTAATTACTATAAGTAATCTGTTGGTAGACCATGTTTGAAATAATTTAATTGTTGTAGCCTATTTTTGCCTGTTGTAGCCTAAGTTTTAGAATGAGCCCCAATACTTTCCGGCATAAGCTGCACGCTCACACATTTTCATCCACTCCCCCTTCACCTTCTATTTTCCTAATTAAGCACTTGCTGTATGAACAAGAAAGAGTCGACTGTGATCGAATAGTCAGAAAAGAAAAGATGGTGGAAGAGAGACTGTGACTATACCTGATTTAAGTTTGGTTGCCATACACTTAGCAGTTGTTCCACTTTGCAACAATACAGTGAGTGCTCCAGCCACACTGGGATCTTTGGGAAAGTGTTTGTTTTGGATATTACATGATATACCATGGGGTATCCCAGATAGGCAACACTTTTGTATGCATTCTGTGTACTGAAGAAAAAAGAATTTTGGAAAAGGTGTTCATTGGATTTCTTCATCTGTTCCATCTAATTAGACTACACAGTATGTGATAAGAAACCTCCGGAAAAGCGATCGTGTATTTACCCTATGAATGACACTTGTTTGTTGCTTCTTGAGCATGTCATTTAAGTCGGACAAATGATACTAGCACCTCTTCCCAGACTCACAACTTTTCCTTCTTTTTGTAAAGCGTATATAAAATCCTGAAACATTCGTTTTTGCCAGGAATGATCTCTCAAACTCAGACCTTAAATTTGTCTTACCACTTTGTGCTAATTTTGTCATTCCCTAGCCTCCGCTCTACTCCACTCATTCCCTACATAGTGCACTGCATAGTGAATAACTGGTTAATTACTATGCAGTGCATGAGTGGATGTCTCAAATGCAGGCTCTGTCTTTTCTGCAAGTCTGAGAGACAACTTGACATAGCAACATTATCTCTTACAGGGAGGCTACACCAGGCACGTAATTTAAAGTTTTCAGTTCTGTTGCAACAATCAGCTTCCACTATAATCAATGAAACTGGCTACACCAGATGTGATAGCAGTGCATATGTTCATAAAAATTAGACCAGTTTTCTAAAACTATTTTTATGTTCAGACCCGGTGTAGTTTTGTTATGTATGGAGCACTAATAATCACATTGAGATGGAGTCGCTTTGCCACAGACAAAGTGGTCCACCGGCAGCAATCAGCAGGAAATGATTTATAGGTCTCTCAGAAACATATGGGTTTCTCTCTCTCTCCCTGTGTGTGTGTGTGTGTGTATGTAATGTGATCTCTATTCTCATATGGTTTCTGTTCATACCTCTTTCTCTCCTTTCATTTCCTCTGTATGTTCTCCACCTGTCTCCCTCTCTGCTGTTTTTACGGCTTGTCTCACTGAAGCCATAAAGAGATTTAAAGCTCCTGAAAAACACCTATAAACTTCACAGCTCAGCTCACAAAGAAATGAGGTGGGAGTACCCCCCTGCCTCTGTCTGCCTCGCGCACCTCTCTCTCTCTCCCCCTCTCTCTCTTTCTCTCTCTCTCTTTCTCTCTGTCCCTCTCTACCCCTCTCAGATTTTACCTCTTGTCTCCATGTGTCGTCTGTTTGGTTCTCTTATGTTTCTATGTGAATATGCATGGATTTTTTTTGTAGTTGGAGATGTTTTTAGGCATTTTAAAATATTAAAAAGTTCAAATTTGAAGTTGACTAATTTAGCAGACACTCAACGACGGGTTCAGGACTGAAATCTGAGTCAGTGTTGGTAGCGTTAACATGGCTCTACCATGTTCTACAAATATGAATAATGTGTTTGTGTGTGTAATGTATTTTTTTGTGATGCTGATCGTTCTTGATGTTGTGTTTTATGGACCCTTTCAAGAGAGTTCCATTATCAGCATCATAGTTGGCCCCACAAGACCAAAGATCCTTGATTACTAGCTCCGCTTTAACCCTCTCTGACAAGACTTCCTTTTTTAACATTCCATATGTTATCTTAATGCAGAGGAAGTAGATTGGGGCCCAAATAGAACGTTCAAGCATTGTTTTTGTTTTTATTGATGAAAGGGTCTATAGTGATTTGTGGGTGGGTATCTGAGTGTTTGTGACGGACACCTGTGTTGTGTGTGTGTTGCAGGTTAGCTGGGTGGAGCAGCAGGTGGTCCGGCGGAGAGTGAAAAGGGATTATAAAGCAGTCCCCCCCCCTCCCAGCCAGTCCTCCATCTACTTCAATGATGCTAAATGGAACAGTATGTGGTATATTGTGAGTATGTCAGAGTAACTGTGACAATAGGTGTGTGTGTGTGTGTGTGTGTGTTTGTGTGTTTGTGTGTGTGTCTCAACTTTGCAAATTCACAAATTCCAATACACACAACCTCAACAGTATACGTAATAACATATGATTATTTTGAAGTTGTTAATTAAGACTGCTTTGTCTGTCTTTGGTGTGTGTGTGTGTGTGTGTCTAGTATGTAGAGGAGCTGAAGTGCACAGCGTTTATGTTTGTGTGGCTGGTTAATGTGTGTGTGTTTTGTGAGCGTTAATGGTTAATGTTCTCTGATAACATAAACACTTTGACCTCAGTGCTCTCCTCCTAGAGATCCATGCAAACTCCAGCCCTTTCATGAGCTTTTGAACTTTGTGATCAAACACCCACATAGTCATACTTGCACACGCCAGATAGTACAGGAGGCAGATGCCACTCTGAAATATAGAAAACCACAGTTGATGTACGTGCTAATCTGTCCTAGATATGCTTCGTGGCTGTCTTACCAAACTAGTGTCTCCTGTCCGCTGTACTGCTGGTCTTTTTCTGATCTTATTATCTGTCAAGATTATATCAGTGAGCCACTGGCGCTATCACTTAGATGCATTCCTATGATTTGAGCACTTCCGGTCACCTAGACAAGCTGGCTTTGTGAAGCGCTGCTGTTAAAGGCCCGTCTGTTTTATGTTGGGTCCCATCAGCTGATTGAACACTGTGTTTCACTTTGATTTATTTAGTTTGACACATCTCCTAGTGGTGTTTATTGGTGTGACGCACAATATTCTGTGGGTATTTGTTCTGTGTTTCCTTCACTCTGTGTTGCTGCTGTGATAGCAGCCTGTCTGCGTTAAGTATTTTTCTGTGCTCAGACGACATGTTACCGGGCTGCCTATATGACCGTCTACATTGGAACTTGTGTTAACAGGCGGTTTCCCCTGGCTGTGGTAGCTGGCTTGAATCAGCTTAGAGCTGTGCAGCCAAAGTGTGTGTGTGTGTCTCTGTGTGTGTCTCTGTGTGTGTCTCTGTGTGTGTGTCTGTGTGGTATGTGTGCGCTGTGTGTGTGTATGTGTGGTGCATTGGCAGGATTGCTGTAGAAGAGGGAAAGACCAGAGAGTAATGAATGTCAGTGTGCACTATATATCTCTTATTGGAAGTATACACAGATTGAGGCAACAGCATATGTTTAAAGAATAATGAGGTATAAGAGTATTCATCAAGAATATACCGCCTTATGAAGACTGCACTCAACCTTACGAAGTATATAGGTATGCAAATCTGTGTGTGGTCTGTATGACTAATGGTCTACTTTCAGGATGATCACTGCCTCCCTCTTTACAGTCACTGAAACACTAATGTGTGTGTGTGTGTGTGTGTGTGTGTGTGTGTGTGTGTGTGTACACTCAGCACTGTAACGGAGACCTCCATAACTGCCAATCAGACATGAATGTGGTGGGGGCTTGGAGGAAAGGCTACACTGGGAAAGATGTGGTGGTCACGATACTGGACGACGGCATAGAGAGGAACCACCCTGACCTCATACAGAACTATGTAAGTGGACATTGGTCATTGGTTGTATGTCTATGAAGGCAGGAGAGTATCAGTATCAGTTTGTAAATAGCGAGAACATGCATGTGTGTATGTGTTTAGACTTTTCCACAGAGACCTGGAACATCAGTACATTTATACAAGTTTTGACTTCCAGGCCAAGTTTTTCTCTGTGTGTGTGTTAGCCTTTCCAATAATTTGACTGCTTCCATATAATTCTGTTTCCAGGACAACCAGGCCAGCTACGATGTCAATGGCAATGACATGGACCCTATGCCCCGATATGATGCCAGTAATGAGAACAAGTAAGACACACACACACACACACACACACACACACACACACACACACACACACACACACACACACACTGACTTTCAGTATTCAGAGTGTGTGTGTGTTATTGGTCAAAGTTCAGAAGGCTCTGATTTTTATTGACTGATGGAAGCAAACAGCCAATTCCCACTTTCATGTCACCTACCTCTTTTTCACTTCTCTCTTTCTGATTTTCCTTTCGTCTCTTCCCTTCCTTCTCTCTCTGTCTCTCTCTCTCGGCCTCCTTCTCTGAAAATGGGGGTGGTTGCCAGAGGAATGCTCATTCCTCAGTCTGATTTAAAAAAGGCCTGCAGGAATATTGGGGCATGTTGGACTATGTCTGTCTCTGTGTGTGAGTGTATGTGTGTGTATGATTGATCAATCTGAAATACTTTTACTCACACAATCACGACTGTGCACAGTGGATAAGTCTGTGTGTGTGTGTGTGTGTGTGTGGGGGGTCTATGTGTCTATGTCTAGTTCAGTACTACCCCACCCACCCTCTGTAAATTCAGTAAGTGTTGGTGCTGTGGCAGCAGACACACAGACAATCGCTGACCTTAGCCCCAGGCCTGACCCTGTCCATCAGCCAGACCACAAAGTGCTGCCTTGTAGAAAGAGGACTGTCTGTCTGGCTTCTGCCTGACCGTGTGGCTGAGCATGTGTGTTTGTGTTTCCATGCACATGCATGTGTTTAAGGGTGTAGGTTAAATAGTTAAAACTTCATTGAGTGAAGCACAGATGTTCTCTGTTGTATAGACAACTCTGTGTGTGTGTGTGTGTGTGTGTGTGTGTGTGTGTGTGTGTATTCACAGAAAACTAGAAAACTGTTGGAATGGATTGTCCTGGTTGGCGGTTGTGCTGGGTCTTTGGGTTGAGACTGGGTCAAAAGTGTGTTTGTGTGTGTGTGTAGGCTTTCTAATGTTTCCAAAAGTTTGTTTGTGTGTGTGTGACTGTGTGTGTAGGCTTTCTAATGTTTCCGGCGGGTTCCTCAAATATTCGGCCGCGGTGTTTCTGCTGGCAAGCCAACACTGCGGGCAAGAGCAGCTGTTCTTTCTAAAAACACATGCGAGCACACACACACACACACACACACACACACACACAATCACACACACACACACACAAACAATCACACTCACTCACACACACACACAATCACACTCACAATCAACACATTTACTTACTGAAGCAAGTACTTACTGTAAAACACACACACCCCCACTCAGACAGGACACAGAGATGCATCATAATCACCCTTATCACATCCCATTATCATATGCATGTCCACACATGCACACTGCTAGCACAGCTAACACATAAGCCTTCACCCGCACATACACCTTAAACCATAGCTCAATTGACTCAATGTACACACACCCCTACACTAGATGGCCTGCTGGTTAAAGGGGAATTCTGCCAATATTTCACATAGATCTCTGTTTCTCGAGATTCACCCCAACTGCTACCCGGGTGACGCAGCAGTGGCTGCCCACTGCTCTGTGTGTGTGTGTGTGTGTGTGTGTGTGTGTGTGTGTGTGTGTGTGAGAGAGTGAGTATACACTGACCAAAGATGGGTAAAATGCAGAGACAGAATTTCTTTCTGGATCAATGATGGTATGGCAGCAATGGTAGTCTCACTTTAAGCATTGTTTAGTTAGCTCTGTTAATATTGCCGCAAGCACTAAATTGTGTCTGTGTGTGTGTCTGTGTGTGTGTTTGTGTCTGTGTGTTTAGGCATGGGACACGGTGTGCAGGTGAAGTGGCAGCATCAGCAAACAACTCCCACTGCACTGTTGGAATTGCCTATAACGCACGCATTGGAGGTGACGCACGTGCATACAAAAACCTACATGAACCCGCATTCAAAAACCTACATGAACCCGCATACAAAAACCTACATGAACCCGCATACAAAAACCTACATGAACTCGCATGCATAGATTACACATTTCACACATGCACAGACATCTGCTGGCACACACACCAACACTCAGACTTTACACAACAGCTCATCTTATTTTCCTCAATTAACTCAAACAAACCAATAATAGTGACATTTTCTGGGTTTGCATCTGTATGTGACACATGTATATCTGTGTGTATGGTGTGTGTATGTATGGTGCGTGTGTGCAGGTGTGCGGATGCTTGATGGCGATGTGACTGATATGGTGGAGGCCAAGTCGCTCTCTCTGCACCCGCAGCACATAGACATCTACAGTGCCTCCTGGGGACCAGACGACGACGGCAAGACTGTGGACGGTCCTGCCGCGCTGGCCAAGCAGGCCTTTGAGAACGGCATCCGCCTGGTACAACATCACCCCTAACACACACATCCATTTAGTTCATATATTCTTGGGGAATCAAAGCAATTGTGGGACTGGGTGAGCTGGAGCAGGACCCAAGTCCTGCGTTCCCTTATTGGTGCTACTCTCCGTTAGCTTGTCTGAATAGTTAACCATCCGCGTCTTAGTCTGGCAAAGTACAGGTGTACAGATGTTTCGGATGATGCATAACCTGAGTTCCAGCGATGTGACCTGAATCTCTTGCGTGCTGTCCCACATCCTCCCAGGGCAGGAAGGGCCGGGGTTCCATCTTCGTGTGGGCCTCGGGCAACGGCGGCCGCAGCAGGGACCACTGCTCGTGCGACGGCTACACCAACTCTATCTACACCATCAGCATCAGCAGCACAGCCGAGAGTGGACGCAAGCCCTGGTACCTGGAGGAGTGCGCCTCCACCCTCACCACCACCTACAGCAGCGGCGAGAACTACGACCGCAAAATAGTGAGTGTGTGTCTGTGTGTGTTCACGGTCTACAGGAGTGTGAAATAGGCAGGTTGTCTTGTGGTACTCATTCTGATTTCTCTGTACAGAGCCTCCAGCAATCAAGTGTGATCAGGAAGAGCTATTTACTGTCTGGTTTCCTTTGATCAATTCTCCTCTTTTGAAGAGCTGCTAAATGGTAGAAATTGGGGTTTTCTAAAGGAGCACAGGGCATTTCGTAACATGGTCATGTCTATAAGTAATGTTGGACATCTCTGTCTGAACAGACTACACTGACCCTTTGAGACTATTTTTCAATCTATAGTTCACCGAGATGCACCGGTCATTGAAGTCCATAATTGTTGGCTACACATTTGACAGTTGTCTACAGCAGATATGTTAGCTAGTAAATTACACTGGTGACTGCCTGGTAAGGTTTGTTGTGTCTTTGTCTCAGAAAACTCAGGTATTGAGTTTTCTGGTCAGGTATTGAGGTAAATCTTATTGTCCTATGTTAACAATTAAGCAACATGTTTATTAAAAAAAAATTGAAATATTTAGGACGATGATGATGGACCGTGCAATGGCAAAGCATGGAAGGAGTGCTGTTTTATTGCCAATGTTTTGGTGGACAAGGAGAGACTTTCTCTCAGATGTTTTCTTGTGTAGTCAGCTTTTGGTGGCTAGGAATAATGAAATGATAGTAAGTGGACAGCGGTCTTGCAATAAGAATCTCTGACGGTCCCCCCGCGGAATGTGACTCCCCCCAACGCAACTAGGCTCCTCTCCAGCCCTGCTGATAATGGTGCTGAGAACTGTGACTGTGAGTGTTTGTGTGTTTATCTTCGATTATGTAGAAGAGTCGCTGCCAACTACAACAGTCGAGAGCCTGGCGGCCACATGACGCTGGCTCTGTGTGTTTTGCAGAGGGTGTTCCGTGTGTAGAGTTGATGAAACGTTGAAAACGTTGATGTAGTAATGTGTTGTAGTGTCTTTCAAAAAAATGATTGAAGACATGTTGGCAACGTTTTCATGTTTATGTAATTGAAATGACTCAAAGAGTTAAATCCCCTCAGTTTTGTTTCTTTGCCTCTCATGGTTATGGTCTCATGTGCAAGAACAAAGTTTCTTTGTATTTGCAGGATATATAGGTCTGTTGTAAATGAATCCTACAAACTGTATTTTCCTTTGTAGTTATAGAGCTTGCTAAGCTTCATGGATGTGGATATATTGCATATTGCGAAAGTTCTGGGATATAGAGAACCTAAGAGGGCAATGTTGTTTTGGCAAGTTGTCCTGCGCTTTACACATCTGAGCACCAGTCATAGAGACCTCTGACCACAAAAGTGTGTGTGTGTGTGTGTGTGTGTGCGTGCGCGCGTACGCACACATTTATGTGTGATTGTGCCTGTTGCATGTCTGCAAGGTGGTGAGAATATTGTTGTCCTGGTGTGACCTGAATTTGACTTTAGTGTTGGAGAACGTGTGAATGAGGCGGAGGGAACCCAGGCAGGAGGAGGGAGGCCGCTTGCTCTCTCCCCTCTCTCAGCTTGTCTTGAGTGGCTGTGCGACATTCCTTGGGTCTGTGTTGAAACTCTGTAGCCTTGTGCGCACACACTGTTTGAACACAGGGAGGTGTGTGTGAACAAGTAGGCACCTCTCCATCGGTAACAGCTTGATGTATCTCAGCAGGAGATGAATATGTGGTTACAAAAACGGACTTCTGTCAGTTCAAGAGCAGGATACAGAGGCATTCCTTTAGATCTAACTGATTTCTCTGTTTAGGTTAAGCTAAACAAATTATTTGATTGTAAATGCATGTATTCATGTACCTGTTCCCAGTCATTTCTGTAGGATGTGAAGTGACATCATTCCAACCTGAACATTCATTGTATATTAATCCAACATGTGATTAGTCTTTGTTGTCACATGGCAAAACTAAAACTAGTTTTGTTATCAAGCCTGCAAGATTGTCTAAATGGGGAGTTGGGGGTAGGGGGTCTCACAAGTCATTTAAAGCAAGTCTTAGTGTCTGACTTTCATTATACAATATTGAATTTTATTTTCACATTCTACATTCAAAGTTTGGTATAATTGAATTAAGTTAGGAATGGACTTCCAGAGTTCTGTTTGGGATGCAACCTGGCAGATATTGCAGGGAAAACCACCAGTATAATCAAGGCTCATACAAAGGGGCCTTAAATGATTTTAAGAATGAGGAATGTGAATATGTGGATGAGCGGGGGAGTGAAACGTTCTGGAGGTATGGATGTTCCCACGCTGGTGGCTTCTTCTCCTGTTTTATTCCCTTCAGTCAAGATCATTGAAGCCCTGAGTTTGAAGGAGACTTACAAAGGCCTCTACCCCCCCTCTCCCTCATTCTTCCCCTCCCCCACATCTTTCTCTCTTTGTCTCACTCCACTTCTCTCTCTCCCTCATTCTCTTCTCTTTCTCTCTCCACCCCCCTCTCTCTTTCTCCCCAGATCACTACGGACCTGCGGCAGCGCTGCACTGACAATCACACGGGCACCTCAGCCTCAGCACCCATGGCTGCTGGGATCATCGCACTTGCCCTGGAAGCAAAGTAAGACACACACACACACACACACACACACACATACACACACACATACACATACACATACACATACACATACACAGTCAGGGTGGTCTGAAGGTCTACATACATGCAAACTTTAATCACATGTATGTATATGCACCCATACAGTATCCTTGCACACACTTGCATATTTCTCTCTGTCAAAGACACGCACAGACTCTTATCTAATAACAGGCCTGTCTTAGACAGTGCTGTCTGCTTAATAATCAGTCTGCTTACTGAAATGTGCTCTCTTTCTTTCTCTCTCTCCTCTCTCTCTCCTCTCTCCTCTCTCCTCTCTCTCTCTCTCTCTCTCTCCTCTGTCCATCTGGCTGCCACGTGAGGTTTCCAGAGAAAGCTTTCTGACCCACATCCTTAGCTCCACCCCTGACAGATTCTTTCTCATAAACTCTTTAACACACACACACACACACACACACACACACACACACACACACACACACACACTTCCTCTGTTTAAAGGTGATATCCCCCACATCATAAGAGAGTGTGTGAGGGTAAAAAGTGTTATTAATAACAGACAAATGTGTGTGAGGGTGGTAGATAGTCTGGGATTTTATGTTTAGTCTCAAAGAGGAGTGAGACATTTTATAAACTCTGGTGTGTGTGTGTGTGTGTGTGTGTGTGTGCACGCGTAGTACTCTGCTCACCTGGCGGGATGTTCAGCACATCATTGTGAAAACCTCCCGAGCCGGTCATCTGAGCGCGCCTGACTGGAAGACCAATGCAGCCGGATACAACGGTACACTTCCTCTCCCTCTCATACACACACACACACACACACACACACACACTCCATGTCATCACAAAGGGTCTAAATGTTAGTTCATTAAACTCCTAAAAAGAGAATGTAGAAAACCCGAAAGAAAAGGGCAGAAAAACAAACTTCCGATCCACTATCAAATGCATAAAGACATGCTCTGTATAAGTCTGAAATATGTAAAGCACGACAGTCTGTTTGTAAACTTCTAAATGAAACGGGACCAAACTACCTATCAGATGTTATCAGCAATGCACACCTGCCAGACCTCTCAGATCACAGGAGGAACACTTGATAAAAACCCACTATCAGAACTAAACATGGTGAAGCGGCTTTTAGCGCTAATGTGGCTAATGTTAATTGTAAGTAAACCACGCTTGTTGACACACTGATTTTAGGGAAAGGACAGAGAGTGGTCCCACAAGAGCTGCAGCACTTCTTCTCCGTCACAGACCGCATATACCACTGGGCTGGACCGCTGGAGGGAAACTGAGGACTTTCTGAGCTATACATGTTTATCTTTGAAAAGTGGAAAGCCAGGAGATAAACATTATCTTGATGACTATGTAATTATTACCCAAAGCAGGTGCAGATAACCCACACCAAATAAAACAATTGATAGCCGATGACCACACACAGCAGAACACTGAATAATTCCATGTCTTCCTAGGATTTACTAAAATGGTGCTTTAAAAGAGTGCTGAAAATGAAAATGTGGAACAGAATAGTGTACTCATTACACAATGAGTACATTACCAAGACCTCTCTCTCTCTCTCTCTCTCTATTGTCTTTCTACTGTTTTCATCTGGCTATGTCCGAAAGGCTGCTGTGAGTGCTGGCACATAATGCACCAGTGCTGTTATGAGACGGTGCCTGTGTCTGTGGACTTTATTCTGTTTTTTGTTTGATGAGCTGAGGTGGGTGTGCAGGGCTGACCCCAGATTGGCTGCCTGCCTCAGCCACGCTTACAAGCAGGGAGGAACCCACCATTGATTGCAAGAAAACGGTGTTTTTAGTGTCCATCACACCAAAAAATGTGTGCTGGACAGTGATTGTTTGAGAACTAGCAATGCTGAGCTTTGATTGATTGTGAATGAGTTTTGCTGAGCCCTCATTGGCTTAGGTTATACAGAGGTGTTGTGAATGATTCTGAGCCGTCATTGGTTGTGGGTGCTGTGGCTAGTTGTTTGTGAATGGTCTGCTGAACTGATCTCTTGGCTATGTGTGTAGTCAGTCACCTGTATGGCTTTGGATTGATGGACGCGGAGGCGATGGTCCGGGAGGCGGAACGGTGGAAGCAGGTCCCTGCCCAGCACATCTGCCTCGAGAGCGCTGACCGTCAGATCAGGTTGGCATGGCAATGGGCCTCCACCCCAGGTTAAATGTCATGGCTGTGTCTGGATGTATGTGTGCTGTAGTCCTCTTGCCATGTGTGTAATTATATGTGTGTGTGTGTGTGTGTGTGTCGTGTGCAGGACCATCCGTCCAGATCATGTGGTGCGCTCTGTGTACAAGGCCACCGGCTGTGCCGAGAGCTCCAATCACCACGTCATCTACCTGGAGCATGTGGTGGTCCGCATTACCATCACGCACCCCCGCCGAGGCGACCTGTCCATCAACCTCACCTCACCCTCAGGGACCAAATCCCAGCTGCTCGCCAACAGGTCTCACGCACATGCAGACACATGCACACACCAAAACACAGACCCCACCAACACACAGGTTTTATGCCAAGACATGCTAGCCAAGCTCAATCAACCTAGATTTCTGACTAGCAGAAGCACATTCGATTACGCAAATGCAGACGCAGACAGACACAGACACAGACAGCTTATTATTAAATATTATATTCGCAGATAAATGAGCCAACATCAACATCCATCTCACATAACACGCAGACTCTCACATCAAATCCATTCCCATGAGCTTGTGTATTGTGTGCGTCCAGGCTGTTTGACCATTCCATGGAGGGCTTTAAGAACTGGGAGTTCATGACAACTCACTGTTGGGGCGAAAAGGCAGCAGGAGACTGGATCCTGGAGATCACAGACTCACCCTCACAGCTCCGCAGCCAGAAGGCACCAGGTACACACACACACACACACACACACACACACACAGGTGATGCTCAGCTCCCCTGTGAAGGGTTGAGGGGAGCTCAACCTACCGTCCTTCACCCTATCATAGGCGTCTCAGTCCCAGGCTATGGATTTGACCACACTTCACACTTCTTCTCCTTACCTGCTCAACTGACCTTGTGGTCACCCTCCCTCTCTAGCTGTCTCTCTCTCTCTCTCCTCTACCTTTCATTATTAAAAAACATCAGCTCATCCGATTCCTGTATTCTTTGTTTCTGTCCCTCTCTCCCTCCCGTGTCCCATTTGTAGGGAAGCTAAAGGAGTGGTCTCTGGTGCTGTATGGCACCTCTATGCACCCGTACTCTGGACGCAGTGACAAGCCCCGTTCTGTCTCCGCTGTGGAGCAGCCTGCTGACGATGACACCCACGAGTACAACGGTCAGTGGTGACATTGTCACGCGCCCTGGTTGAACTTTGAACTCAGATGCTCCTAAAGGAGCGGTTTGAATGAAGCCACTTAGTATGCCCTCATTCAAAGTCACTCAGCACTGTGTATTTAATCTTATATTCAGGCTCTCCCTTTCTCTCTCTCTCTCTTTCTCTCTCTCACTCACACACACACACACACACACACACACACACACACACACACACACACATATATATATATATATATAAATGCCATGTTTTTCCCAAGGCTGTAGTTTTGCTGATGTCAGCTGAAATAATGACCGTCATGACTGTGGTGAAGATGTGGATTGTCACGCTGGTTATGGGACTTCCTACCAGTACATTTCCTGTCCTGGGGTTATTTCAATGAATGAAACTTGTATAATCCAAAACTGTTGTTAACTGACTAGACGATTGATTTCTAGGAGTTGTTATGTAAAATGATATGTAATTCATTAGGCTCTCAGATGTTTTTGTTCTTTATTAAAAACAGTTTTTGAAAATTACACATCCTGAAAAAAAACAATGTTTTTCACAGTTTTGTTGTGATAAAGACTGATATTGTTTTTTTTATTGATTTTTTTACTTTAAATACAAATTTAACTTCACATCAATAAATTAAAAACATGAAATTAAACATAAATCCTAGAATTTACAACTGTCCCCAAGTCATGCCTGGTCACGTTTACATAAAACACTACATAAACAATGTGCAGTACGCCTTTAAAGTTATGACTCAAGGCTGTGACCAAGGTGATGCTGAAATTGATCAAGGGTAAGTCCTCATTAAATTATTTGATTTTAAACTGTTTGGAGTTTTCTGTATTCTATTTTTTAGGGGGACAATCTAAAGGGTCAATGGAATTGTTGTATATCTAAAATATGTCTGAAAAGGTCACTAAAATCCTTGCTTACATGCGAACTGGTTTGTCACAGCCAGAGAAATAGCGATTAAATTGACTGACCATCAGGCCCGGTCATGTCAGGCCCATCATAGTCCTGTATAGATAGATAGATAAATAAACTTTTCATCCCCAAAGGGAAATGACAGTGTTCCAGCAGCACAAACAGAGAATTCACAGATACATACATACATACATTTTATATAACTGACCTACTGGTTAGCGCTTCGGACTTGTAACCGGAGGGTTGCCGGTTCGAACCCCGACCAGTAGGCACGGCTGAAATGCCCTTGAGCAAGGCACCTAACCCCTCACTGCTCCCCGAGCGCCGCTGTTGTTGCAGGCAGCTCACTGCACCGGGATTAGTGTGTGCTTCACCTCACTGTGTGCTCACTGTGTGCTGAGTTTGTTTCACTAATTCACGGATTGGGATAAATGCAGAGACCAAATTTCCCTCACGGGATCAAAAGAGTATATACTTATACGTATATATACTTATACTTAGATGAGATGTGACTGGGCCTGACAAATAGCGTATTCGTTCCTATTAGTTATTTTCAAAATTGCATTTTATTCAAGAATAAAAACATCCTAATATGGCACAATAGCTGTTCCTCGTAGTTTAAGATTGCCTCCATATGACTCAATGTTCAGATTCAAGATTTTTTTTTTTTTTTTGTTCCAAGATGTTTTAAGTGAAAATGTACGTACGTTCCTGGTAAATTTGTCCCTTATAATATTAATGTAATATATGTGTGTGCGTGTGTGTGTAGGTCCCTGTGACTCAGAGTGCAACGAGCGCGGCTGTGAAGGCCCTGGTCCCCAGCAGTGTATTAACTGCCTCCACCACTTCCTCAAGTTCAAGAACAACACCAGGTTAGCTGGCATGCAGAATTGAGAGGCCACCCCTGTTTTTTAAACCTTAGCTCTGAAACCGATGACAAAGTTCTAGCTGAATCATTCCATATAACTGGCCTACTGCTTATGGAGTTTTGCTTAAAAGTCGTGTAATGACCCGTGTCCTGCCACAGGACATGTGTGTCGGAATGTCCACCGGGCTTCTTCCCTGATGACCGTCAACGCTGCAAGAAGTGCTCGGCCCTGTGCGAGTCCTGCGTGGGCAGCCGCAGTGACCAGTGCAGCTCCTGCAGACAAGGCTTCTACCTGAAAGAGGGAGCCCAGACCTGTGTGCCCTCCTGTCCTGATGGCTTTTATCTGGACCAGGGTATATAGCATCACTCCGTCAAACACATCCACATTTGGATATGTATACAGTACTGTTTTTTTTTTTTTTATTACAAATTGTAGAATTTTTTTGTTTTTTGTAAAACATTATGCTACATCCAGGTGTGTGTGTGTGGACTGCTGATGTAGTATTGTAATATGCATTGATCTAGATGATGAGGTTGTATGAGTGGTTTTATTTCTAATGTGTGTATTTGTATTTCATGTGTCAGACTCAAAAAAGTGCAGAAAATGTCAAGAGAACTGCAAGAAGTGCACAACTGCAAACATCTGTACTGAGTGCAAGCCTGGTCTTAGGTAACACGTGCACATGCGCACGCACACAGACACACACACACACACACACCACTGGTAAACACTGTCTGATTATTTCAACACACAAGCATTTGTTTACATTGGGCACTGCACATAAATGTATTGTCCGGTTGAGTACACTGTTTAACACCGCATACACAGATGCACTCAGTCATTCATACACACATACCATGCGCCATTGCTTCAGAGACACACACAGATTTCTCGGACATTCCCGTCCTTGTGTGAAACATCTGCAGAAGTCTTTAGAATGCATCATGAGTAGTCAGACTCTGAGATCATACGCTTTTTGTCAGTCATCCTCTGCATTCTTTCTTCTCTTTCTTCCTCTCTGTCTTTCTTGTCCTCCTTTTCCATCTTTTCACTCTCTCCCTCTCCTATTCCTTCTCTTTCTCCCTCCCCTCATTCCATCCCCTTGTCTCATATGTTTCTATATTTCTCTTTTCTCGTCCTCATGGTTTTCTTTGTTTGTTTTTGTTTATTTTTGTGTAGTCTGCAGGACACCCGTTGTCAGCTGGCATGTGAGCCGGGCACCTACTATAACGGGCACAGACGAGCGTGCGAGCCATGCCACTCTGCGTGTGCAACATGTGCTGGTAAGACATATACAAACACAAATATACACACACATATACAAACAAACAAATATACACACACATATAAAGCCATAAACACACATGATCTCTGTGTGTCTCGGTCACAAACACACACACAGACACACACTCCACTCCTATTTGCTTGCATCAGGCTGTTGGTGTGGTCATGGTTTAACTGTTCCTCCTTGGCAGCCTCGTTGCTAGTCGAGTGCGTTTGTGCTCCTCCGCCCTGCCGACCCTTGTGGACAGTGTCCCTGAAATTCTCTCAGCTGTCATAAACAAGGCTGTTTGCTCACACGCTGCGCCACTGGGCCCTCTTTGGTTGCACATGTGTGCCAAAAGATGCTTTTTCATCACCTCTAATGGTGATTCCACATTTCTACTTTGTTTGTGTGCATAAGTATAGATACTCCTTTGATCCTATGAGGGAAATGTGGTCTCTGCATTTATCCCATCCGTGAATTAGTGAAACACTCAGAGCACACAGTGAGGTGAAGCACACACTAACCCGGAGCAGTGAGCTGCCTTGCTACAGTGGCGCTCGGGGAGCAGTGAGGGGTTAGGTGACTTGCTCAAGGGCACTTCAGCCGTGGATGTGGGCATGGGAGAGCAGTGCTCAACCACTTCCCCCACCCACATTTTTCCCACTGGTCAGGGATTGAACCGGCAACCCTTCAGTTACAAGGCCGAAGCCCTAACCACAGCTGCCCTATGTGTGGGAGGAGTTGAAGAGATTTTCCATGTTACTCATGACTTTGAAGTATGTTTATGTGGGATCACATTTTAATTGTGTGTGTGTGTGTGTGTGTGTGTGTGTGTAGGTACAGGAATGGAGGCGTGTCATGAATGTGCAGAGGGCTACTACCTTGAGGACTGGAGGTGTGTGTCCAGCTGCAGTGTTGGGTACTACATGTCCGAGCAGAAGGGCGAGAATGGAGACATCCAAAAATCGTGCCGCAAGTGAGTGTGTGTGTGTGTGTTCATCTGTGTGAATAGGAGTGCAGGTAGAGGAGACACATATGACTGTGGCCAGTGACTAGCATTCACATTGACTGTGGCCAGTGACTAGCATTCACATTGACTGTGGCCAATGACTAGCATTTGAAAAAATATAATGTCCGCAACACTGCTATTGACTCCCAATTATTTATTGCAACGTTTCGACCCTGCTGGGTCTTCTTCAGTCATTTGCCTGAAGAAGACCCAGCAGGGTCGAAACGGTGCAATAAATAATTGGGAGTCAATAGCAGTGTTGCGGACATTATATTTTTTCAAATGAGTATAGTTTTCTTTTGTCCTGCACCTGCCAGAAGGTGGGATGTGCACACTACAACTGTTTGCTGAACAATGACTAGCATTCACATTGACTGTGGCCAGTGACTAGCATTCACATTGACTGTGGCCAGTGACTAGCATTCACATTGACTGTGGCCAATGACTAGCATTCACATTGACTGTGGCCAGTGACTAGCATTCACATGGTGGGTGGAGTAGAGCAGTACGTGGTACTCGCACCGTCGGACAGTCGCTTAACCCAGGTTCAAATCCCCAACCTACCGTTGAGAGTCAGTTTGAATGAAATGTCCTGCTAAATAGTCGTAAGTTTCCCTGCCCCCTCTGAACCCCTCTCTCCTCCCCAGGTGTGACTCCACGTGTTTCTCGTGCACTGGGCCAGGCGAGCGCAACTGTAGCGTCTGTGTGAACGGCTACAACCTGGAGGATGGCGTGTGTGTGGTCAGCACTATCTGCAAAGATGGTGAGTCCATCCCTCCTCTTGTCTCCTCTCCTCCGTTCATCTCATCCCCCCATCTCTGCTTTTACTTCTCTCCTGGCCTTTCTCCTCTCCTCCCTCCTGATTTGTGACCCCTTTCCTCTCTCCACCTTTTGTTCTCTCCTCTCTTACTTCTCTCTTCCATCTGCCCTGCCCTTCCCTGCCCGGTGCCCATTCTGTACACTGAATCATTCTGTTCTGTGATTGATAAATAATACAATATGTGCATGTCATTACCACACATGGCTGTCTGTCACTCACTCACCTTGTGGCCCAGGAACAATCAGACTACACATGTGTAGGCACAGGTGCACACACACACACACACACACACACACACACACAGTTTTGTGTAATAACAGACTGAGGGAAGTCCTATTCCAAGGGTTTGAAGCACAATGACACTGTTCCACTCCTACTTGATTGTACACTGTGGTCCCAGTTGTTTTGTAGTCTCACAGAGCCAAGCATGTAGCTCTCTCTGTGTCAGAGAAGAAACAGCTGGTTTTGGGAATTTCATCTAAATATTGATGGGATCAGCTTGTGTTTATTCTGATTCAGACATTTGGGAAGTTATTTATTTCACAGTTCAAAGTAGTTGAGCAGATTTCTCATACATGAGAAGTGATTTTGTCCCACTGTGGGTAGATTTTAGAAGGTTGATCAGCCTTTTTAGAAAAACAAGAAAAGCTATACACATCCAACCCAAGTTAGACCAGGATGCAGGTAAAGGCAAATCTGAAAAGGATGAATGTCCAAACACCAGACAATACTTCCCCAGGCGGAGTCTTGCATAAAGTGCTGAAGTCATCTGGCCACCACTAAGCCTTTATTGAAACACATACACATACAAACACACAGGACTGATACAAACAGCTGAGAGTTGGTCAAGAGTGTGTGACAGACCCCCTCCTGTGGCCTCTCAGATCTTCTGGGGGAGTGACCCCCAGGCTTTCTGACAGGACTTGACCACAATCCCACAATGCCGTTGGAATGTGTTTGATTCTCTGATTATTGTCACTTTCTAAATGTGTGTTCTCTCTCTTTCTCTCTCCCTCTCCTTCTCTCTGCCTGTCTGTCTGATGGATCGAACCCAACCAACCAACCAACCAACCAACGCCTGATTCTCGACACTCTCATCCCTCCATCTCCTCTTCTTTCTCTTCCTTCAATCCCCCCTTTGCGGTCTTCCTCTCTCCTCTCCTCTCCTCTCTTCACCTCCCCCCTCCTGTCCTCTGGAAAGCAAATGAAGAGTCGTGGGCTGAGGGCAGCTTCTGTGTTCTGGTGAAAAAGAACAATCTGTGCCAGCGAAAGGTTCTGCAGCAGCTGTGCTGTAGAACATGTTCCTTAAAGGGCTGACGGGGGTCGAGGGGGAAAGAGAGGGGAAGGGGGGGAGGAGGAGGAGGAGGAGGAGAGGGGCGGTTAATGCCCCTGCCCCTTTCTTGAAACCACGGCCAATTCCACCCGCCCGCCCGCCCACGCCATGCACGGGACTGCGTCTCCGCCGGCGGCGCCACAACAACAACACACCTACCTTCTGTAGCGGAGCATCAGCACTGCCTGAATAAAAGTGAACCACGTGTCAGTATTTATGACCAAAGCATGGATGCCAAATCACCTGTCTGCTCTCTCCTGTCACAGGAGTCCACTGTCTGTGTGTGTGTGTGTGTGTGTGTATGTGTGTGTGTGTGTGTGTGTGTGTGTGTGTGTGTGTGTGTGCGTGTGAGTGAGAGGGTGTGAGTGTGTGCGTGTGTGCGTGCATGTATGAGTGTGTGTTTTTGTTCTTAGACCGTTCATGAGCCCTCAGCAACGTGTAAATAAACAAGATTATCTGGTCTCCTATCTGCATAGGGACATCTCTGTTCGCACACGTGCACATGCTCACACACAAGCACACTTGTTTCCACTCGCTCACACACACACACACACTTGTCCATGTTCACTTGATCACAACCATTCACTTCCTCACACGCTCGTGCACCAGTGCTTTGTTGCATTTCAGACTTCTACATACACATATACACACGCACACACACACGTACACGGATTAACACACAGCAGCATCTGGTCTGACTTCACTCTCCTGTGGGCACACACATGCTGTGGGCACACGCTCATGCTCTCGTACACAAATGGGCACATGCACACACAAAGGCACTCGCATGCAAATACATGTTCACTCCCAGATCCACTTGCACATGCCAACAGACTCGGTCACGCCCTGGTCACTCTCTCAGCCACTGACCTGCGCACACCCACTCTCACACTCTCACATTCCTACTCACTCATGCTCACTCACTTACTTACACCCACTCTCAAACAAGAGCCAGAGCCCCCCCAGCACACAAACAAACAAACAAACAAACAACAAACACACCCATAATGTTGCATTGAGTAGTAAAGTAATAATGCAATAATGAATGCATCTATATTCCAATGCTTTCATTAAACATGCTAATCATTAATTTATCTAAGTCCTGTAGATAATGTTTTGATTATTTTTATTAATTAAATCCAGTGATTTTTATTTGTCAGGTGTGGGGTCCTTTATTTCCCCAATGGTGGGGTTTAGGTCAAAGTGAATGTTGAGTTTGATGCTGATTTATCCAAAGGCTGTGGAGATGCATTGATATGATTCAGAGCAACACACATCTGTTTATTTTGTCCTGTCATGCTGTGGTGTGGTTGGGATAAGGGATGTGTGTCCAGCAGGTGTGTTTGTGTGTTTTGAAGAGAGTGCTGGTGTGTGTGTAGGCCCCAGTGTGCATTGAGCTGCAAAGATGTCTGAGGAATTTGCATTCTTGGGCAGCACTAAATCCGTATAGTGGCTGCGCTCTTCAATCAGGCAGCACTAAACTTCCTGATGTCCTTATTGTGGCTGTGCTCTTCAATAAGTAAAGAGGAATTGACTGAGACAAACTCATTCCTGACAAAAGAAAATACAAACCACTTGTGTCCGATCTCTCCTGTCAGTCTATCCCATGAGTGTAGTTTCTGTCTCTGAGAATGGGACAGTAGATTAAACTACAGAGAGGATACTACACTGAAGATCATACAAGGAAGAGGAAGCTCACCTGCAGGAGCACCTCAGAAGGATCACTCAGGTGGTGAAATGTTCATCATGTGATGAGAAGCTGCAGAATGATGCAGAATGTGGATTTGTCTAGAAACGGAGAATGCTGTTTGAATGAGAAGCTGCAGAATGATGCAGAATGTGGATTTGTCTAGAAACGGAGAATGCTGTTTGAATGAGAAGCTGCAGAATGATGCAGAATGTGGATTTGTCTAGAAACGGAGAATGCTGTTTGAAAGGTGGACGTAAAGAAACTATTCCTGCTATTCCAAGGAAGAGCAGAGGAACACGAAGAGAGCTGAGCTGGTGTGGAAGACACATATAAGCAAGAGAAATGGCACAGAGGTTAGAGGAAAGCTGACATGCGGTCACACATCTGAAAAGCTTAAGCAAGGTCTGTCCAAGGTCTAAGGAGTAACCATATGAATAGTAAAGATGTGGAGGAAGAGAAGGCTGGTGTGATGTGAAGAGTGCATATCTGACTGACTGAAAGATCTGCTGTTTTGGAGATTACAATGGTGTGCTGAGAAGAACAAGGGAAATGTGTCGTTTTCTCAAGTCAAACTAGACATGGTATTGCATAAGTGGAGGTAGCTTTTCAAATATTCAACAGCATGATTACAGTGTGTATTGAAAGTCGGTAAATTGCTCCCTCAAACAAGCAAATGTCTCCCAGAATACCACCTTAACTCAAGCACAAACCAAAAAAGTGCTGACGTGTTGACCCTTCCATAGAAAAAGAGATAATCAGCCTCAGAATCTTGCTCTTCACTCACACACTAGTAATCCCTGATAGTTGATATATGCTGTGACCTGTTGTTCTGTATGGATGGATGAACAGTATCCAGAGCACAGATCCTCTGTCAATCATTCTAGGTAAGGTTTCAGTATCCTCTTTTCTCAATTCAACAAGGATGTGATAATAAAAGGCCAGCTAACTTAATGTGCTTTGTGTGATGACTTGTTTAAAAACAAAGGAGACATTGTGCTGTTCACTTGTAAAAGAATTCAGAAATGCACTAAGTATGTCTTTAAAAGGATCAACATAAAACCTTGAGATGTGCCTCTGGACGTGTGCTGTCATTGTAAAGTACAACTAAGATGAAATGTTGATAAAGCATCCACTAGCTGTGTGTGTTACTGCAGGCCTCTGCTCACTGCGGGCTCCCTGTCTCCTGGTCAGTGAGGTCCTGGGGTAGGGTGTTTACTCCACCATGACAGTGAAGGAGTGGTTTGTGTTTACATTGGCATACTAACCAAGTAACAAAAGCTATATTCTTTTTTTTTTTTTGCTGGCATTCTTAATGAACATGACATGAACTCACACTTAACTGCTTTTTTCATGATAACCACTGTTGTGTGTGTGTGTGTGTGTGTGTGTATGAAACATTGCTTAGCTGCCAACTAACCCATATGTAGTAAAGCTCAGCTTCTCTGGCCTGACTTCATCTACCTTGGCATCATAGAGCGCGAGTCTCAACCCCCAAGCGTCCACCCTCACCAACCCTTCTAACCCTCCTGCACCCCTCAGTATCACCCCTCCACTCAACACTGCTGCTGCTGCCACACCACTCACCAGGGCTTTGACATGGGCTCACTCTTCATGGCTGCATGCTCACTTAACAACATAGTTTGGCCATTGCAGGTGCTGCAGGGGCAACTCACATGTATGTGTGTGTGTGTGTGTGTGTGTGTGTGTGCGTGTGTTCGTTCCTTTCTCAGGAGAGTACTACAGTAGACATGAGCAGTGCCATCATTGTGATTTTAGCTGTGAAACGTGCACTGGACCGGAGCCTGAGGACTGCATGCGCTGTTCCCGCATGCGGTACGTGTCTGAGTTTGCACACTCCACTCCACTCCACTCCACTCACTGGTCACTTCATTTGGATGGAGAATGGGCTGGAATGCTCTACTAGCCTGTGACTGTGATTGGTCCTCACAGGTATGTAATTCATGTTTTGCTTGTTTTGCGTGCTTGTCCTTGACTCTGTCGTGTATTCTTCCTTGTGTTTGCGTTGATATCTGCAGGCTGTACGATAATGGACGGTGTGTAATTCGCTGTGATTCTGGCAAGTATGCAATGGGGGGGCATTGCCGCTTGTGCCACCACACGTGCCACGAGTGCTCAGACGATGGCCCCACCAACTGCACCAGCTGCGACACAGGTGACCTGTCCAGCCACTGAGAGTCGGTACATTGCACATGAAGCAATGGACTCAGCATCTTAATCAGAATTCTCTTTTTTCTTCTTTCTATTTGATTCCCCTTCCTCTCTTTCTCCTCCCTCTTGCTGCATCTTTCTTTGACTCGACACTTCCATTCCCTCTTGGCCCTTGTCCACTCTGCATCTTCTGTCTCCTCTGACTTTGGACTCCACTGACTTTCTTTCTTGCTCTCTCGCCCCACCCCTCTGTCTTTCTCTCTGGCTTGCATCCCTTTCCTTCTCTGTATTTTTTGTCTTCCTCTCCCTCCTGCCTTCCATCTCTCTCTCTCTCTCTCTCTCTCTCTCTCTCTCTCTCTCTTCCCTCTCTCTCCTGCTCTTTCGTCCCTTTGCAGATAGCTCTGGGGTGGCCCGGTATTTGTTCGAGGGGCAGTGCCGTGACTCATGTCCCGAGGGCCACTTCCCGTACCACTTCCTGACGCGCAGTGAGTGCAAGACGTGCCCGGAGCACTGTCGCGTGTGCGCGACCGCTGAGACGTGTGTCCACTGCAGCCCTGGCTTCTACCCCAAGGACGGAGAGTGCCTACCGCTCAGCTGCGGGGAGGGTGAGGCCTGCGCATAACCGCACCCACTAAACAAAAGCACAAAACCCCTCGATGGGACAGGGGCAAACAGAGGGGATGAGACAGTAGGATGTGTGAGAGTGCAAACAACAGGGCTGAGAGAGGAGAACGTGACTGATGGAGACAGAACAGTCCGACCTGGTTTAGAGAGAAATATATTTCATTTATACCATGATGACTGTCTATGGTAATAACATACAGCATACTATTTTGTCTCACTCAAATATATACAATACAGCTGTGGGAGAAATGACTGCACGACTGCACATTTTTCTGATGACGGTCATATTCAAATGCAGTGGTCTATTCATTTTGAATATGACCATCGCTCAGCAACCATATGATGACAGAGAAATGTGCAGTGATCTCTTAATTTTCTAGAGCTGCTATATACAGTTGAAACCAGAAGTTTACATACCCTTAGCATACACATGCTAAAGTTGACTAAAAAGAGGAATACAAAATAATCTTTTGGAAATTGACCTCTTGAAATTGAAAAAATGAGGAAAAATCCAACCTTTAAGGACACCAATTTTCTGTGTGAATGAATAATGTATTGTAAATAAATAAATGTTCTTCCTTAAAATACAGGTGCTCATAAGTATACATACCCCTATGTTAAATTCCCATAGAGGCAGGCAGATTTTTATTTTTAAAAGACAGTTTTTTTCATTGATCCAGGATACTATGCATCCTGATAAAGTTCCCTTGGCCTTTGGAATTAAAATAGCCCCACATCATCGCATACCCTTCACCATACCTAGAGATTGGCATGGTTTTATTTCAGTTTGCATTGAGCTCAATGCAAATCACACCAGCTAATAGGCTAACCGATTTTCTTTTATTTTTTATTATTTTTTATTTTCAACTTTAGCATGGGTATGCTAAGGGTATGTAAACTTCTGGTTTCAACTATTCCCTTCAAAATGTGTGTGTGTGTGTGTGTGTGTGTGTGTGTGTGTGTGTGTGTGTGTGGTGCAGGCGAGATGGAGGATGATGACCATGAGGAGTGTGTGACCTGTGAGGAGGGCTGTAAGAGCTGCTTAACAAGTACGTTCTTCAAAAACATGCCAACACACACACACACACACACACACACACACACACACACACACACACACACACACACACAATTCACACAGAGGCAGACACCAATAATGACTCCCTGTCTATTGCAGTTAATCGGTTCCACTGCAACACCTGCTACCCTGACTACTACCAGTGAGTCACGCAGTCTTCTGTGGTTACTTTAAAGTATTTGTGTCGGCTTTGAAATAAGATACGTGTGTCTGACTAGGGGACGTACCAGCCTTTTTGACTGTTCCGTACTGTACTTGTAATGGCCATAGCAAGAAACAGTCATAGAGCACAGGCCAATTAGAAACAGTCGTAGAGCACAGGCCAATTAGAAACAGTCATAGAGCACAGGCCAATTAGAAACAGTCATAGAGCACAGGCCAATTAGAAACAAGTCATAGAGCACAGGCCAATTAGAAACAAGTCATAGAGCACAGGCCAATTAGAAAAGCGTAATTTCCACATCACATCACTCTCTCCCTTGTTAGGAATCTAGCAATACACCTGGAAGATGCTTAAAGATGTTGGCCAATCAGAGTGAAGCTAATTATGCATGCACAATTTTATATCAAAATAAAAGCTCAGCTGCAGAATAGAATATAGAATAGGAAGTTTGCTCTGCCACTGGTCAGGTAATTGGTCTGGTATGATGATCATGCGTCCACTGTTGTGGTCAGGTACGGGGTAATGTGCCACAGGCACTGCCCTGATGGGACGTTTGGAGTGAACAGCACGCGAGTATGTGAGATGTGTGAGCATCACTGCCGCATCTGTGACGAGTCCCAGTGCTACTGGTGCGAGGATGACTACTACCTGTCAGGTAAAAAAAACAGTTTATCTCTGTTTGCATGCATTTGTGTATTGGAGTTTTTTTTATATGATGTTTTTTCCAAGGATCTTAACCAAGATAGTTTCCTAACTCTGTACATACAGTATGTGTGTTTCTGTTCGCGTTTTTGTGTCTCCCTGTATATATCATGTGTAAGTTCAGTGTAGATTTCTGTGTGTGTGTGTGTGTGTGTGTGCCTGTGTGTGTGTTTTCTTGTTGTGCGTACGGCTAACCTGTGGCCACATGTCTGTGTCTGATGCCGATGGGGATGCCGTCCTCCCAGATGACAAGTGTGTGAAGGAGTGTGCAGAGGGTCTCTATGGTGACGCGGAGCGCCGCGAGTGTGTGGACTGTCACCATGGCTGCCGCACCTGTAAGGGCCCTGCCCATGACGACTGTGACTCGTGCGAAGATGGACTGAAGCTGGAAAATGGGCAGTGTGTCCACACTAATCTGAGCAGCACCTGCCGGCAGGATCAATTCCTCAGTGGTACTGCCCCACACACTCACACAGAGCTTACGAATGCACATTGTCTCCTCTGTTTCCTCCTTGTGTTTGGTTGTGTGTGGTTGTATCTGTATGTTTCTATCTACTGGATGAGTGTGTGGATTTGTGTATGGTTCTATCTGTGTGTGTGTGTGTGTGTGTGTGTGTGTGTGTGTGTGATTTTCAGAAAAGGAGGAGTGTTTGTCATGCTCTTCTGACTGTGGCACCTGCTCTGGTCCATTGGACAATCAGTGTGACACCTGCGACTCAGGTACTGTATATAAGCCTCTTCTCTTCAGTTACCGTGTCTGTGCCGATCTTCTCTTATACATGTGTGTGTGTGCGTGTGTGTGCAGGTCGCTTCCTTGCTCCGGATCAGCGGTGTGTGAGGCATTGTCCGGCAAGGAGCTTTGGGAACGGGTCGTCGCGGCGCTGTGAGGAGTGTGTGTCGGGGTGTGCGCAGTGTGAAAACGCACAGAGCTGCCAGCTCTGCCAGTCCACACCTGTCCAGCTCTACCTCAAAGATGGCCGCTGTGTGCCCGAGTGTCAGAGGTCAGATTCACTTACCACACAATAAAGTTGAATCTAATCTAATCTAATCTAATCACACAAACGCACGCACGCACACACACACACACACACACACACACACACACACACACACACACACACACACACACACACACACACACACACACACACACACTTTGTATTCTGCTGACTCCCACAATGTGTGGACCAAAGTCCTCTTGTGTATGCGCATCATAATGTCAGTAATATAGGAAATAATTCCTTTTGTACTTTAGTGAAATTCTGTACTGTCTATGAATGATGTCTATAAAAGTGCAAACAGCTTTTGCTTTGGTGGATGGAATTCCTTCCATAACATGCTGACTCATGAAATATATCAAACCATTCATGTACATCATGATTTCTGTATTACAACTTTGTGTTGTGTGGACAGAATTTGATGGCTCGGGATGCCTATATAACGTGGACAGATTTACTGTCTCTCAGTGTTTTGTGGACGTGCTAATGTGTTTGTAATAAATGAATGGCTGTCATAGTCCAGAGGCCATTCTGTTCATTAAATACCACACACTCACACAGATCCTCAGTGTCATCCTTTATCAATACTCACGTCTATCCACACTTCCTAACTGCTGTGTGTGTGTGTGTGTGTGTGTGTGTGTGTGTGTGTGTGTGTGTGTGTGTGTGTGTGTGTGTCCTTTCTGCAGTGGTTACCCAGAGGGGGGAGTGTGTGTGTCCTGTGACCCCCACTGTGAGACGTGTGAGGGGCCACAGATTTGTGTGCGCTGCATGGAAC
>NC_063193.1:23452022-23509522 GCF_017589495.1 Alosa alosa
CTTCAATGAGGGAGGACATTTTGTCACCTTCCCCTAAACTGTGCTTCATCAACTCTGTCTCTGAGCCCTATGACCTCATCATAGCTTGGTTTTGCTGATGCATTTTTGCTGTGAGATGAGATCACAGACAAAAGTGTGTGGCATTCCAGTATGGACTTAATCAAGGGGAGAAAACATCTCAAAGATGATCAAGAGAAATCTTATGCATCATAGCAAAGGGGTTGAATGAACATCAATGTGATATTTCAGTTTTTCCTTTTTAAATACATTTGCTTAATGTTGTTAATTATGGAAATGTATATTGATGAGGGAAAACGAGAATTAAATTTTTTAGTATAAGGCAACATAAAATGTGAAACACTTCAGCTGATGTAGCAGGAATGTTATTCCTCATTCTGTAAGTCACTTTGGATAAGTGCCTGCTAAATGAGTAAATGTGTAAAAATAAGTGTTCCTGAATGCACTGTAACTTATCTACTTCGTTTCTAGGTAATGCTAGCTTATTTGGAGTACTGGTCCAATGTACAGGGAGATGAGGGAACAGAAGGACACAGATCAAAAAACAGATTCCATTGATTTAATTAGGACAGGATACCAGGCAGCGGCATACAGTTGCAGGCAGGATAATTGAGCGTGCACACACACACACACACAGTAAGGCTGGTCCCTGGAGACAGACTCACAGCAATCAGAATGGCAGAGGTGAAAACTCCTAAGGAGTATGAACTCTATCATACATACATACTCACAAAAACAAATATATATATATATATATACACTTATAGAAATATATATATTAACAAATTACTGGAAGTTTAAAATGGGAGTCATGACAGATTGAGCAGTAACCTTTTATTGAGTTCTTTCAAATTGTTCATTTTCACCTGAGGTCAGTAACTTACAGTTAAATACAGCAATTTATTCCTGTGTGAAAGGGACTATGACTGTGTGTATGTGAGCTTATATAGCATTATTGGTGACAGAAAATTGCTTCTGCATAAACAGTGAACAGGAAAGAGAGAGGAAGTCAAAGGCCTCCAGACAGGCTAGCCTTGATACAGGCCCCCTAATCTATCACTAATTATGGCTGGATGAAGGAACAGACTGTGACGACCACGTCTCCACTCGTCTCACAAGAAGCAGGGGTTCAGTGCGTTACATCTGAGGACTCTTAGATCTATGGTACAGGTGCATAATGCCGTGACAGGCGTGGGATAAATGCTTCTGGGGGCAGACAAAGCTAACTCAGCTGTACACACACACACATACACACACACACACACACACACACACACACTCTCTCTCTCTCTAAAGCCAGCTTTCTCATACAGACTGCTCTCGCTCACCTCAATCACAGATGTAGGAAAGCCAACAATCATAAATGATACTCTTCTATACAAATCAAAATTGTATACATTAACCAATTGATTATGATCAGAAATATTTACAAACTGCTTTTGGCAGAGTCACCATATGAATTCAGCCAGCACGTTTCTCTCTCTCTCTCTCTCCTTCAGTCTCTCATAGATAAAGGCCCCTCCTCTCCTCGATGACCCTGAGCTGATGGACTTTCCACTGGGAGTCTCCAGCACTAAGCCACTCAGATAGCAGCACTCCTCACTCCTCTATCTCTCCCTCTTGACCTTCGTCTACCTTGCACTCTTTCCCTAAATCACCATCTCTCCATCCATCAAATCACCCTCAAATCACCCTCTCTTTCCTTTCTGCTTCTTGAGGGGTGAAAGCACTGATCACAGGAGGACTGTAAACACGCGCACACATGCATGCACACACATACACACACACACACACACACACACACACACACACACAGTGGCCATTTATGATATGGTTTGATTCTGTTGATATTGTTGATGTTGACGTTGCGGTCTTGTCCACTGGCACGGTAAAGAGGTCCTTGAAGAAGTTGTCCTCCTTAAGTTTCTGGTGTTCAGGAAGGTCCAGTTTCTGCTTGGCTTCTTCTATGTCATTGTGGATTGCTGTGATCAAAGCATCTGCATAGATACAGAAAATGTGGAGTAAGTAAACAGCATTACGTTTGTTTGTCCCAGTGATTCAATGTTTGCAATAGATCCCCAGCTGGTTGTAACACATGCTAAATAACAGTTTTTTAAGAGATGAAAAGAAGCAGAAACAAACTCAGAGGATATACAGTAGTGGGCAAATCTAATGGAGCTTTTTACACTTCCTGGATCATCTGGTTGAATTTGTTTAAAGAGAATGAGAAATAAATATGTAATTAGAACATTACCAAAACTAAAAGGGCTCCTAAGACTAGGAGAGCACAGTACTACGTGGATACAGATAATGCAGCACATTGTCAATGTCACTTTTTGCAGAATGTGAATTAAAAATGTATACTGCATAATGCATACTGCCATTTTAAATATATTAGTGTGTGGTTAGTAATACATTATGCTATACTGAATGGTTGTGGAGAAAAAGCCACACAGTTGGACTCTCTTGCACTACCATCACCACAAATGTACATGTCTGAATACAAAACCATCAAGTGGCTGCTTTGGGGCTCAAAAAGATTCATTTTAAATGGGCACAGGAACATCAAATGAAAAACAACACCACACTTTAAAATCTAGCCTAGCAGAACTTTTTCTCACATTTCTGTGGTCCCCTTTGAAACGTATTGCTTTATGACCTATTGACTTCAACCCCAACCCCCATCCCCAACAACATGAACAAAACCTGAATTTTATTTTACACATCAATTGTGAGAATCATGGTAAGTATCAAAGCAATACTGCTGAATACATTTTGTAAATACAAGGAGGATAAAAAAAATTAGACCAGTCTTCTAAAACTATTTTTCGCAAATGGAGCGCTTTAGTTGTGGACCCGATATAGCCCAAGTGAAAATATTATTAACACAGCCATTTTCTGATACATTTTGGATTCAAGTCAAGAAAGAGTAATTCTTCCATCTTGAAATGCGCTCTCTCTCTCTCTCTAACAGTAAGATCTGAAATCGTCAAGTCTCAACATTAAGTCCTATTTAAAGGACAATTTCTTAGATCCATATATACTTTTGCTCCTTAAAAGTTTTTTTCTTCCCGGAAAACCAGGTTATATATTCGTAATCTCCTAATAATAAGCCCATTTATTTTCTGTTAAGACATAGAAAATACTGTTATGAGCAGCAAATTTTTCCTCTGGGACAACGCTATGAACTGTGGGTAATTCTCTTGAGTTAAGTCTACAGAAGTTGCAACTATTGGAAAGTGGACTTAAAGAGCTCAGCAAATCTGCAAGAGAGCCCTCATTGCACTTTATGATTTAACAGTGGAACAGCCCTAAACCCCCACAGACTTAGCAGGAAATAGCCTCAAAGTCTAAGTCTGTGAGCGTGAACATTAAGACTGGGCCAAAGACCGTCTTTATGTGAAATGCCGAAAGTGTGCATCACGATGGATGGATGTTTGTATTGGTCTTATGCTTTGTATCAACATGAATCATTCTTTTATCACAGTGATGTTATGGCCTCACCAGTGGTTTATCATTGTACTGTAGTGGCAATGAATATCACTGCAGCCTTATTCGGCATATCCTATGTTTGGACAGTGACATGCTTTGTTTGGAGAAAAGTCCATGGGGTCATTGCTAATGGAGCTATTCATACTAGGACCACAGACTATGTTTGAGAGTATGCTACATCTGTAGTTGAGTATGCCTTACCAAGCGAGTCAAAGCCTCTCTCTGGTCTGATGTAGCCAACCATCACCACACTCAAGGTCTGCCCATAGAAATCTTCTTTGAATTTGTGGATCACATGGGTCTCCTGAAAATCATATTTGAAGTTTTCAATACACAAGTAAACCTGTCCTGCTGTGAGTGAACTTATTGTGCCAGTTCTCTGTACACAGACTAAGCCAAATTGTAGATCTTTTTCAGTGGATATCATAATTGATGTTCTCTTTTGGTCTAGGACTAAGCTTAACCCTTGCACAGGACTCTGGCCCATTATGTGCAGGTACCTTTGCATACATGTGAAACATATCAGTGATTAATATAGTTCTACTGGGTGTGTGTGTGCATGGGTGTGTCTGTTCACACTGCCTCTCACCATAGACTTCATTGTGTTTTTGAAGTACGGGTTCCAGCCAATGCTCATCACCATCTTGTGAACGGGACCATTGTCCACTCTGGCCCAGCCGTAGTAGATGCCTGTGCTGATGTCTGCCGGAAGCTGCTCCACTACGCATGTTGGGAAATTTGCTGCAACGCACACAGAGCCAGAGAGAGATACTTACTACATGTCACAAATCTCCATATATCTTCATCAACCATCACCTCACTATATAGTCCAAACATCAACACTACCATTAAAATGGCATTGACAGGTCACATAATACCGCATTAACCTTAACACAAACCAAAACAACCAGCCACCTCTGCAGCTACTGTGACAGGTCTGGCACATCGCCTGCTAACAACAGACCACAGAAACCAACACCAACCGACAATCATGCCAGTTCGGTAGATGGACTCACGAGTGGATCTGATAGCTCACTCAACAATTCATCTAACTAATTGCTGTTTTGAGACTAGACACACTCGTCACATGCGTAACGTTAGACCACAATATCAGCTTTGATGCACTGGCCCCATGACTGACGGTGGGTTATGATATGACCCAGAAAAGTGACCTCGCGAAGACCCCTGACAAGTGACAACCTCTTGAAAAAGCTGTCAATTCAAAAATAACGTGAAGCCAACCGTAAGGAAAACATCTAGAGAGATATAGAAATACTAGAGTTTATCGTTAACGCTCCAACGAGGTTATGGGCAAGGTAACGTAATCTTGCTAACAGTGTCTAGATACACATCAACGACTCGAATTCCCCGAAAGACAGGGCACCGTTAATCATCTTCAAAGTGGAACGACAGGATAGAGCAGCCCCAAACCTGTCGAATCCCTGAATAAGAAGAGCAATAGTCGAGAAAGCGGCTGTTGTAACGTTAACGTTAAACGTAAGCATGTAACTTATATTGCTGATGTAAGCATGAGCTAACTTATATTGCTCAATCATAATGCAGCTAACGTTAATTGTCTTCAATGATAACTCACCTGTGGGAATACCTAAGTCTTTGCTTCCTCTGCCAAATCCATGAATCACCTCTCCTCGACAAAAATAAGGAAGACTTTTCATTTTGCCTTGAAGGGTCCTACCTTCGGTTAGGGTTAATCACCTTATCAAGCAAATGACTGGCAAGATAGCCGGACCTAACGTTAAGTGTGTCTGGCTCAGTCAGCAACAAAACGTACCCTCAATTATCTTAATTCAAGTAAAATAAGGAAATGTGAAAAATGTCTGTCTTTCTTCAATTACAAAGGGATTTTATGCTTTCCTCAGACTAACATTTTACAATTAGACATCTAACAATTACTAACATTTAATGTGCTAACCAGCTAACAGAGTTGCCGGTTGTCAAGTTTAACCGACACCTTAGATTAACTAACGTTACGTATCTGGTTAACACACATAAGTTGCTCGTTTTGCGTCTTAGTGGCCAAGTATGAACATCTACCGACAACGCTTCCCGGTAATGTGCGTAGGTAAGTTAGCTAACGATGATGACTCAAACTGCCCTATGTTGCGCGATCAACGACCTTAGCACGCACGTTCGCTTCCAACCAAGCGGAGCATAATTGTGAAAAGATTCAAAATAAAAGGCCTTATCGCAACATCGCTTGTGACTATATAATAATGATAGTCAAACAAACAAATAACACCCTCTTACCACCCAATATTATTGCCTGAAATACTTAATTTTGAAGGACACTTGAAAAGGAAGTGTTTTTAAACATCAATCCATTGTTGTGATGCGAACTTTTACTGTGGTTGGCCTACTTCACCATGACAAGCCTATCGGAAGTGGATGGTTTCGAGTTCCGATATGAAATTGCAAGATAAAAGTCCCTATTAAAATTTTTCTGATAAAAGTCTGTCAGCCCTTGTCAGCGCCAGCTCTGGCCCCTGGAGCGTTTGCACCTTGGTTTAAATGGACAGCAAAACAAAAATCTTGTTTTTCCCCCTCCTAGTTAAAAAATATGACAACCGTAGGACAGATTCCCTGTGTTCAGTGCATCACATTCGCATGCCTCCTATTTCAGTGCAAAGCCTTTCTCAACCTTTCTAATACAACCTATATACAGCCTAATCACTAGCCTATAACACTTTTGATAGTCTGTTACCACACCTGGCCAGATAACTCACTTCGTAACAACACAATGAATTGTCGTGCAGAAGGTCATTGGTTGGCTTGAATGTTTAAGTCAGTAGGGCAGTTTTTGTGCTGTGATTTGAGCTAAAACTTGATTGGATTTTTTTTTCGAGAATACTATTTTCGTTGAGGAAGGTATTAAAGGTGCCATGTGTAAGAATTGAGGTAAAAATATCCAAAAAATGAGCTACACGCATCAAAAGAATGAGAAGAAATAAGGGCGATGATGTCATTAAAAAAATGACAAGGTATAGTGCTGCAGAGATCAACCTAAATTAGCATGCTAAATTACTAGCCACAGCCCGACAGGTGTCATAATACCAGTTTGACCATGGGAGGCGGTATCGCGGGCAACATAACCGCCAGCCAAACTGTAATACTGCGTGTCTCGGTTGTTACTCTAGGGTAGACCAACTCACTTTCTGGAGGTATACTGCCCCATCTTTTATGGAATGTGGAGTATGAATTGATTTTTTGGCGGACATTACACGTGGCACCTTTAAAGGGTGTTGGTCTACCCTAGAGTAACAACCGAGACACGTGTATTGCAGTTTGGCTGGCGGTTATGTTGCCCGCATACCGCCTCCCATGGCCGAAACTGGTATTATGACACCTGTCGGGCTGTGGCTAGTAATTTAGCATGCTAATTTAGGTTGATCTCTCTGCAGCATTATACCTTGTCATTTTTTTAATGACATCATCGCCCTTATTTCTTCTCATTCTTTTGATGTGTGTAGCTCATTTTTTGGATATTTTTACCTCAATTCTTACACATGGCACCTTTAAGCTGATTACAAACAACCTTCAAGTACTTTGCTCAGGATATTACTCTGTCACGTTTGTGGTTTTGTCTTATTTCTGGTATCTTGTTTTGGGGTGTTTTTGTAGAGGGTTTTGTTCACTTTGTGGTTTCTTTGTTCTACTACTTACCATGTGCTCCTTTGTTTATTTTGCCATGTGTCTTTTTTCCCTGTCTCTGTCCCTCTCTTGTTAAGTTAATTGTTTAGCCTTGTCTGTGTTCACCTGTGCCTTGTTGTCTTGCGGTGTTCTTTGATTATCTTGTTCCATGTTCACCTGTGTCTCCTTGTTTGCACCCAATGGTTTGTGTTGTGTTCCCTTGTTAGTGTCCTGTGTATTTAAGATCTTTTGTTTATCTCAGTCTTTGCTTGGTCATTGTATGTTTAGGCCTATTGTCATGCTGTTCTGCTGCCGTCGTGTTTCCCTTGTCTCCTGTGTCACTTGTTTGTAAAATAACCTTTTAGTCAAGCTTCTGCATCTTGTCACGCATTTGGGTCTGAACCTTGGCTTACTCAGCATCATGACATAGCCTACCTAGATAGTAGGTCAAGATTTGACTTTTTAAAAGTATTTTCACGACAGCGGTTTTAAAAGCAGTCAGACGTATACCTTCTAATGAGGGGCAGACGTGGCCTACTGGTTAGCGCTTCAAACTTGTAACCGGATGTTTGCCTGTTCGAACCCCCACCAGTAGGAACGGCTGAAGTGCTCTTGAGCAAGGCACTTAAAGTGTATATGTCAGGTTAACAAAATTTTCAGAAAAGGGAAGTGAAGCAAGAAAGTAGTGATTTCTCTTGAAAATGTCAACTTTAAATACAAATATAGCTGCAAGCAGCAATGAGGGGGCCAAGCAGATAGGCCGGAGTAACCATGGCAACAAAATGCTGTTAGCTCAATGCTGCAATCAGACGTATGGCCATAAGCTGTCAAAGCAAGTTTCACGTCTAGCACGTCAAAAGTTACAAGGCAAAATGCATTTTTGCTAATTGCAGTGACCCTAGATGTCAAAGGTCACAAAATGTCTTCGGCATTCACCTGATGGGGTCATGAGTCCATGTACCAAGTTTGGTTTTGATACATGCAACGATTGCTGAGATATGAGCTCACTTCCTGTTTGGCGGCTTACAAATTTCGATTGGATGTGACGGGCTTAACGCTTCTATCAATTGTTACAGAAATAAATGAAGTGACAAGGCATGGTCTGAAGATGGTCTGTGCCAATTTTGGTGAAGATCAGATGAAATTTGTGATCTGTCTTGAAATTGTTGGTGTTTTTTGATCAAATCAAATATGGCGGCCGAATAAATTATATTGATTGACAAGTTGCCCTTTTGACCTAAGGACCTTTCACAGTATTACCAGACACCACTACAATTTAATTCTAAGCACAGCAGCAGCTACAAAAAGGCATGTTTGTGAATTACAGCGCCCCCTAGAGGTCAAAGGTCACCAAATTTCTTGAGGGTCCTCCTGATGGGGTCATGAGTCAATGTACCAAGTTTGGTTTTGATACATGCAAGGGTTGCTGAGATATGAGCTCACTTCCTGTTTGGCGGCCGCCGCAAAATTTGATTGGCTTTTCTGGCTGACGGTAATACTTCCGAAGACAAAAAGTGATAACTTTTGTGAGGCTTGGTCTGAAGATTATCTGTGTCAAATTTGGTGGGAATCAGAGAAAGTATGTGACCCTGATACATTTTAAGTGTTTTTGATGAAATCCAAAATGGCGGAAAATCCATCATGGCGGAATAGGGTGCGTTGAACTCGGCATGGTCCAAGGATTCCAACAATACCTGAGTTTTGAAAATCGGACCAACAGGTCAAAAGTTACGTGCATGAACGCACATCCAACTTTGGCCTGTTGGTGGCGCTAGAGGGTTCGAGTTGCTGACATGAAACTTGGTTACATGAATCATGGGACCGTCCCCAATCAGTGTGCCAAATTTCCCAACTTTTTTTATATCTGTTGGTTCTATGGGCTGCCATAGACTCCCATTGCATAAAATAATAATAGGAAAACGTAGAAACACAATGAGGTCCTCACAGCTTCGCTGCTTGGCCCCCAATAAAACAAATTTACGGTTATTCACATTCCATTTATGAACATTTATGAAGATTCCAGGAAACATTCCAGACACAATGATGACCTCATAAGAGGGAGTCCAGCAAAGTTGGTCAATTAAAGGATCATACAGTAGGCTTTTTTACACTGATTAGGCCAAAAACATGACTTCATTCCAGTATGTCATGCTAGAGTCTACTACCTGCCTGACATAAAAAATATCCTGACACATTTTGTCTTTACTGGCAACCATTATTGATCTTAAAATGTGATGAGGATATGGATAAGTAGCGATGCTTGAAAATGACAGTTGTGTCACTTGCCATCATATATAGGCCATTATATAGCCTAAACTAAGTAGAATCAGTAAGCAACTCATTAGTCTGTGTTTAGCCAACCAAGGGCATATATGCTTCCTGCTTTAGAGACCTGACTATAAAACCATCAGTGTACAGTATATGGGCCACCACACATTTGCTCTTTATATATCCATCTGCTTATCAACTAATGTTAGCTATAGACAGACTATTAATTTGCTTACTGATTGTACTTAACTTGTTGTATATGAAAGCCTACAGTATGTGATGGCAAATGACACAACTGCCATTTTGTGATCCGATCCTACTCACACCCCTTATCAATTTCTCACTGATGGCCATGATTTACCTACATTTTGTAGCTTATTCATCTTTACTTTGTCCCTGCCAGTCAGGCTCATGCTTATGAACCACTGGTATGCCATAGAGGAAATTTTTGGCCTTATCAGTGTAAAAGAAAATGCAGTTAAAACCCATTCTCCCCTATGCTCAACTTTGCTGGACTCCCTCTTATGAGGTTGAGCTACTGTGTCTTGAATGTTCATAAATTCAGTTCTAAAAATAACTGTAAATATTGTTCTATTGTATTTAAAGTTGATTTTTCAAGAAAAATTACTACTCACTACTATCTTGCTTCATGTTCCTTCATTTGTCAAAAATGTTTTTTTAACCTGACATATACACTTTAAGCACTGTTGTAGCAGGCAGCTCACTGCGCCGGGATTAGTGTGCTCCACCTCACTGTGTGCTGAGTGTGTTTCAATAATTCACGGATTGGGATAAATGCAGAGACCAAATTTCCCTCACGGGATCAAAAGAGTATACTTATACTACTTATTTCAGTGTTTCCCATATGACTTATTATAGTGCCGGCCCACCACAATATCAACAATGATTTTCCAGGTTGTACTAAATTGTGCTTAAATCTGGTAAATCTGGAAAATAATTCAGTGGAAATGCATGGATTCCAGTTTCTTCCAGTAGCAGCAACTGGAATCCATGCATTTCCACTGAATTATTTTTGGAATCTGATCCCTTATCATACCTGTTCATTCTTACTGCTGTTTCGACTTATCGTGACTAAATTCAAGATGGCTGCAAACGCTAAACTTCGTGAAGATACTGTCTGTATAAATTGTCTTGTAAGTAAACTACCAGTGCTTTTTCAAAGTTCTCAATGTCTCGTTTTAAATGTCAGGGCCCTCGGAAGTCTACCAATGAAGTGTGGAGATACATTGAGCCTCGTAAATGGGTGTAAAACAGTGATTTATTTGCATGGCTAGCCCGATGCTGAAGCACCACTATTGAAAAAAGCTGTTGGTAGCATCGCTAACTAGCGCCAGATTTTGGAGTGCAGGGGACAAGCCGAGATGGGCTATGAGACATACGTTCACACTTGGTATCATGTTTCAATACACTTTAGGTCAATATCAAACCGGAATTCTCCTTTAATTCTGCAAACCAACCACCACAAACGGAATTCAATTCTGTGGGAAACACTGTATTATCTTGAGAATAAAGGGAGCCAAGATATCATATACATTTTACATTCTCGTGCTACCTTGTGTGAATCTACATTGTGAGCAGTTTATACTTAATCAATCTATCCCTTTATGCAAGAAAATTATTTTACAAGTATGATCAGTTATTTTACTTTACTTTACTTTTAGCCTTTGTAGCCTAAACCATGCTCTACCTGACTTGAAAAACCTTTGTTGAAATGCAAGAAATTGAAGACTGAAACTAGGGAGTAGTCTAGGGTGTTTGGGAATGAACGTTCATTCCCAAATGCATTTATTTCGTGTAGACTTATTGTTGTCTTGTTGTCTGCAACATTTTACAAAGCACTGGCAGGGCCACCAAGGACTGTAAAGGGAATCAACAGCATTTAGCAAGCAGAAGTGTCCCAGCCCGGTGTTTAGGATGCATCGTAGACAGGTAGCCTATTTATGCCCTTCTTGTTAGCGTTGTGGCTAACTAACTTAGCTCCTATCAGTATGGTCAGAAAAGAATGAGATGACAGTCAAAAGAGACAATTACAGTGCTGTTATCAATTTGCTCGGTATAACCGACTTTATGTTTCACAAATACACCAACAATCAATCAAACAACAATCAAACCAGCCTCCATCAGTCAACCAATTAACGTTAACATAATTTTACCTATGGACATAACATTAAGCTGGTGTAAGATTAATGTTCCTGCAGTAAAAACCAAGCATGTCCGATAAACATTCTCAGGTTTATTTCGGCTTAAAGAAGTAATGAGAATTACATTTAACCTGAAAATCATTCTATCATGAATACACAAGCCACAGTGGTTAAACCGTAAGCTACTTTTGTGTTGTCGGTGTAGGAAGTCACAGTGAAGTAAAACCAGAGCCTGTTTACCAAACCAAGTCAAGTAGGCCTGATGCATGTGTGTCTTGCAGCAAGACTCTCCACCATCTGGTGGACAAACTATGTAATGCCAATACTGGAAATGCAGTCTAAATGAAGGATCATTGTTTTTCCTTTACTGATTTTAAAATTATTTATCGCCCGTTATTGCCGATACCGATAGTTAGGAAAATACCTATCGACCGATAACAACGGTCTGCCGATAAATCGGTTAGGCTCTAATCTCCTACTCCATCCCCGACTCTTTCAACTTTTGTGTAGGCCTATGTTTGTATGTATGGAATCAAAACAAGGCCATTTTATATTTTGTACCTGTGAAAATATATTTACATGTGTAATAGAGTTTTGCAGCTGTATAAAACAATTTGCACTTGTGCATGCAAACTTTGTACTGGGTGACCAAACAAACAACTTGTGATCAAACTAATGTTTTCTGTAAAAGTCTAGTGGGCCTACAGTACATGCCCACCAAGTTTTATGTGCCCCGGTGTTTCGGTGTCCTGGGTATCGTTGACCAAAATCAGGAAGTATATCCCTATATGACCACTACACTAGCTAGAGGTGGCCATAATAAGATACTATGATGGCATAATACACTATAGGCACTATCGATGGCATAATAACCTGGTCAAACGAGGAGATATATGTCACTAACATCTCATTCCAAATCCCAAAAGACATAGGCGGCTCAGGTTGACTTGAAGAGAAGAAAGTGGTGGATGGAATGAAGTGGCTTAGTCGACAAACCTGAAAGACAGCACAAGCCAAGTGTAGCCAAAGATATGTGCAAGAACATTTGTGCCTGGACTGGAAGTCCCAAGGTCAAAATGGGATACACCTCTGAACGTAGAAAGTAGAATGTAAGACAGACAAGAGAAGAAGGCTGTAGTAATGTGAAAAAAGTCTTAACTAAGTTAACTGTGACAGCACATGAGAAGCTTGAAAAATGGAACAGCTATGATACTGTGCAGAACCTGAGCTTAAGAATGACAGAGGAGAGTTGGATTGGGTTAAATAGAAGCTAAAAAGTGGGGCAAAGAAGACATATCTTATCGTAATGTTACCAGTTTTATAAAATGCCCTTAGATCCATGATCTTGTACATTGTATCGGTTGATTGAGAACAATGAGAAGCCGAGGATGGCCTTGACCAAACAGGCCAAACAAGCCTCAATGCTGTAGTTACCAACCATCACACCTGAACATGTATAGTGTACATTTGGATCAGCATAGAGATAGACAATATAATCAAAAAGGTAATAGTGTGATACCCACCATTATTGTATTTGCCACTGGGCACACAGTATCAATCAGTCAGCAATGGTAGGTCTTATACTGACATTCAAAGTAAAAGTACATTTTACATTTTTCCACTAGAGGGTGCTTGCTCACTTGAAGGTCCATTCTTTACAGATAGCCTAAGTCTTATCAGTTGTGTTCAAAAACAAGCTCCAAAATAGTCAGTAAAAGAACTTTCTTTAACTTTACTTAATGTCTCAGAAACATCTTGTGTGTATGTGCCTGTATGTGTAATGTCCATACGTTGGATGTTTGTATTTTGGTTTTTATTACAAGTTTACAGAGTCTGGTGTATCACAGTGCATCTCTTGGACATAATAACTTATAATTGACCTTGTTATCATTAATGTATTGAAGCCATACTCTCCAATTAAGAGAGAGATTTAAAGTATATTGTGCATTTGTAAGTATATATGTACGTGTATGTGTGTGAAAGAGTGAGAGAAAACATAATTGCAATACATAGTCATAACTATGTGTCAACATGATTAAGTGTGCGCATATGTATACATGAGTAAATGTGAGTTCAAAATGTAAGTGTAAGTTTGAGCGTGTGTGTGTGTGTGTGTGTGTGTATGTATGTATGTGTATACTCATGTGTGATGTATGTGTATGAGAGAGATTGAGAGAAAGAACTGAGAGTAATGTGATGGTACAACAGTGTGTGTGTGTGTGTGTGTGTGTGTGTGCTCCAGGCCTCCTAGAGTGGAGAAGCACAGAGAGGGGTTAGAGTGATGCTCTGATTAATGTGCCCTAAATGAGGTGTTTGCTCTGCAGACATCCGCTCTCTTAGAGTATGGTAATGTGATGACAGGCAGGGAGATGGATGAGGATGTGCTTGCATTAATGAATGGGTTTGTTTGTCTGGGGATACACACACACACACACACACACACACGTCTGTTTTTTGTCTGTGAGTGATGAAGTGCAAAGGGACTAAGAGTGTGTGTGGAGATACATTGCTTGAAAAAGTTGTTTGTGTGCGCCTTAGATCATTAAAAGTTCAAACACAGTCTTGAAGTAATGAGTGAGTTTCTCTGCCTATGTCTAAGTGTTTACTTTACATGTGTTTACAGAATCTCCAACTCACCAATGTTGATATACTTAGAGATTTCATATTACCCTTATAATCATATCATTTGCGGAGAACAGCACAGCTTTCTGCCAAGCCTTAAACACCTTCAACGGTAGTTAGCAGCACGGTAGTGATTGAGTAGTGTCTGTGGTTGTTTTTGGTGGAAGTTTGGATTTGCAACGGGTCCTGTTCTGTGTTTGCAGGTTCTGCCTTTTTACGGCTGATGCGTGGATATGTTCATACGAATGCAGACAGATGTGAGTGCGAGAGTGATGAATTGATCTTGTTTTTTGAAGGGCCCCCTTCAACACAAACAGAGTCAATATTAACCATCTGCCCTATCAACTCTTCCTCACCATACTGTCATGCACAGATAAACACACACACACACACACACACACACACATACACACGTTGCAGTCACACACATATACAATGCAACTGCATAACATACACACACACACACACACACACACACACACACACACACACATTGCAGTCACACATATACAATGCAACTGCATAACACACACACATATACCCACACACAAAAGCACAGACACACACAAGCAAACACTTGGTTACCCACACTCCCAAACACACATCAATCTGATTCTGCAGCGCTGACACCACCATGACACTCTCGTTTTTCACTTATGCTACCCTGATGTGAGAGCACGCTCTCCCCAGACTCTCTTACACACACCATGCACAACAACATGCTGTGACACCCTCTCTCACACACACACACACACACACACACATGTACACAGACAATCTCAGAAACAAATATGCCTAACAAAAACAGTTACCTAAAATTCCCCACTCACACACAACAGTATGCAACTCAGCTTTCATACTGTTGCTTCTACACACACTCACCTGACTCTTACTTGCAAACAAATACCAGGAAATAGATAGTGTTGGTACATACACCATGTCTCATCAGCTCCCTAAGAGACCTGACCTTTCACAAAGCTTATGAAAAAAGGTTACTGAAAAAAATACTCATTAGGGCACAGACTGAATGGGTAAAATAATATACACTTTGTAAATTATTGGGGTGTCGGTCCTGAGGGCCCAGCACTGACAGTGGGCCCCCAGAGAGCCCCCCCGAGGGGCCCAGAATTATTGTCTGTCATAGGGCCCAAATGTTCTAGCAGCGCCCCTGCGTGGAGGTGTTCTGCTTTTAGAATCACAATTTAAACCCGTTCTCAAAGTTGCCTCACGGTACCGTCTTACTCTATTACTCATCAGAGCTGCTTGAAGATCCGAGAGAACTTTACTACGGTCCCTGTGGGAGTGTGAGCAACTTCACCCCTCCAATACGTTCCTTGAATTTGATGGGTCCCTCCACTGATCTCAAGATTTCTTCTTATTAAAGGTGAGGTGCACAATTTTGGCAAAAGATTATTGATGTTTGAGCTCAATCAAATACCTCCCTTCCGTGTCTTTACAGCAGCGTTGGAGCATGAGTGTCCCATGTTGTTGTGTTTGGGTCAGAATAGTGTATGGGTAAGTCCAAAACACTTTGTTTGGTCTCTTCATGACTGTTCAACACTGGAGTTTTTTTTTGAGTGCACATACAGTTAAGGGAACAGGAGGAGAATCTTTAGGAATTTTGATGAAAAATATAAATAAGGAGTATAATCAGGGCCGCACCTTTAAAAGAGAGATTTCCCTGTACACACATCATGTACACATAGTTTCATGCAATGATTTGCAGTGATGTTTAGTCCAGAAGCTGTGTAACAGCCCTGAGACAAAGCCTTGGCTAAATACATCAATCTAAAACGGATGTGAAGTTAATTTAATTGAATATTCATGCTCAGTTGTCTTTCTTACAGCAGTTGCAATCCTTTAAGAAATGCTACAGTCAGTCACTGAAATATATGTTCTTTCTTCAAATGGTTGGTTGCCACTACTGCCATCCAACACAAACATGAGTATAGAGTGTTTGTGTGGTGTGTTAAATTTGTTTAAGGAGCCCTCTTTGGCTACGTTTTGTCTTGATTTGAGTTAAACAAAAAAGTCAAATCACTAAAAAACTAAAACCAATGTTGCGTGACCAAATCTGAACTGATAAGGCAGGTTTGTTCTCTATTCTTGGTTTTATAAATTGTCATGTGAGCTAAGAGATGCTATAATATTTATATTTGAAGTAAATATTCATAACAAATCAATTTGATCTGTGTCGCATCTTTACAATGTGTTTTTTCAAAGGCCGCCATGTAGTATAGGCTATCCAACATATAGGCTGCCCATCCATCCAAATGTTTCATTCGTAGAATTGAAAATTAAATCCTTTGGACCTTGTGCAATAAATATTTACATATAGCCTTAAGGTCCTCCATTTTTCATTTGGCAAGAATTTGCGCATCATAATATTTCTTGTCCTTTATTGTTTGTCGGCCCCCTTCCCTCCCTCGCTCTCGCTGCCTCTTGCTGTGTTATTCTGCCCTCCGCAGGTAGTAGTTCGTCAGTGGCGCTGAAGTTGCTGCCTGCTGTCATGAAGCAGAATTGCCTGAGGTCCGAACTTCTGCGCATAACTCAAACACACACACGCTATCTCCACCTCACCACTTTTGTCCCCGAACATACTTACCTTGCAAAGCACCGAGTCGACAACACGGACACACAAACACATTTCCTGCTGTTGTCTATGGCTCCTGCAAGAATTAATCAACCGTTCATCCATTTACACTCTTTGCATACCCTTTTGTCGGAGGGAGAGTGCTACAAGGCAGCGCGTCTCGGGCGAGAGGATGTCAGCGGCGGCGGCGGCGGCGGCGGCGTTGCGCGCGGGAATCCATCAGCGCGGCGGTGATTGATCTGTCTGTCTGCGCGCACAGCAGTGCAGCTCGGCAAATGAAGTGGCACAGAGCGGGCTGACACCCCAGCGCCCGCTCCAGAGACAGGCTGGGAGAGACCGTGGGGGTAAAAGTTTGAGTTGACGATCACAAAAAGTGCACACCCACCATACTACTACTGCTAGACAAACACACGCACGCGTGTACACACACACACACACACAAATCTTTCCACTCCTGCCGCACACACAAATTCTCTACATACTCCCTTTCTTACACACACACACACACACACACACACACACACACACACACACACACACACACACATCTCACAAACAACAAAAATGACATAGGACACACCACCCACAAATAATGCCATTATGCACAAAGACACACTACAAACATGCCACCACACACGACACACACAGAGCATGCCTTGTCCATTAGTGCTTTTGTTGTGCCCGGCTGGTTGCTGGCATCTGCTGGCTGTGTGTCCTGCGTGTGCCCCATAGCTGATTGAGTGGTTTGTTTGTTGTTTTTTGTTTTAAAAAAAGTTCATCTTCTTACTCCTGAAGACAAGCTTTCAACAAGCGTTCACCTGATACAAAGCCTAACAACAGAAACCTACTTCCAAGGAAATCTGTTATAACTGATCCCTGAGTTTGTTAAATAGCTCAACTCCATCTGCTAGGAACCTATGACACATTTTTGTTTTTTATATTCTTTTTTTTGTTATCTCTCTGTCCTCATTGTCTTATTGCCAGACATATAATGTTTATATCCCCAATTTGAAATAAAATATACAATAGCCAATTTTTCCCTTTGTGAAGGAATGAAGCAACATTACCTTTCAACCCCCACACACACACACACACACACACACACACTTTCACTCTCTCTCTTTTTCTCTCCCCCCTCTCTCTTTCTCTCTCCCTCTCTCTCTCTCTCTCTCTCACACACATACACTATGTAAGATTGATAAGGATGATAGAGTTAGATAGAGCCCATTTTCAGAATGGAGATGCAAAAATAAGCTTGGTGCATTTGATATTTCTTTGTTTCAGAACAAAATGGCGTAAAACAGAAGCATCATAGAATCCAAATATGTACGGAACCTCAAAGGGAGAGGGCGCCAAGAGAGAAACGTCCCAGAGTATGTTTTACACGCACCTGCTAACCCACAGTTCAGCTGTTGGGAGTCAAGGAGGTTGCTGTGACTGCAGGTTGCTGTGGCTGCAGGCCTATAATTAGGGAGGGTAATTATTTGCAGGAGCCGGGCATAGCTAGCCTCGCATAAACAAACAGGCTGCGCAGAGTCTGACGACAAACATCGTTAACGCCACCCTCATTGTGCCCCATACACACTCCCCACACACATCACAAACATCTGCTAAGCATGTTGCCCTCATTTGTGTCCCATACACAACTCCCTACACAATCCATCACCCCTGCTACAGCTAGATGAAGTCGGATCTGCTATGCACTGCATGTTGCTCCCCATGGCTCTTGTTTCACTCAGATCATCAACTCTCATGTATGAGAAATACATATAAAAAAAAAACAGCTAATCCATTCCTCCCCTGCTACAGCTAAGACACGCTGCTAAAGTTAACAGATCCCTGCTAAAGCTACAACAACGGCTGCTAAAGGCAACAAAGCAACGAAAACTAATAATGGTTTCTCTGGGAGAAGCTGTGGCACAAGTGACAGCATCTCTTCTTACCACATATGGGTCCAGTGCCCACAAGGACCCAGGTCCAAGTCTGGCCTGAGGTTTCTCGATCCCACTCCTCTCTCCCACTCATTTCCTATTTGCTCTCCACTGTCCTATCAATTTAGGCAAGAAAATACCACAAATGAACATTTAAAGAAAATGATTTTCAAAAGCTAATAGCTCTGCTGTAGCTTTACTAATTGCGAGTGCTGAAAAACAACTTGATCAACTTCTTGAGTTCACTGAAGTAGAACATCAAGACAGGGCCAATTATAAGAGCTGGTCTCTGGTCAGTCCATCTGCCTTATCTCCATCCAAAGCAACTTCTGATTGCATGCCTCAAACCTGTGAAGGCTATACCCTTTTGTGTGTGTGTGTGTGTGTGTGTGTGTGTGTGTGTGTATGGGGACAGTGGACATGGTCATAGCTATATTGGTGGCAAGGGTGCAGGGACACATGATAGCTGCTCTGCTTGTGATTCACTGATGTTTATATTCAGCAGATGCTGCAGAGTTCTACGGTGTTACTGAAAGATGTGATCAGCTGTTTGGACATAAATGAGATAATCATATGCTTATACATGCTGTAGTACATAGTTTTGTGCACACATTCATTTAAAGATGAACAAAGACTTATTTTCAAGAATTAAAGTAATTCTCAGTACCTGAAAAGGAAATCAGGCAGTGCAATCTGATGCTGAGTCACTGAACAGCAAGTGAAACATTACTGGATGCAAGATAATCCACAGTGGAATTTTAACATTTATATGACGGGTGTGACAATCTAATTCAAGATTTATTTAGTGGAATTTGAAAATGATTTGAAAAGACCTCGATAGTCAGTTAAATATGGACTGTTATTTAGTGGAATGTTGCTGCATTTGTGGAGCTGTGGTGTGTTTTTTTTTTTAAATAAGTAGAGTGTTCTTGTGAGACAGGGTGGGGTATTTGGGTACATGTTTGGGTGGAAGGTGCAGACACAAAGACATGGTGGGCTAATTTAATTAAGCCGGAAGAGAAGCGAGAAGGGAGAAGGAGAGGGCCAGGGGGGCAGAGGCGTGGTGGTGCGTGGCTAATCGTGCGGTTAACGCAGGAGACAGAAGCTTCCAGATGGTTTCACTGCCCCCGTCATGCCTCTGAGAACAGAACCACTCTCTGCAGCTCTCTCCAGCAACAAGTAAAAGCCTACCAACACGCATAACTTTTACACACACACACACACACATACACACACACACACACACACACACACACTACACCAATTCTCCACATAACAGAGCATTAGCAAATATCAGATGTGTGTGTTTATGTCCAAAAATCAATGCTGTTTATGATTAGCTGATGCCTTTAATAGTTAAAATAGAAATATATTCTTTAGTAGTTTAGATTAGTTTAGAGTAATACCAAATATTTGCATTCATTTTTAAGATCAGGCATTTATTTCTGAATTTCCTAAGAATGAAAACAGCCACAGAAGGAGCCTTTTCAACTTTATAATACAGTTATAACACAGTTATATTTGGACCGAATTACTTTTGAGGTATTGCATTACCTGTTGTTTTTTGCATTCAGATTATGTATGGCAATATATATTTTTTCAATCTAAACAATATTTTGGAATATGGATTGATATATCAATTTTCAAATTAAGGTAAGATTTTCAGACAAGGTGAAATTATTGATTCATGTTAAAGGGACACCAGGCAACATTTTCGTGTTAATTATCGGTAAGTCGGTATATTGTTAAATGACTCATTTCGTCTCATTACAGGGCGAATGAAGACTCTCTCGCCCGCCCCTACTGCCTGTAGGAAGAATATCCCACTTTCAAGTTCAGTGTATCCTACCCGCCGACCGAAATCATGATCAGTTTACATCCTGCATACAGCACAGAGGCAGGCTAACGAAACGCTAGCGATTGTTGCTAACGCGTGTGTATAATGGCAGAGCCAGCGAAGAAGCAGCAAAAACCCTTGACGGAAGATGCCAAAGAAAAGGAAAAAGAGCTTCAGACCGAAAGGGCGGGGGGAGTTTAAGTAGAGAAAAGCATCAGGCTTGCCTGGTGTCCCTTTAAAGTAACGTAAACATTGACAACATTATTATCTGAATCAAGATAATCACACAATGGTTTAGACTGTGCCTGTGCCTGTGTGTCATATACAGTATTTCTAACATTGTGTTTCACATTATATGATGAAGTGAGTACTGTGGTTGTGAGTGCACAACTTGACACAAGAGGGCAGTCCGCGTGAGGTCCAGTGGTCCATTTGTGTTCTAGAAAAATCTGTCTTACCTATGGTCTCACAATTGTTTTAAAAATGCTTCTTAATAATGAATAATACTATCAATATTTGTAAAGAACGCATTAATAAATCAAAAGTATCTTCAGCAATGTTTGTTGTTTGTAAACTCTTGTTTGCAGCTTTAATTGTATGTATGCACATAGCAGCTCATACAACATTTGACTCGTAATTATGCTGAAACTAGTTTTCTAAATTTGATTGTTTTTTTGCATTTTTTGTAGAATATATTGCACAAGCATTTTTTCGCATAGGCCTTCTCCTCGAGTCTTAGTGTGGATTAAAAATCACAAAAGGCACTGACTCACTCACACAAATCACAAATCACACAAAAGCCATACACACTGGCATGCTAATTGCCACGAGTTTATTTAGATTTTCATGCAAAGCATTTAGGGCAAAACTAAATGACGGGCTTGTGGTTTTTGTTCTCCTCAAACACAATTAGGGAATAATATATAAATATATACATACTGCAAACGACATGCATATAAAAGCTTCATTTGATGCCATCGCAGGTCATTAGTGGCCCACCGGGGTGTGTGTATATGTGTGTTGGTGTGCCTGTGTGTACGTGTGTGTGTCTGTGTGCGAGTGTGTGCGTGTGTGGTGGACCCTAGGGCGATTGATTTTAGATTAGGTTCCTAATGGCCCACTCCTGCTCCTAAAATATGCGGTGGAGTCCGGCGCTCAGAGGCGGCAGCTTGCGTCTCCGCTGAGGGAGGAGGTGGTGTGTAATGTTCCTCGGACAGAAGCGGCTTCCCCCACAGCTACAGACATCATTTATTTTACACATAGGGCCGGCCTCACACAGGGCACAGCCACTTATGAGAAATAAAAACAATGAGGAGTTACGCAGGGAGAGCTTTGAGTCACGGCATCCTCTTCTTGCCTCTGAGGAGAAAAGGGGGTGTGAGGATGTGTGTCAAGCGGGGGAGAGTGTGTGTGTGTGTGTGTGTGTGTGTGTGTGTGTGTGTGTGTGTGTGTGTGTGTGTGTGTGTGTTTGTGTGTGTGAGTGCATTAGATTTGTGTATTCCAGTGGGTTGGAGTGTGTGCTTTTTTAGTTCAGGTAGTGTCAGTCTCAAATTTGTTTGTGTATTTATACGGTATATATCTTCGGTGTCTTATTGTTCATCAAATACTTTATGAGTGAGTCTTTGTTTGTACAACAAAGTATTTGGAAAGATGCGTTTGGAAAGATGCGTATTTGGAAAGATGGAACGTGTGTGTGTGTGTGTGGGCTTGTGTTTATGTATGCTTGGGCATTGGCAAGAGAATGGATCAGTGTTTATGTTGGCTTGTGTTTATGTGAGCAGTGATTGTGTGAGAGTGCTTGTATTTTTAGAATTGTGTGTGTGTGTGTGTGTGTGTGTGTGTGTGTGTGTGTGTGTGTGTGTGTGTGTGTGTGTGTTTCGTGTGAGTGCATAGACTTATGAATCCGCTTATCAGCCCAAGGAGAGCTGATCTCCATTTTTTTCCACTTTTCTGTGCTTCACTTGGGGTGTTTTTAGCCGAACCTGCAGTCTCCTCCTTATCCATGCAGCGCAGATGGAGAGATGGAGTGAAAGAGAGAGAGGGAGAGAGCGGGGAGATGGGAGGGGGGTAGGCACCCCACATGGACATCAAGACATATGCCTCACTAACCTCCGACACCCCCCACATGCACACACACACACACACACACACACACACACACACACACACATGCACGCACATGAACGTTGCCTCCTGCTAGGAGGGAGAGGTGCACAGAGAGGAGACTGAAGAGTAACAACTCATCACATTTACACATGGGGCAGACAGAGCGGAAAAGAGACAGGATGCAGAGAAGGGAAAAAAAAGAAGGTGGAGATAGTGCATCAAATGTAGGCCAGCTCTATGTGTTGGCACCAGCAGATAAAACACCTCCTTATCTTATTCCCGTAAATACAGGGTTTGGTCCTCAGTTTTTACACACCTCTGTCTGGTGACTGTCTACTCCTGTGTTTGTGTAGTCTTAAAATGAGTTTAATGTCAATGTCTGTCTGAACTGAATGATACTGCATGCAACTGTTGGATGATGAAGAGAAGATTCAATATGTTACAGTTTCACTGCATTACAGTCATATTCCGTCTGACGCTTTGTGTAATTAAACTAAAATAGACAAGGTAAAAGATGCGACCGACATAACCAGGAGGACACAAGGGCTTTCGTATGGAAGGAGAATTGATTGAATTAATTTGTAGAAGGGAGCAGATTAGAGACTAAACTAAATGGAGGGAGATGGGATGAGACATTCTGAGCAGACACACGTCATCAGTACAAACTTTTTGAGAGAAAAAATATTGAGAAAAAAAACGAGATGTGCTTTGTCTCAGCTTAACTTGGCTGATGGCCAGAGCTCTCCACTCCTCTCTGCCTTCCATCTCTGCAATGCAGGCCTTTTTATGCACCATGCCAGTTGACAACAATTGATGGGCCATGCAGATAAATGCTTCCTTTTGGACGACAGAGCCTATATTCTTTATATGGATGTTAATGGCACATTTGAACAGGTCCAGTGTGACGAGCTCAGTATTGATCCTATGGGCTGTTGTGAGACTCAGCAGAGGAACAGACTGCAACAGACAGGTTTGAAAATAACTGAATGTAAAACTCACTCTGCAATGTGAATGAACACAATATTTATTACTGGGCATGGATTTAGTCTCCCTAAAGGAATGAGCCCCCGTTCCAACCAACTTAAGAGGGAGGGAGTTTTCTCTGACTTGCTGTTTTAAGTTGATATTCCTACTCCACACTGTTCCCTGGTTTCTGTTCCACCTGCTGAGCCAGTGAGGTAGTGAGTGAGTGTGGGGGAAAGTGCTCTACTGCCCCCTGTGGTGGGTGCAGCTCAGGACATCACGCAGCCTCTCCTCTCTCCCGACTTTTTAGAAAAAAAAGCCGCTCTTCATCACCTCTTTCCTTCACATCCCTGACGACACTGAGAACTCCACCATCCTAACTGACCTCAGTGTCCTATATTCCTTCTCTATGTTGCATTCTTCTTTTTGTGTTGTTCTTCAAGGTCTGCTAAGTGTGGCACCCAGGCTTGATTCGAGTCACGGTGCATATAAAAACTTCCAATTTGCCAGACAAATATCCATACAATTTGGGTAAAATGACTAGAGACAAGGCTAGTCTCTCCCAAGCTCATCACATCATTTTCCTCCTTCTTCATGAACCCTTTCTCCCTCCCTTCAGTCAGCCATCACTTCACCTGACTCCTCTCTTCTGTGGCTCATACTACAAGGGAATAGTGGTCCCACAGATAAACTGGACATCTCATGTCTAGGTTGCAAGTCTGAAGCTGGCTCCTCCTGCCTTCATAAGTCAGCTGGACACTCTGCCCAAACTACATGCAGTGACCTTCCTGACACTTTGCAAGGGCATCCTCTCCATGAGTGGGCCTAGCTCCATGTATCACTCCGGCTGTGAAGGGTATCGAGTGCTCAAAGTAGTAGATGCAGCAGTATTTATAGAGGCAGTCACATTAGTATTTTACCCCTGCCAATCCCTTACATCCTCTTCCTCAGTCCTTCCTAATAGCCACCACCCAGTTGCACTGAGGGTACAAAAAAATCACCCAGGATGCAAAGCACATCTCTCTCAGTATCAGCAGATATGTGTTTTAATGCTGTATGAAAAAAGAATGGAGCACAGCTCCATTTAACAGCTACATCTGGCACCGAAACCTGCTTAGCCAACCTTGAAGCTTGTCTTGGAGATTTAAAGAGCCAGACGGACATCTCCCAAATTCTTCAGTTATTACACTCAGACAAGACAAATCTCTTAATGACCCCCAGAGCTACATTTGGCCACATCTCTTTAAGATTGGACCCTGTGACTGTCACGACCAGCATGGTATTTAACGACCTTGGGCTGGCCATTGATCCAGTGCCCATATATCAGCCTCGCATTAAAATATTACTCTGGTGCCCTCCCCATTAAAGGAACAATTCCACTCTGCAGAAAGACTTTTCTCTGCATGATGCTGACAGTAAAAGATCAATGTTTTATTACATCATTATCATCAGGACGACATTATAATGTTCTCCACTCTCATACTCTCAAACATTCTCAAACTCTCTTGCTCAACAGATCTAATTCTGTCCGCCATAAGATAACCCTTGGAGGAAAACAAAAGAGTTGAAACGTGTCTCTGATGCTTTTGAATGGATTTTAAGTATATCGACTCTCATGAAACCTTAAAAGTCCTGCAAAAATGTCCTATTCAAATACAGATTGTTTGTCCTAGGTTTATGCACTGTTTTGGACCATTGCACACATAGTCAGTAAGTGAAAGAAAACCCATTAAAAAAAGCATCCATAGAAGAAAGTTCTTGTTACCTCTGTGTCCTCCGTGTAGAAGCAGTGTGGTTCACTACAGGGCAGCTCGCCTCTGGCTGAGGCCCCTGGGACTGTAATGGCACTGTGGGAGTTCATCCCTTTGCAGATGAACACATATATTCTTCCCTCACAGGAGGAAACTTCATCTGGCCTCCAGCAAAGAATGAAAGAAAACACATAAATATTATGAAGACACTTAAACACACTCAAACGCACACTGACATATGCCCACTCGCAAACACACACACACACACACACACACACACACACACACACACACACACACACACGGTTGCTATGAGTACAGCAAAAACACACAATCTCCTCATGTCATTCTAACAGATAAGTCTTTCTGTAAGCACCAAGAAAATACGCTCCAAGCTAAAAAGGGAAAACTCGCGCTGCAGATACCTCTGACCACACGCTGTTTTATAGAGAAATAAAGAGCTCGCGCATTAATCGGCATTACTAAATCATTTTTGGCTATTTCTAATGGCACGGGCCTTAGCGCGCGGCGTCACAGCCGCTCTAATTGATTTAAATGCCCCACAATGGCGCAATGCTCCGTGATCGCCTCGTGAGGGGTCTTTAAGATTATTATTATCACTGTAATTGCAGTTTCTGTATTCGGCTTCCTCGAGCAGCCCGACTGCCGTCACTGCCGCCCGAAGCCCAACAAATAATTATTAGAATCTCGGAACAAACAGACATCCCCCTCCTGTAGTCCCATGCGCCCCCTAACTCAAAGCCGACCCCCTCCTTGCGAACTCATCTCCCCCATCTCCCCTTTTGCTATGTTCAGCTTTAATTTATGCGAAATTAATTGATATATCTCTTATAATTGATGTGCTGTAAAATTAATGAGTAATTTATGTAATTAGTCAATTAAGGCTAATTCTAGCATATGTTCGCTATGCCCAGAAGGTGTACTTTACAAGTAGTTATTTGTCCAGGAGTTGAATGCTGCGAAAACAACTAATTAATTTCTTATGCAGATCAGTGCTCGTCTGTTTAGCACCTCTCTTTGCGCAAGGCAGGTTTAATATTTATCTTGAGTGGCAAGCGTTGAGCTGGTCTTCAAGATAATGTTCCTCACCTCCTCTCAGGCGGATATTTAAAAGTGCGCTCTGTGCTGAAGCGCACAGCAGTGATACGCCGTTCAAAAACATTTATGAGCCCGAGTTAACGGCGCGACTCGCTCACCTCCGCTGACCCCAGAGACCCGCCTGAAGGACTCCTGGAGCAGTGTAATGGGAAAGATCTGCTGGCTAATTAATTGACACCGTTTTGAATATTCATTACTAATATAGCCAGTTCGCCCTTAATTATATTGTTGGCCGTGTCTCACAGGAAGGTAAATCACTGAAGGCTTAATTAATGTAATGTATTCGGGTCCCGCTAGGGTGCGGGGGAGGCCGTGTGTGGTCCAGGCCCTACCATGACACCTGGCCGAAGAAGAGCATCGGCTCCTTTGTTTTTCTGTTTACCAGCACCCTGAGGAGGGCGATCTTTACAGCACAGTGTTTAATCAGATAGACACACAGGTTACTGGTCCCGCCAATTAAACATTAGCACTCTCAGAATAATGGTAAAGCGAAAGAGTGGTTGTGTGTTTTCTTCAGTGCTTGATTTCAAAAAAAAGAATTCAGCAAAACAGACAAGAAAAAATAGAGTGGGTTGTTTGGCCTAAGGTGGATGTGAGTTGTCTACATTTTAACCTAGGTTTGCGACGGCGGGAAGAGTAATTTACATTTTCTTGAAACAAATTTCACCCAATCCATTTTCCAGTAATTCTATTTCTTCAATAATTTTTGGCTTGTATTTTATATCACTACTTACTGTTTTTGTTTTTAGATTTACTAACCATAAATCTGAAATCTGTCTGTCTATCTATCTATCTATCTATCTATCTATCTATCTATCCAGGCCTATCTATCTATCTGTCTATCTATCTATCTATCTATCTAGCAAGTAGCCTACTAATATCCATTCACCAGACAGATTAGGCCTAAGTCATGGTGAAGACATGAATTCCGTTGACAGTGCCTCTGTTTGATCCGCTGTGGTAGGACTTTAGGGATGACTATTTAATTAGAAAATTGTTCTTAATTACTTTCAGTCTCGAGAGGACAACCACATTTTCTCTGGAGGACTGTTTAAAATATCGCTCCTGAACTCTGAATGTTACGAATAATAATAATAATAATAATAATAATAATTATAACAGCATAACAGCATTCTTCTTCTTCTTCTTCTTCTTATTATTATTATACTAATGATAATAATAATAACAATGGTAATGATAATAACAATGCAAATCATACATGTTTATTAAATGTGGAATAATAAAATGGTAAAATGTTACGGTAAATGCTATACGGTAAAATGTTGTTAATGTGAAATGACTACTGGTACAACGTCTTTTTCTTAAGTGGTACTTAGTATGAGTAGTAATAATATTAGAAGAATGATAAGACATTCTTTGCTCTCTTACTCTTGACAGCCTTTTTACGGAGGCTTCTAATAAATTGAAGCACACGCGCGCACGTGTACACACACACACACACACACACACACACACACGCACGCACGCACGCACGCACACACATTCGGAGACTCTTTCCCTCTTTCTTCTCCCGATCCTGATACAAAAGTGCGATGGTGCGTGCACCGGTAGGGGGTTCAAGACGTTGCTGTTATTACAAAAGCCGCGTGCAGAAGGCGTGGGTGAACAGAGACAAGTCATTTTGTGCGCCGAGCACCCGTGTGTCCCGGAGACTGCCAGTGTGAACGGGAGGCAAAAAGTTGAGAAGAGGTTCTCATTCGCGTGAGGGACGAACCGACTCGTGGTCGTTTGGGAATGTTTTAGTGAAGGTACTTTTTAAAGAGAGAGGACTTGTGCCTGCAAAGCGCGTTTTACAAGATCCCAACATCAGAAGAGTTTTTTAGAAATAGTTTTTGACAACACTTCTGCAGTTTGTGAAGTTGAGGAGACTTTTGGATATGTCAGTGATCGTGCGCAATAGCGCATGAGAGCGGGAATTGCGCGCCAGAGCGCAGAGCGCGTGGGAGAGCTGGCATGCCCCGGCCCGGTAAGAGCTCGTACAGCGAGCAGAAGCCTCCGTACTCGTACATCTCACTGACAGCCATGGCCATCCAGAGCTCAGAGGAAAAGATGCTGCCACTCTCGGACATCTATAAATTCATTATGGAGCGCTTCCCGTACTACCGCGAGAACACACAGCGCTGGCAGAACTCACTGCGCCACAACCTCTCCTTTAACGACTGCTTCATCAAAATTCCACGGCGGCCCGACCAGCCAGGTAAAGGCAGCTTCTGGGCACTGCACCCGGCATGTGGCGACATGTTTGAGAATGGGAGCTTCCTGCGCCGCCGCAAGCGTTTCAAGCTTCCTCGGCCAACGCCAGCCCTGCCCCCTCGACCTCCCCCGGACCCCCGGCACGCTCACTACCACACCTATGGGCTCCACAGCAGCCAGCCGCCTAGTTTCAAGCACCCGTTCGCCATCGAGAACATCATCGGTGAGTGCCGGGGTGTGATGCCCGGCTCAATGCCCATTGCTTCGGTCATGAGCCAGCTGGGGTACCCGCTGCCCGCGCAGCTCTGGCCGGGCATGGGGCCCCTCTCCTCAGAGTACCCCTCGTTCAGCCTGCCGGTCAAGAGCATCTACCAGCCCGCCAGTGGCCAGGGGATGCCCGCTGTGCCCATGCCTATCAAACCCACACCGACCCTTGGGACGCTGGGAATCCAACGCTGCCAGGACAGCACCCCGGGCAAGACAAGCTGCCTGCACCCCTCACTGCTTCTGCCTTAGACACACATGCATGCACGCACACACACACACACACACACACACACACACACACACACACACACACACACACAACACACACACACACACACATATCACATAAAGAGTTACATGGACACTTCTGCATGGACACACACATCCTCGCTTTCACACTGAACACACACACACACACACACACACTCAAATATACATATGTCCATATAAATGAATATATACTTAGTGTCACCCAACTATGAATTGCCACACAAACATACTGTATACACACACATCCACAAATGCACTTCCTCGAGCTTGGTGAAGAGGTAAGCTGAAAGATTTTGAATAGAATAAAGAACGTTGATTATAAAGACTGCGTCATATCCAAGCCGAGGTTGTGTGTGTGTGTGTGTGTGTGTGTGTGTTTTTGTGAGTGTTTGGGTGTATGCTAGCAGGATGAAGTTTTCTTGAAGCAGAGTATGTGCAACATGTTAAAGACTTTATCACGAGGAGTGCAAGTGATGCAGACTTTATCTAAAACGTTAAGACATTAACTACAATCAGTGGAATCCAAAGATACATTTTTAATGTTAACATAGGGCAGCCATTAACTCTGAACTGCACTGGCATGAGCAAGCATTCAACTTCTCATGTTTATTTTTGTTTTCTATTTTAACCGTAAATTATTATAATGTTGAACATATCAATGACGTAAATTATATAGATGGTTATATGAAGACGTATTGTTTATTGCCTTCTGCAGTGTTTCTATTTAAACAGCATGAAGATTCAGTTAGAAATGGAGAATGAACTGACAAGCTTGCTGTATTGTATTGTAAAAACTTTTAAAAGATAAAAATAACTAAATTTAAACCTGTACCATATAATTTTTAACACTTTCTTTTCTTTTTAATCTTTGTCTCTTACTGGTTCTTGTTCATGTGAGCATCTCAAGCTCATAGATATACACTGACTCAATCTGTAATAAAAATCAGTGAACCAGAACTAATTTTAGTGCATTCATTGACTTTCACATTTCACACTTTTTGTCATTAGCACTGTGCAGATCCAGAATCAAACATCAAACCTCAGGTGTGTGTGTGTGTGTTTGTGTGTGTGTGTGTGTGTGTGTGTGTGTGTGTGTGTGTGTGTGTGTGTGTGTGTTCAATAATGTTTGACTGTGTTCGAGTGCAAAGTATTTTGTCCATAGGTGTTGAGTCATATTCACACAATTTCTCACAAAGGAGAAATGAAGATAAGTTAAACACTATTGATTTAAACAAATAAAAATCATCATTGCAAATAAAAGCATGACATTTCAGTCCCATTATTCATACTAAGGCTACTTCTGAGTCAGCCAGCCCTTTTCAGTTGAATGATCACCAATGTAAGTCTTAGTTTTGTGGGTGATATCATCAGCTGCAATGTAGCATACAATGTATGTGCAAGCACCAACTACAACACAAGCACCAACTACAACACAAGCACCAACTACAAGGGCCCTCAGAGAGTACAGACCTCCACCAAGGCTTGCCATATCATGGATCGGTAGCGAAAGTAAAACAACATTTGTTTAGACGGCCTGTGTGTTAATTTAACACACAGGCCGTGTGTTAACACACAGGCTGTGTGTTAATTTGCATTCAAATTGAGCAGGTTGTTCCTTGGCTTATCCTACATCTTCCCACTTAGTTTCATGAATATTTGCCAGTCGTTTTTGCGTAATCCTGTGCACAGACAAACAGGCAACGTAATAAGGGCTGTCTCAGTGCCTCACCCCATATTCATTGCAGTGGCCCTTTGCCATCTTATTGAATAATGGAAAACATTCATATCAGACCCCACTATGTCTTAAGAATAGTGTAACATCACAGAAATAAGATGAACATCATCAACTTTCTTATCCATTTAGCTGTATGGGATCCAATGTCCATCCTGAATGCAGCGCTCATCTCAAACAGCAGGGCGGCGACTCTCCCGAGGGCACTTCCTCTCCCTCTGACTTTGTAAGGTCATGATCTGAGGTTGCTGGTTATCCAATAGTGTGTAATTCAAATGCAAATGTAAGTGTTTGTGTTGGTGTATTGCATTGTGCCAGGACTGATAGGAGGGGCACCTCCATGACTTCAAAAGCATCTGTTGGGTGAAGTAGTTCAGCTGAACATAAGGGCCAGCTTTGAAGCCACAGGCTGGTGTTCTCTACAGTTGCATATCCAACCAGTTGTTCTGTTTAGCATGCCAAAGGAAAGCCATTTACACACACACACACACACACACACACACGCATGCACGCACGCACGCACGCACACACACACACACACACACACACACACACACACACACACACACACACACACACATCTAAAAGACACACATCACATGTACACACAATGCATAAACAGAAACACACACACACACACACACACACACACACACACACACACACACACACACACACAGAGAAGGCAGAAAGACACACATTTATACCCACTTATTATTTATATGAAAGCTACTGAAATCAAGCCATACTGTACATGGTGAGAAATGCCTCATGGTACATGTTGATTGGTTATGAACAGCATTTTGGTTTGTCGAAGACCAGGTGCACTGCTTGCATTCTAAGTCCTCTGAAGAGGCTTGATGAGCACTCTGTCAGGAGAGTGGAGAGAGAACGCTCATCCCACACACAGGTGTTGGGAAAGTTACTGAAAATTAGTAATTAGTTACAGTTACTAGTTACTTCTTTCAAAAGTAATTGAATTACCTTACCAATTACTGTATATCAAAAGTAATTAGTTACTAGAGAAAGTAACTTTTGAGTTACTTTTAAGTCTGCTTTTAAAATGTCAATATGAACAGTACTGAAGTCACACACACAATAAACCTTATTTTTAGACCTATTTATTGTAGTTTCAACGGGCCTTCAAATCAATAGCCTTGTGCATGAGTTCTCAAACTTTTTCCGACCACAAAACATTCTACAATGCATGAAGGCTTCCCTGACCTTGTTTTGTGCCACCCTCACCATCTAGGTGGTTTGATAGATATGTAATGTGAAACAATGTTAAATGGCTTATTTTCAAAGCAGTTATTGTCTGCTCACACAGACATACAACCTTAGGTTATCCTCATCCTGCTTTGAACACAGTTGTATTATATAGCATTTTAAGCACCACCAGTTTGGGAAAAGCCTGCGCTTCACAAGTGCTGACCTACCGAAATAAGTTCTAATGCGCATCCGAGGGTTTGGGGTTGTCGCGCACTATGCAGAAGGTTACTCTTCGATAAGGTGAGAAGTTGCATGTTCTGTCGCAGACAAATGAATCCATAACACCACGGACGTCAATTCCGATGTAAACATACTGTGCAAATAACTCAAGTCGCTGTAGTATGTACGGTAGGCTATTTGGAGGTTTCTTTATCTGGTAAGTGAAATCTGCATTTTCCTCTCGAGTTAAACGTGTGCTTGCTTGTGCCAAGGCTATATATAGGCTACTGTATGTAGGCCTATTGGTGTTGTGGCGTGGCTATGTTGTAAGAATGAGAAATTGATATAACGAGGCTTTTGCGCAATAGGCGAAAAAGAGCAGAGATAAAATAAACAACAATGCGCTTTTACTGTAGTGGAGCTTACGAGATGGAAACGAAAGGGAAAAGGCTTTTAAGATGCCCATTTAAATTGTAGCCTAATGCACTCGTGTGTGTTTTAGCATAAATACGAAATAAGGAGGAATGTGAGGAGGCTCCTATTAACTGTAAAGAATGCATCTGCAATCTAAACATGTACACAATAGCTGGAAACACAGCTAATGTCGGGAGACGTTAGATCAGAAGCAGCAAATGTGCATCTGTCATCTTGTCTGCAGTCGTTCATTCAAGATCAACAAAGTAACGCAAATAACGAACTCTTTGAAATTTCAGTAATTGTAATTGCTTTACTTGATTTACAAAAAAACCTTCCAGGCCCAGGCACAGGGGCCCAAGGGGTCAGGGGGCCCTGAAGCCTAAGCCATTGCATGGAATCATTACCTCAATATCAACACGTCAGGATGTAGGTCACAGTCACAGTGCTCTTGCGTGGTACTGATGATCAAATGTAGTGTTTGCAGGCTTTTAATAAGTTGTAATCTGCTGGGCTTTTACAAGTTATGATATTGCTTGTTTTTAAGAAACAACTTCTGTGTTCTCTGATGTTGCTGTGATGATTAGTGATGTTTGCACGGTCTCTGCTTTGCTGGTGAGACAGTGCTGTGACGTTGCCTTTGTAACATAAACTAGGACATGATGTCCACTTCAAAAAAGCTCTTCTGCTGGAGCTGTCTCTGTGTGAAATAAAAGATGATTTAAATATTCAGAGGAATAGAGATGAGGTCACAGGACAGCGGCTCCACTCAGCCAGGCATAAGAGATGAGACATTAACCGTAATTACCCATACTGCTTTGGGGCGGGGGTGACTGCTCTCCCGTCTCTAATCATAAATGAGCCCCGCCTCCTTAATGAGCAACTTCATTCATTAGCAACCTTCACAAGCATGACCCTTGCACCATGGCCCCTTCATGTGACGCTGCACTCAGGAAGCTTGACGAGTAAGTGTAGTGTGTAGACACACAGTGTTGTGTGTGTGTGTGTGTGTGTGTGTGTGTGCACTAATTCTAATTTCTGATACATTTTAAAGTTTCAAAGGCTATGTTTATATGTTTATAGAAAATGCTGTTTGTGTGTGTGTGTGTGTGTGTGTGTGTGTGTGTGTGTGTGTGTGTGTGTGTGTGTGTGTGTGTGGATAGTGACACTTCTTCATTACAGCCCTTATAATTAAGCACACTGAATAATTACACAGATGAATTCATGCTTTAATTCAAAGCTAGTTAGATTTAAGTGCAAAGTAAGAGTCTGGACTGTCCAAGTGATGAGTTTGGAGAACATTGTAAGTGACTAGAGAGAGTATTAACGTAATGTATCTTGTGTGGGTTAGTGGATGTGCAGGATGTGCCTTTGGGGGGTCCTAAATGTCAGATTGTGGACACAGTGTTGATGAGAGTTAGTGCTCATTTTAGTTAGTGTTAGAGAGTTAATCAGGTATTTTGTCTGGAGATTAACGACTGGTGCAACAGTCTCCAGCTGCTGGAGTCTGCTAATTTCACACACACACACACACACACACACACACACACACACACACACACACACACACACACACACACACACTAAAACCAACAAAAAAGGGTCATGCTTCCACCTGCAACTGCAACATTATAGTGCAATACCTGGTGTTTCAAGCACACCTCGGTAATCAGAGACTCCATTTTCCTTATTGTCCTCCTTAAGTCAGTGTGGCATGAAAATTAATTTGAAAAGATTATTTGAAAAGAAGTACATTGTGTTGCTCAAATACCTTACTTTTTCTCACTCATTGTGTCTTTTTCTAACTGTCTACTTCTAACTGACTATCTACAATTTGGTGATTAGTCTGGGTTGACCCTACTTCAGTGCAGAAAAGTGTTCTTTAATAGTCGCTTTGAAAAAAGCATCTGCTGAATGCAATAACCATAACCATAACACTGGCTTTAATAGGATAAGATCATTCTTTAATTCATTAGGCAGATTTGCACTAACATGGAAGCATAAATAAAAACCAGCATCCATATAGTAAAATAAGTAAATAGACAGTAAAATATTAATAATAAATGAATAAATAATAAAAACAGACAGGGCATTAGCTGACAACACTGCTGCCATCACCTTAATGACATCTCAGACCAGAGAGATCTGAATTTTCTCTGTTTTTGACATTCCTGTATCACTTTGTGCAGGTGTGCTCAAAGCAATTTTTGGGCAAAAATTGGACAACAACCATTTCGCCAACAAATATGAAAATGTTTTCATATGAAAAGTAAGTTGGCCTCTATAAGAGACATGACCCCTGCTCATTTCAACATATTTGTGGAGGAGGACCACTTAGTGAATAATGATCAATGCCAAAAGTTAGTGCTTTATGAACCAATAATAAGATGTAAAGGTTCAAACCTCCTGAAATGTTTCACGCTGCATCACGCTGCACTCTACGTCTCCTCTCTGGACCCATGCAAATTAGGACAACAGACACATTTCAACATAGGAGTCGCTTAAGTAAAACATCTGACATTTGGTATGATTATACGTAGCTGCAAGTTTCATATGATTTGCTCAACAAAATGGTCAGGCTACCTATGGCAAATCAAAACTGAGCATCAATAATTGGATATATGTAGCTATTTACTTGAAATTAGACAAAGGATTTTTATAAAAAAGAGTTACACCATGCTTTCCACTGTTCATCAGTCATATTTTGATGTATCTTTCAATTCCTTATTCCTTTTTTACATTTCTTTCAATTCTTCTGTAACATTTACAAAATTCAAATGGTCCTTTTCACCTGCTAAAGTCATCATATCATTCAACCTTCAATTTTCACATTCTGCTTTGATCTCAGTGACCGCTGCCTGAGGGCTATATTTACCCTTGGGCTCTTTTAAATGTCATTACATGTAATACTGTTTTCAAACATATTCTTGCCTTCATCTAATAATCTTACATTTTACATGAATGTTTTTCTTTGTAAATAAAATACATGTTGTAAATAAGTACACATTGTAAATAATCAAATACACATTGTAAATAAGTACACATGGTAAATAATCAAATACATGTTGTAAATAAGTACACATTGTAAATAATCAAGTACACGTTGTAAATAAGTACCAAGTACAGTTATGCAATGCTTATATTGTTGTTGGTGTATATCTGTATATTGCGGCATGCATTCTCGTAATGACTAAAGAGGCCACAAAACATTGTAATTCTAAATCCTCTCAGGGTCACCAGTAGTACTACTACTACTACTACTAATAATAATAATAATAATAACACTTTACAAGAATCCATTTCTAATTCTTTGGTCACAAGTATCAGTAATAGTACACTGGAACTCAGGACAGATGCCGCTTTCAGCACTTATGAAGTACACATTGAAATAAATATTAAAGCACTGTTGAAAATGTGTTTCTGTACAGTGGCTATGAATTTGTGATGTGTATATGGCTTTGTGGCTGTGCGTGTGTGATATGGGACTTTATAAGCAGTTTGTGTGTGTGTGTGTGTGTGTGTGTGTGTGTGTGTGTGTGTGTGTGTGGCTATGAATGCTCCCTCATTTAGAGTTAATTGTCTGGTTGGCTGCGGTTAGAGGAGAGGTCCTTTGGCTCTGCTCTCATCCATCTCTCTCTGAGTGGAGACTCCTGGGCCTTCATTGGTGTAATTAAGCCTCCGTTAACACACACACACACACACACATGCACACACACACACACAGCAGTCTGCATCCCAACAATACTCACCATCTATCACAATATCATATTTAACCTCTTAAACACATTTAACCTCTTAAGCATATTTAACATATTATGCATACTTAAACCACTATGCGCATGGAAAATCATATTCTTCATGTTAATCAGGCCTCTGCCGCTGCCCTCCTTATAAGAGATATCATTCAGCACTTTTACATTTGAGTCTGTGTCATTGTATGTGTGGTTTAGCAGTTGTGCATTGTGTAAAAACACAGTAGTCAGCCTTCAGGTTTTTTTTTTCACAATTTCATCTGAATGTGCTTTAGTAAAAGATTGCCTCACTTGAAGGCTGATTGTGTTTTTATTAGCAGGAAAAGAGTAAATATGAAACTTAAAAAAACAAAACCTCAAGCCTCAGCAAACTCAAACAAATACTGATTTTACTGAGTCAGAATTATAAACACGTATCAAAGACACACTGGATGACACAATAGCATACCTGGCTTAGCATATGCAGATACATTTATGTGAAAATGGCTATCAACCTATATAAAACAATTGAGGGAAATCCACATTACATTCAGCTGACATTATGAATTCCTCTCTGTGCCCTTGCATCTGCGGCACCTTACATTTGCAGATATGAGATCTAAAGACTTCAAAGTCTGTGAACCGTCTCTGACTACGCAGAGTCCTTAAACGCCCTCTAGTGGACAGGAGAGACTCTGCGCAGCGAAGAGAGACTGTCAGAGTGTGACTGCATCCACCTATGCTGATGTGTGTGTGTACTGATAAGGCTGCAGTAATTTTGACAGGACAGTGTATGTTACTATAATAATTGTGTATAAATTGTGGACATTTGTAAATGTATGACTTTATAAGCAGTTTGTGTGTGTGTGTGTGTGTGTGTGTGTGTGTGTGTGTGTTTGGGTTTAGAGGGCCATCAGCTCTGACAGCGGCTTGCTGATGACGCCCAGCACACAGACCCTGCCCAGACCTCCGCTCTTGTCCTTGACCTTGACCTGCAGCTGCATGCCACTCAGCTCCTGGCCCTCGGGCTGGCTGAAGAAGAAGTCCTCGTTGAAGACCACAGGCTCGCGGCAGTGCCGGATGGTGGCGCTGTGCTGCTGCTGCGTCTTGCCGGGGCTCAGGCACAGACTCAGGCTGCAGCTGAAGGGCCGAGGGTCACCTGGGTCGCGCAGGCCCTCCACCGAAACAACGCGGACGCGCAGTGTCAGGGGCTGGTCGTGGGAGGGGCTGGGGGCCGGGCGCTCTGTTGCCAGGCGCAGACGCCCCCTGGTGGGCAGGAGGAGCAGGTGCTCGCGATGCAGACGCTCCTGGCAGTGCAGCAGCTCCAGAGCGAAGGGCCGAGGAGGGGCCAGGTGGCTGGGGGAGGGCGTCCAGCGACGAGCGGGCGGCGTCGCCTGAGGGGTGGACTCAGTGGAGGAAGACATGTCCATCTCAGCGTCGGACTCTCTGAGAGCGACGTCTGAAAGAGGCCCTTGGCTGCTGTGAGTGACAGAGGCGCGTGTGTCTGTGTGTCTGAGCGCGGCGCGTGCGTGTGTGTGTGACGGCGTTGCTGCGGGAGTGTGAGGCTCCAGCCACAGGCGACTGGCGGTGGAGTGGAACAGAGATTCTTTCCTGCGCGTGTGCGGGCTCTCGTCCAGCGAGCCTTCGTCCAGTGGTCTCACAGCCAGATGTGCAGGCCTCCTCAGCATCTGTGTCTGCGTGGGTCTCTGGGTCTGGGATGACCGCCTCTCCATCCACCTCTTCTTCCCTTCCACCTGCACCGGCCCCTCTCTGCCCCCACACTCCTGTGCATGAGCCTGTGTCTCCACAGGGTTGTGTGTCTCCAGAGGCATGAGTGAGCTGGGTAGAGCCGGGTGGTGTCGGATAAGTCTTGGTGGCAGGAAGAACTCAGGAATATTATGGGGTGTGAGGACGTTGCCATGGAGGAGCTGTTTGCAGGTGCTAGATGTCGGGGAATCTCTGCCCAGGATCTGTTCTGCACACTCCTGAGCCTTCCTCACCATCACTTTCATCATCATTGTGATAGACTCCGACAATCCGACTGAATGCATGCATGCACGCACGCACACACGCACACACACACACACACACACACACATGCACACAACACACAGCAAATACAAGTTAACTTCAGTTCTGAGATGAAGGGTCTCTATCAGCAGAAAACTGGTGAAACCTACCTTCTTTGCTCTTTGTCTTCTCTTCTCTTCACTTCTCCTCTCTCTCAAAGGACCATATTCGGTCTGTTCCTATGTTGTCTAACCTGGTGGTCTCAGAGGCTGAAAGGTCATTTCGATTTATCTAGACTGACCAACTGTTTGTCATTTCCTTTTAGCCAGTCACAGCAGAGAAAGGCATCATTTGTCCCCACCCACTGTCTGGCCCCAAAGGAATTTTGTGTACGTCACTAGCTTTAGACTCACACATAATCAAAGCTTTGCACACTGTCACAGACCAACAGTCCTTTTGAGAGGAGCTGAACACTTCAAACACTGACCTTCTCATTTCTCAGCAGGACCATAACAACCCACCCCTTTGTATGTCATGACAAACATACAACCCCAAAACAGAAAAAGTTGGGACGTTGTGTAAAATGTGAATAAAAACAGAATGTAATAATTTGAAAATCTCTTAAATTCAAATTTAGTTGCAAAAAGGGCACAGACAACATGTTGAAATCAAATGTTAAATATAAAAAAGTTGACTATTTCATGGAAAATATATGTCAATTTTGAATTTTATACCAACAACATGTTTCAAAAAAAGTTGGGACGGGGGTAACAAATGCTGGAAAAGCTGTTTAATGCTAAAGAAAACAAAAGGAGGAATGATTGATAACTAATTAGGGTAACTGGCAATACCATTGGCTATGAAAAAGAGCATCCCAGAGATGCAGGGCCCCTTAGAAGTAAAGATGTAGGTGTATCTGTAACGGAGGCGAACTGAACTGAGTTAGCGTGCTAGTTGCCCGTGTAAATCCTCACAGCCCAGAACGCTTCTAACCGCTGAGTTGGAAGCCTGGGCTTTAGCTCAGTGGTTAGAGCTGCTCGACTCCCATGCCGGTGAGTGTCGAGGTGGCGGGTTCGAGGGCCGTGAGCGGCGGACGAATTACGACCTCTGTTACATATCCATCACTCTGTGTAAACCTGTGTGCACAAATGATGAAACAAATGTAATCTGAATGCTTCTTAAGATGTAATTGTGAAGTATTTGGGAGTTCATCATCTCTGAAGGACATAATATTAAAACATTCAGAGAATCCAGAGAAATCTTTGCAAACAAGGGATAGAGCTGAAAAACACATTGGATGGCCGTGATCTTTTGGACTTCAGATGGCACTGCATCAACACCAGACCTGTTTCCAGAACTGTCATTGTATGGGCTCAGGAAAACCTCTAATAACCATTCTATGTGCATTGTTTGACTTCAAAAACTGCAGCCAAAATTGTAACAGTCAAAAGACATAGTACAGAAAATACCACCATCTTATCTGGGCCTGAACTTGTTTAAAATGGACCGAGGAAACATGGAAAAAGGTCCTGTGGTTAGACCAATCAAAATGTACCATTATTTTTGGAAATCATGGACTCATCTGGGCTAAAGAGGAGAGGGCCTATCCAAGTATCCAACCTATCCAACTTGTTTTAGTGCTCAGTTCCAAGCCCAACATCTATGATGGTGTGGAGGAGCATTAGTGCCTACAGCATGGGCATCTTGTACATTTGTCAAAGCACAATCAATTCTGAATGATGTAGTCAAGGTTTTGAGCAATATACTGCCATCAAGGCAATGTCTATTCCAGGGAAGACCTTGGATACAGGAAAACAATGCCAAAATAAATAAATGAATTCTGCAAATATTTAAATAGTAATTCTCCATAGAGGACGAGTCCACACACACACACAATTCTGTTTCATCTCAGTTTATGCACTTAGACATAAACATCTAGATACAATGATTTTGCTATACTTGTTTGTTTTTATTATGACCGCCGCGCAGCGAAGCGGCGGTCATATAGGTTTAGTCAGATATTTTTTTTTTATTTTTTTTTCTTTTTTTCTTTTTCGCATGTCCAAATTTCCGTCAAGGATTCCCGGGACACTGAAAGACCGGGGTACACGAAACTTGGTGGGCATGTAACCCCATATGGATAGCATGGAACCATCATTTTTCGTTTTGATCTGTAGCCCCCCCGCTGGACTGGACCCCCCGAAAGGAGGGTAGGGCAGACACAGTTTTCTGTGAATATCTTGAGAACCGTAGGGCCTAGGATGACCAATTTTTTCCGTATGTTTGCCTCCAGGGGTCATGTTAACCCATTCCATGTGCACACATGTGCATAAACAGATACACACGCACACACATACATTCACAGTAAGTATGACACATACTCACACAGTAGACACATGTACGCATGCATGCACATGCACAAACACACATACGCAGGCAAACACACAAGCACGCACACACACACACACCCACACCCACACACATAAACATAAACATGTACATGCACACATGCACACAATTGAAGAATTTCTCAGAATTATGAACAGGCAAGATGGGGGTGGGGTTGTATAAAATGAATTTTACATCATGTTTTGGTACTTGTTGTCTAGCAGATACCAGTGAGAATTGAGTGTAGATAATGCAATTTAGTGAGACAGTTAGAATCATATAGGCCTTTCAGCGTGATTTATTTTTGTGGAAAAAATGTGCTGGACTGGGCGGTGGTCATATTTTGCACCGCTCTGCGGTACATCTAGTTGAATACTGTAGTGATCTGACCAATCTGGCCCTTTCACAATCGCCGTTTGCCGGAGTGTCCGCCAGAGGGCGCAGTGTTTCCTCGAATTACCAGGGATTGACCCTGACGTCATTTTACCTTAGTCCCGCCCTTGTACGCCTGTGTTTATTTCAGGAAATTGACCTGGCGCTCTGTGAACAAGCTGCCATCCCGAAACCACCATGGATCCTGAGCGGCTTTAAACTAACCAGGAGGCAAGATGGTATTTGAGTCTGTGGTCGTGGACGTCCTCAACAGGTTTCTTGGCGACTATGTGGTCAACCTCGACAGTTCCCAACTCAGTCTTGGAATATGGGGAGGTAAAGTGCTTGCTGACAGTGTTTGGGCGGCGTCAAGGCATCTCAACGTTACTGATACCAGACCTTGCTTTCCGTGGGCATATGGCTTTATGTTAATTGAAAGACAAAGATGAAGCTCAAACTGTGTGCGCTGTGTCGTGAGAGAAATTGCACACTTTTTGTTCGCAAATTTTAGCAGTGGACGTGTGTAATTGAACCATATAGCATTATCACTTTGTCGCTATCAGCTAGCTCTGTCATGTCAGCTAAGGTTATGTGGACCCACGGTCAGCCAGGGATATCGATTCTAATTATTGCTCTGAAGAGTTGAAAACTTTAATCTTCCCTCTGCATTGTTACCAGCTGTAAGCATAAGAAACATTTTCCTCAACATAAAGACGGTAACCTTAACTTTTAATTAGCTAACCTAGCTGTCTGTGGCTAACATTGGTCTCACAGTTTTTAAATAATCACAGCAGACATGGTAAGCTATGTAAGCTAAATGTGCACGCCACATGTGTTCAACAGTTCCTGAATATCTTCTAAGTTAACAAGAACTCTTCTTCAATCACAAACCACAAGCAGACAGTGTGGACACACTTCAAACCACTGTGGCTAAATAGGTTAACACACGACTTTCACTGTATCCCTGCAGAGTACAGTTTCTACATTGAGTAACAGCTCTCCCTAAAGTTAATTGATCTTCTGCTTTATCTAGAGCAGGGGTTCCCAAACTTTTCCACGACAAGGCCCCCTAAATACCACTAGGTTCTGGCCAAGGACCCCCTTGATGTTTTATTAATTAAACCCATCGACAATACTACGGCAAATGTAAAAATACATTAAGCTAATCTAACTATTTTAGCCACAACCACATCGCGATGGAGCATACAGTGTGTAAAAAATTTATTTGGGGCTTTCTGCTATATGAGAGCCATCAGTCTACTATTATTCCCAGTCATTATCATGGGAAATATGTTCAGATATGCGTCACATTATTATAATGGCATTGTATAACAACCCTCATAGTATATTGTAAATGTTTCAAATGTATTTGTTTCTTGCTTTTATATTTCCCTCCAACTTGCTGAGGCCCCCCTGGCACCCCCTCGCGGCCCCCACTTTGAAAACCACTGACCTAGAGTCTAGACGAGCTTTACGAGCGAAGTGTGATAAAGCTCAGCAGTTATGCTCTACGCGTTAATTTGGCTTAAGAATTAGCCTAGACATATTGTGGCGCTCAGGGATTCCAGACCTTCGCGTGTTGCAAATTGATTGAGTGGCTGCTAATGTACTGCGCACTTGCCTCTTTGGACATTTGTGTTTGGAAGAGACCTCACCCTAGCCTAACGTGTCACGGAAAAAGGTATACTTAAGCTTTTGGAACTCTTCTACAGGAGCTCAGACTTCAGATGGATAAGTCTTCTGTATGTTGAAGGTGGGAATAGGTTTGGTAGCCTAATGTTTACACTGCATTATTGAGCCTACATTAACTTCTGTTGGTAAGTGTCCACGGCTTGCGTTTTCGTTTTAACTCACTGGGTCATGTGCGTGCGTGCCTGCGTGCGTGCGTGTACACTTTTGTGTATGGCTGGTAAGACCTCAGCACACACAATTATTGATCCGAGCACTTTCAAGCTTGTGTGTGTGTGTGTGTGTGTGTGTGTGTGTGTGTGTGTGTGTGTGTGTGTGTGTGAGTGAGTGAGAGGATAGTAAAATGGTTTATAGGCTTATTAACAAATATCCTGTTTTTGGGTCACTGTGTGTATTCTTTGTGTCTGTTTGATAATTAACTTTGTATGTTGTGTCTGTTTTGTTGTGTTTGAATAGCCTTTAATAAATGTTTTGCTCTGCAGGTGACGCTATCCTGAAAAACCTAGAAATAAAGGAAAATGCCCTTGTAAGTATGAATTTGCCTGTTTTCTGCGTATGTTAATAAGTGCCCTTGTAGGCAATGTAGGCCTAACTTGTCATAACTGGATGTGTTATGCATGTCCTCAAATACCATGAGAATGGAAGAACATTTTATAAGGGTCATTTCAGCCAGAATTAGAGCTGACCTACGTACTTGTGGCTATAGCAATACTTTATTTCCCTATACAGTGTAATTGTTGAACAGTGATGCTCATGTTGTGTTGCAGCAGAGAATGCATGGTTAAAACTGAGCAGTTTCCTGGCTTATGTGTTAGCGTGACAAATTGTCTTTTGTTGTTTTTTTAGAGCCAGTTGGACATTCCTTTTAAAGTACGGGCAGGACACATAGGTAAGAAGCATTTCATTTAATTTCAGTCTTGAATGGGTGGGTGAAAGTGAAAGAATATTTCTGGTGTCAACATCTATGTTCCATAGCCAACAAGAGAACAGGTACTACTAGATAACATTCATTTTTAAAGAAAGAATGTTAGTTCAGCTTGCAACAGATTCCTTATTCCAACTCTGGTGCATACTGTATCAGGTTTTTGTCTGTCAATACACACTTGTCAAGTCAGCATGTTTGTCCATCTTTTGATTGTACTAAATGTCAATATTTGTACTGGGCCTGGCCTGACCAAGAAAGTGTGTGTGTGTTTGTTTTAGCAGTGCAAGAATCTGCCTCAGTTTTTATAGCTCAGAGCATTCAGCAATCAATGGATATGTTATTCTCCTCTGGTGTACACACACACACACACACACACACACACACACAGTGGTGAATCATGTGGTGTTTGATTGTTCATTTGTAGTCATTAGGTATTGGTAATGGCATCATCACTGCTTTCTGCCTTACTGTGCTGCCCAGTCTGCTTCTGACTGTGTGTGTCTGACTGTGCGTGTGTGTGTGTTTAATTATTTTAAGGACGCCTGGAGCTGAAGATCCCTTGGAAGAATCTTTACACTCAGTCTGTGGAGGCCACTCTAGATGAAGTCTACCTGCTCATCGTTCCCACTGCCAGTATGTTGCTTTGTGTTTGGTTGTGTGCTCATGGGTCCAGTTGTGTTCCCCTGAATATATGGGTGCAGGGGTGGATTAAAGGGACACCAGGCAACGTTTTCGTGTTAATTACTCATCTTCGTAAGTCGGTATATGGTTAAATGACTCATTACGGGGCGAATGAAGGCTCTCTCGCCCGCCCCTACTGCCTGTAGGAAGAATATCCCACTTTCAAGTTCGGTGTATCCTACCCGCCGACCGAAGCAGGATCAGTTTACAGCACAGAGGCAGGCTAACGAAACGCTAGAGATTGTTGCAAACGTGTGTATAATGGCAGAGCCGGCGAAGAAGCAGCGAAAACCCTTGACGGAAGATGCAAAGAAAAGGAAAAGAGCATCAGACCGAGCGAGGGGGAGTTTCGTAGAGAAAAAGCATCAGGCTTGCCTGGTGTCCCTTTAAAGTGGTCATGGGCCCCTAGGCTACATTTGCTGTGAGGTCCCGCTCCCACAAAATAGCCTACCACATGAGGCAACATACAATTGATCCACCAGATACTCATACAACGTGTGTGAATATCAATATCTGGGAGTATTTGAAGAGATAATCTCTTGTACTCTTTGTTTGAGGTGAGAGTTGGTGCGGGTACATGTTTTCACTGCTTTTCCATAAACATTTTTAATCATGTGTTTCCATCTTTTGTGCGTGTGTGTGTGTGTGTGTTTTTTAGGTATTAAGTATGATGCTGAGAAGGAGGAACGACAGCTACAGGAAGCTCGTCAGAGGGAGCTCCAACGTATTGAAGAGACCAAACAGAGAGCAGCTGAACAAGGTGTGTGTGTGTCTGTGTGTGTGTCTGTGTGTCTGTGTTTGCATGTGCATGCACAATGCAGGAGTGTGTGATGGCTTTGTTGGGGTGCTGTTATGATGGGGGTATTTTGTTGTTGTTGTTGTTGTTTAACTGTATGTGCTGTTGTGCTACCTCAGAGAATCCTCAGCTGCAGAAGCAGGACACCTTTGTGGAGAAACTTGTCACTCAGGTGATCAAAAACCTCCAGGTGAAGATTTCCAACATCCACATCCGTTATGAGGATGATGTGAGTATTTACACAAGCACACTCACAGTATAACAACCATATGGTATCTTGGTCAGTCAAGACATTCACACCCATATGACGTGCTGTCGCACATTCACAGCCGCAATTTCACACTCAGAAACATACACACATACAGTACAGTACATTATATTTGATGTCCAACATTTTAGAACCATAATAAAAATATCAAAACTATGACAAAATACATAGTCATTCACAAATGTATACCCAAAATATTTAGGATTTTAAACATTTCCTTACATGGTTATATTGTAATCAACGTGTGTGTGTGTGTGTGTGTGTGTGTGTGTGTGTCCATCTGCAGATAACCAACCCATCCTCCCCCATTTCATTTGGAGTATCTCTACAAAACCTCAGCCTGCAGGTAAACTGATTCAGTATATGATTCAGTTTATACAGTGTGAGTGTGTGAGAGCGAGCGAGAGAGAGAGAATATGTTGATGGGGTTTGAATTTTTTTCTCTCCTTAGACAGCAGATGCTAATTGGCACCCATGTCTGCTGGAGGAGAAAGCCAAACTGTTCTTCAAGGTAACCCTCATGTGCACATAAAAGAAAAACACAGAACCATTTACCTTTTCACATTGTATTCCACTCTAAAGATGTCATCTGTTCTGTGTGTATTTTTCTATATCTGTTGTGTGCGTGTGTTAAACATGGTGTTTCTATGTCCTGCAGCTGGTGCGGCTAGACAGCCTATTTGCCTACTGGAACACCAACTCTGAGCTCTACTCCAATCACGCCCCAGACCAGGCGCTGGTAAGACCACCACACACACACACACACACACACACACACACACACACACACACACACACAAACACACACAGCAGACACTCAGAATTACACAGAATGGTCATGTGTAACAGATCTGTCATCTCATACAATACATATTTCTCTCCTCTCCTGTACAGAGATGTCTGAGACATAATGTTGCTGTGGAGGGTTCCATCCCTCAAGATTATCAATATGGTAGGTCCCTTTATTACGTGTGTGAGTGTGTGTGTGTGTGTGTATGTGCGTGCGTGCATTCTCCAGTGTGTAATGTTATAATGGTGTGCTTGTGGTCTCCAGTATTCCGACCAATCTCGGCGCGAGCCAAACTGAGAATGAACCCACGGTCTGATGTGGACTTATCGGCCCCTAAAGTGGACCTGATGGTCAATCTCCCTAACGTGTCTGTGGAGCTCAGCAGGCCACAGGTAATTATGACTCTTCTCATATTCACTGGAAACAATAAATATCGTACATTGTTAAAATGCAGACGGAAGTCTAGGGCATGTTAAACTTAATCTTAAAAGCCTCCTGCAATTGGCAATGGAAAAGAGAGTCAAAACAGAACCCAACACCGCTAATTCTACACATTGTGTAGGTATTAAAGGTAAAGACTAGGAAGTAACGCCATGCGTGTAGGTGGAGCTCAGTGAGAGGTGACTCACTCTCACAGTCCGGTGTAGCCTCACGCTCTCTCCCTGCGCAACCCAAAAGCCCAAGCGTCGCTTCTTTTGACACATTCAATTTTCACGGGGTGGTGTCCAAAGTCCAAAGACAAGTTTTGCCTGACTCACAGCTGGCAAAATGTTAATGAGGGAAAATAGGCCTGTACCAAGGATCCTCTCTGCATATAGAGGTGTGTCGTTGACGTATTAATGAGCGTTAAAGCCCCGCTTGTCAGTCAGTGCTTTCCCTACTATGTGACCTAACCTATACTAACATCACACTCACATGAACAATAAGCAATAATGTATTCACACACGCACACTGATAAAACCATAAAACCAAGATTGTGCCACACACATTTACACCTCTATGGCTGTTTTACCCCTGAACTCTGACCCGTGACCCATGAGCTTCTCCCTCTGCCACAGTATGTCAGCATCCTGGAGCTACTGGGTTCAGTGGACATGATGTCACGCAATTTGCCATACAGGAAATACCGTCCAGACCTGCCCCTTCATAACAATGCCTTCCTATGGTTAGTGTGTGTCTCTGTGTGTGCAGTATTTATGTATGCATATGTATATGTATATATTTATATACTTTATGTCTGTGTGGGTGTCTGTCCACACACAAATAGATAAGTAAATGGGCTCTATGCACGACTCCATTTTGGATTCACTTCCTACTGGGCAATCCACTTCCTGTTTACGCTGTAAACAGTAGGCTATGACAGAAAATGACAGATTACTGGCCTGCCAGTTTTAGTAGGCTATTGCTAGTTGAACAACATAGCTAAAGTTATCTAACCAGTTCAGTAACATCAGTTGCTTGAGTAAGGTTAAGAACCCTTTTTAAACCCTGTTTGCTGGAGAGAGTGGCACACAACATTTTCACAGAGTTGGTCTACATTACCATGAGACAAGGTCCTGAAGACAATGACTATAGAAACAAGCCATGTTTGCCAATGTTTTAATGTACACAGGAAGTTGATATGCCAGTACAAGCGAATCCAAAATGGAGTCATGCATAAAGCCTATTGTATGTTTGAGTCTGTTGTTTGTCTCGGCATGGTGACTGCACACTTGAGTTTGTATGCAAGTAATATGCTGGAAAGAGTGTCTTATAAACTGGATGGTGTTATTAATATTTGTTCTATTGATAATGTTAGGTGGCGCTATGTCATCGCGGGGATCCTGGAGGTGAACGTGAAGCCTCGTCTGCACATGTGGTCGTGGCAGCACATCCGCCGCCACAGACAAACAGTCAAGCGCTACAGGGGACTCTACAAACACAAGATCACCAACAAGAAACCTATGGAGTCTATGCTGAGAGAGTTGGAGGTAAACGCGCACACACACGTACACGCACACGCGCACACACACACACACACACACACACATACACTTCAACTTGAAATGCACACATACAAGCACACAGAATGTCTTTCTTTTTGTGACATTTCTGCTTTGTCCATTTAACAGGAAACTGAGAAGACTTTAGACATCTTCAATATCACACTGGCACGCCAGCAAGCAGAAATGGAGGTATACAACACATATCCATGTGTCCATCATTAATGAAGCCCTCTACCCATCATCCTTCATTCATTCCCTTTGTTCTGTTCACTTTGAAATCATACATTTCAAAGGGACCCTCTATACTCTGCACCTGCTGCTCCCACCCATTTTGCATGCAGCCAATTGTCCACTAGTCGGTTATGACTGGCTATGAGTTCAGCTGCCGTGTGTGTGTGTGTGTGTGTGTGTGTGTGTGTGTGTGCCGTTGCCAGGCCATGCGGGCGGGGCTGCCTGTGATTCGTCCAGGTCAGAAGGCGGAGGTGGAGGAGTCGCAGGGCTGGTTTGGCTGGATGTGGAGCTGGGGATCGGAAACCTCACCTAAGAGCAAAGAGACTGTCAAAACCGGAGGTCAGCACCTAAACATAAACACACATGCAAACAAACAAACAAACAGACAGACAAACAAACAAACAAACCTAAATGTGGAAAAGCTCAAGCTTGAGTTTCATTCTAAAAATGTTGTCAAGTTTGGGACTCCTGGGATCATCAGGCATGGGATCCCTGGATTGAATATGATGAGTTTCATTTGTCCAGGGGCCTGTACTACGAAGGGAGCTTAACCTACCCAGATGTAACCCAGGGTTACTTTGTTAAACCAGGGTTGACAAAACCTGGTTATCTTAAGTGGTGTTACCTCGGTACCACGATGCTGATTATGAAGTTGATTTGTTGAGCCGGGTTAACCTAATTGAGTTTGTGCGATTCACATAAAAGGGGCATTGCAGGTCACCACTTTCAGGTTCACCTTTTTTTACGGATGAGGAATGCACAATTATTATGACAAGTTATGAGGAATTAAAACCCACTCTAATGACAAAAATCAAATACGTTGGCAGTGAACAAAGCAAGGCTGTTGGCAACGATTTGCAGATCGGGTAGCCTAAAAAGTAAAAGTTTTATTTCCACATGTTCTTTAAATATGTGTTATGGAGGATTAATAGCTTGCGGAATGTCTGAAATGAGTTGAAATAATTAAATTGCCTATTTTGAGTACAGAGAAATGCCTACAGATGCAACACAATTCAGAAGTGGGCATATAGATTACAGTAATAGGATAATTGAATGTTTAAGTAGCCCCCATTGACTGATTTAGTGTATGTCTAATCCTGTGAACATTTCAGATGCAACACCATTGCTAAACGCACATGGCAGCAGGTGAAAGTGAAACACAAACACATTATTCAGAATAGTTTATAGTTATAGCTTGCAATAATATTTCTTAATTATGAAAACATGTAGGCCTATGCTTATAGCCTTCACTTGGCCTCTGTTTTACAGCTAACAAGAAAAAGGTGTCTTTGAACACTACTGTAAGGCACCAGAGTGTTTTACAGTAGCAGAGGAGTTGGCCATCGCAAATAATAGTGGAAGGCTGATTATGAACGGGGTTGAGGGAGGCATTCGGTCGGATTCTGGTGCTGTGGAAATGTGTAGCCTTTATGTGCAGGGTACAGTAATACTGTATGACATTCAATTCAACAAGTTTGTTAAAATTATTAGGCCTACTGTAGCCTAGGCTAGGCCTATGTCCGATTTATTTTAGGCTATTCTTGCTCAGATGTTCAGCATACTGTAGGCTAGGCCTATGTCCGATTTATTTTCGGACATACAGTATTTAGTTACATAGAATACATGAATGTCCAGTCCACGTAAGGGCATTGCTATGACGGGTGACATTACAGACTTCTGCCTAGATCATCTGACAAAGGTAACGAATTCCCTCGGCTGACAATCTATATCTTCATAGAGAATATATGGCGGTCTCTAAAACCCCTCGCCCTGCGAAGAGAGCCCCTCGCGATTTGCGCTCCAATTTCGTAGGCTATGGATCATCCAGGTACGCCGACATTGTCTCTAATTGTTAGTAGAGGGGTGGTACTTATAAAGGGTGTGGTTAACGGAAACCTCGGGTTAACCAAGAACATAACCTGCTCAGAGCAGGTTTGAGATGCAGTGTAAATTGCCATGGCAGCATACCTCGGTTAAAACCTATCCACCTTTCGTGAATGATTAATCGGGAAGTTACGCCACACGTGATCAAGTTACTCTCGAAGTTACCCAGATAAGCCAGAAACCCCGCTTCGTAGTACAGGCCCCTGGTCTTGTTTCAGTCAAACAAGGTTCTTGCCTCTCCAGCCTGTTCTACACCGGTTTAACACATTCTTTTTTGAGTCTTCCTGATGGCCAGTGAGGGCATAGCTGTGATCCAGGATCAGTTTACCTGTAGGTTGTTAGACAGTGAATCTGTGAGAGCTGTTAAGATTCAACTTAGCCCTTTTTTGGGGGGGTGGGACTGTTTTCTGCAGGGTTTGACGACCTTATGACACCGGCGGAGAAAGACAAACTCTACAAGGCCATTGGTTACAGTGAGATAGCCGTCAATCACAACTTGCCCAAAAATGTATGTCCACACACACATACACACACTCATAATTACTAGTCTTTTTTAACCTGATGGCCATTTTGTTTGTTATGTTTTTAGCATGTTTATTGTCTATTGTGTTTGTGTTTGTGTGTGTGTGTGTGTGTGTGTGTGTGTGTGTGCGTGCGTGCGTAGTTTGTGGACATGAAGGTGAGCTTCCAGCTGGTCAGCATGAGTGTGAGCTTGAAGGAGAGTTCAGACAAGCCAGAGATCCTCAAGTTGGCCGTGATGGACCTGAGTGCCATGCTGACCCAGAGACCAGGAGCGCAGGCCTTCGGGTACACACTCCTCTCTCACCACCTCTTACACACTCTCTACTCTACTCCTCTCTCTTACACACTCTCTACTCTACTACTCCTCTCTCTTCACCTCTCTTACACACTCTCTACTCTACTACTCCTCTCTCTTCACCTCTCTTACACACTTTCTACTCTACTACTCCTCTCTCTTTACCTCTTACACACACTCTCTACTCTACTACTCCTCTCTCTTCACCTCTCTTACACACTCTCTGCTCTACTACTCCTCTCTCTTTACCTCTTACACACACTCTCTACTCTACTACTCCTCTCTCTGCACCTCTCTTACACACTCTCTACTCTACTACTCCTTTCTCTTCACCTCTTACACACTCTCTACTCTACTACTCCTCTCTCTTCTCCTCTTACACACTCTCTACTCTACTCCTCTCTCTTCACCTCTTACACACCCTCTACTCTACTCCTCTCTTCACTGAAGTAGGGATCGACCGATATATCGGGCCGATATTTGCGTTTTTTACGTGTATCGGCATCGGCCGATAAGCGGCTGCGTTTGCCGATAGTTTTTCCCCGCATTATTTACATACAGGCGTCCACAGGCAGCTCTGTGTTGCTGGAGACGCTGCAATTCACGTGCAGACTGCCCCTCCCCCACTAGCAGAGTGCTGAAGGCATGCTCTTCAAGACAACAGTAAACTTTAAACTTTCAAAGCATCTTTTAACTGTTTGACTTAGCTGAAATAGTGCCATACACTTTGAAAGTGGAAGCAAGTTTGTGGGTCCAAATGGAAAACGTGAATGATAGATAGATAGGTACTTTATTTAATGCTGAATCCCTTGTCTATAAAACTGCTTGCCATTGTATTTAGGGAGCTGCAAATAGCTAAGTTGTAGGCTATCCATATGCATGCGGTAGCAGTAGCTGTTATGAACACTGGTCATATGATTAAGTAATGCCAACGTTGTTCCTGGTATTTGTGGGAGTTTTATTCAGCGACCACCTGGCTGAGTTTTGGACGCGTGTGGTGTGTGCGTCTCCCTCCCCCTCTCCCTTCGAGCTGGGCGGAGTTGCCATCACAGTGATATCAGAGCTTTAATAATGAGACGTGTTATACGTTGTTGAATATTAATTTGTGTTAACGTTTATCATGTACCAGACATAAGTGTACCGTGTATGCCTTACTTGTGTGTTTAGAGCTGTTTGATTTTCCTCTGCTGATTTATGTTCTGTGGTTGACAAATCTGGCAGCTTTTTTTAGAAAAAAAAATTGAAACCATGCAGTCTTAAATTACAAATCAAGCACTTTATTTCAGCTACTTTTCAGGCTTATTGTTTTCTTAAATTATTTAAATGTGTTGACAGGACATTTTGTGATGACCAGAATTATGTCCTATATGTCAGCAAGCAATGCATCATCAAGGCTGTGTTGTAAGATGTTGATGAAAGCCTTTTACCCTTGCACAGTTAACCATATGCTGTGCACCCATCCATAAGTTCAATAAATGTTCCTTTTTTAAATTGAGACTTATAACATTTGTTATCATCATTTGTGTAATTATGTGTCATTTGTATGATGTAAATTGAGGGAGCAAAAGCAGTATCGGCTCCAAATATCGGCAAACTGTATCGGTCATCGGCTAAGGCTGATGGGGGGAAAAAAAAAACGGTATCGGTATCGGCACTAAAAAATCCATATCGGTCGATCCCTACTCTTCACCTCTTACACACTCTCTACTCTACTCCTCTCTCTACTCTACTACTCCTCTCTCTTCTCCTCTTACACACTCTCTACTCTACTACTCCTCTCTCTGCACCTCTCTTACACACTCTCTACTCTACTCCTCTCTCTTACACACTCTCTTACACACTCTCTACTCTACTCCTCTCTTACACACTCTCTACTCTACTCCTCTCTCTTACACACTCTCTACTCTACTCCTCTCTCTTACACACTCTCTTACACACTCTCTACTCTACTCCTCTCTCTTCTCCTCTTACACACTCTCTACTCTACTAGTCTGCCGTATTTATTCATCAGCCACGGGCTCTTACAGGTGTTTGTATGTTAAATGGAAGTGTGTGTGTGTGTGTGTGTGTGTGTGTGTGTGTGTTTTCTGCCTGCCTCATAGGGTGTCTGCCCAGCTGTCATCGTTTGAAGTGACTGGACTTCCTCGAAACCACGTGGCTCCTATCCTGCTGTCTTCGCGGCGTGTGGCTGTGGAGAATCACAACCCGCTCCTGACGCTGATGTTTGAGACCAACCCACTGGACGGCTCGGCTGACCAGAAACTACACGCCGACGCCCAGCCACTGGAGATCATTTATGATGCTGTATGTGTATTAATGTGCAATTTATTTATCCAACTATGCATGAAACCAAAAGCACCCTCTTGTTTGTGTGTGGTGTATAACTGCCAGCCACAGGAAATCTTCCTCTTTTGGTTTTCTCAAACCACTAAACCTGTGTGTGTGTGTGTGTGTGTGTGTGTGTGTAGATGACGGTGAACAGCCTGTCAACATTCTTCCTGCTCCCTGATGATGTCCAGCTGGATGAGCTGACCAATGCGACACTCATGAAGCTGGAGCAGTTCAAAGACCGCACCGCTACAGGTCTAATGCGCACACACACACACACACACACACACACACACACACACACACACACACACACACACACACACACACACACACACTATATTTCAGACCACCATCATAATCTAGAAGCCCTAAAACTTACAGCCCACTCAGTGATGCCAGTGTTCTGTTTAACATCTTAACCAAACTCATGGACAAAGACATGTTGCCTATGCTGCCACCTTTTACTGAAACGTGGTGGTTTTTCCATGTTGTTCTCGTTGCTTCATTCACATGGCACATAAAGAGAGGGTGAAGCCTCTTGTGGATCTCCTGACACGAGACACCTTGCTTATAGTGAACCCTTTGTTATCAGGCCAGCCGTTTGAGTTTCCTATCGTTCCTATTTGCCTTTTTCTCCAAGGCGTGTTCCATTTTGCAAATGTGCTGATTGCATGTGCTGTTAGCGGCAGCGTTTGGCCCTGTGAGGCTGCAGGGTTGCTGGGTGTGTTGCACTGTTAACCAGCCCTGTGCTCTCCCTGCAGGCCTCATGTATGTGATCGAGACTCAGAAGGTGCTGGACCTGAGGGTCAACCTCATGGCCTCGTACGTCATCGTGCCTCAGGGCGGCTTCTACAGTGGCAAGGAGAACCTCATCCTGCTGGACCTGGGACACCTGAAGGTATATAAGTATAAGTGTAGTGGTCTCTTTTGTTGTCCTGTTGACCACTATGGTGGCTGAGCTAGAATGTCTGACCCACTTGTCCAAAGGAGAATAATCCACATCCACAGGTGTTTTGATATCCAAAAGTATAGGAGGGTTTATTACAAATAAATGAAAATATACATTTATATATATACTCTTTTGATCCTGTGAATTTGGAAATTTGGTCTCTGCATTTATCCCAATCCGTGGATTAGTTAAACAGCCCACAGTTAAAACACAGTGAGGTGAAGCACACACTAATCCCGGAGCAGTTAGCTGCCTGCAACAACAGCGGCGCTCGGGCAGCAGTGAGGGGTTAGGTGCCTTGCTCAAGGGCACTTCAGCCACGCCTACTGGTCGGGGTTCGAACCGGCAACCCTCCGGTTACAAGTCCGAAGCGCTAACCAGTAGGCCACGGCTGCCCCTAAGGTGTGAGTGTGCGTGTGTGTCAGTGTGCGTGTGTGTCAGTGTGTGAGAGAGTGTGTGTGAGTCGTGTTTGGCCTCTGTCAACCCTGCAATGGTCAGTATGAGCAGCTAGAGCTCGTCTTCTGTTTTCAGTGGCACAGTCAAAACACATATTTTCTTTCGAAAGGAGACAGTCCTGCCTGATGGGTTTAAATATAGAAGAGGTTCAAACAATAACAGTGTTGCTCTAATGAGTCATTCAGTATCCCTTATTTATTTGTGTGTGTGTGTGTGTGTGTGTGTGTGTGTGTGTGTGTGTGTGTGTGTGTGTGTGTGTGTGTAGATGTCCAGTAAGACGCGAAAGGGCCTGCCTCATCTCTCTGTTGGCAGCAGCACCCTGGAGGACATCATGTCCAGAGCCTACGACAGCTTCGACATCCAGCTCAGCAACCTGCAGTTCCTCTACAGCAAAGCAGGTATACACCCAAACCCCAGCACACTCATATGTAGACTCGTACACAGAAGCACACCCAGTCCCACATACTCTGTGTTGTTGATGTTGATGTTGTTGTTGTTGTTGTTGTAGACGGGGACTGGCGTGCGGCCCGCAAGCTGAAGCGCTCTGCGCTGCATGTGCTGGAGCCGGTGGACCTGAGGGTGGAGCTGAGTAGAGCCATGGTGGTGACGGACTCCCGCATGCCCAAGTACGAGCCCCACAGCAAACATGCGCTCATGTACCTGTACACACCAACCCGCAAGAGTGCTGCTCTATGTGCTCACTGACACTAATATATTCCCATTGCATACACAAAAATCACCCACTTATTTCACACACACACTTCCTCCCATTTACTGACTTTTACATTGTCAAACATACATGCATAGACACACACGCATGCACGCACACACACACACACACACACAGTCACACACACTTGCACATGCAAGACAAATCCCCTTCGGAGCAGTAAAGGATCACTCGCTCGCTTACTCACTAGCATTATGCTGAGAGCACTTATGGTATTTATTTATTAATTAATTAATTATTATTATTATTATTATTTGTGTGTGTCTAAGGTTTAAGATATCTGGAGAGCTTCCGCTCCTCTCTCTGCGGATCTCTGATGATAAGGTGCGGGGTGTGCTGGCCCTGGTGGACAGCATTCCTCTCCCAGAGAGCCGGCCCACCCCCACCCCCAAACCCAGCGCCATCCAGCTCACACCCAAGGTGAGGCCCACGGGGAGTGTGGGCTGTGTCCGCATACAAGGCCTCCTCCTGAATACCTCAGCCACTCTTACTCACAATTACTCCGATGTTTAGACCATTGGTATGGTAGTTATGTGTGTGTTTTTGTGAGACTGACTTGGTGTTTGTCCTCTCAGCCGTCCAAACATATTATGACCACGCCTCAGGTCAACCCAAGGAAAGGACCCTCCCTCGCTGAGATGCGGTCGTCAATGTTCTACGATGCCAGTAGGTACACGTGCACATACACATACATAAGCTCACACACTTACTGTATATACTATGCTGTATTTGAATCACACAAGTTAATTGATCAACATTTAGAATCATTATTGGTTTCTTATCACCATATCTATAATTGTTAACTGATATTTATCACAAATGGTAATATTTTCTTTGCTGATATGAAGTTGGATACTTAACTCCAACACCACTAAACACCTACCTTGTGTGTGTGTGTGTGTGCGTGCGTATAGTCTCTATAACGTCTATGAGCTCAGAGGAGGAGCTCTTTTTTGATGCTCCCAGCTCACCTGTCAAGGACCAGCCGTTCCTTTTTGAGGTTCCGCCCAGCTCACTGTCGCGCTCCGCATCACTGAGGCAACGCACCATGGCAACCCCCGAACCTCAGAAGAACATGACTGACTTCCTCATATTATTCATGATCCAGAAGGTACATCATGAACTGTGCATGTACTCATACTCCCTCACACACAAAGGTTGTATCAGCCATGGCGGGTTAACGTCACTTCTGTTGACCTTCAAACAAAACAGAGCTAGCGCGCTACTCCCTCCCCCTCCCTCCCGTGCAATTGAAACTCTCCTGAATGCGCGTCAGTTATTGGTTGGAACACTTTATTTTGTCTTTGAGTGGATGGCAACACTTGTTGGTGGCAATTGTTTTTGTGTGCAGATCTCAGAGCCTAGGCTGCCTACAGAGACGTGCTTTTTTGACGGCCTGCTTATGGAGCGGGCAGCTAGCGGATCGTTAGAAAAGATTAGATGAATGATAATTTATGTTGTCTTTTTTGGGCCTGCAATCGCTGATACAACCTTTAACATAATATATAAACACAGACTTGGACATGGTATCATGTGCAAGACATGTTGGCGTGTGTGCTTATGCAGTGGTAAGATTACTTATTTAGAATTGATTAATTATCATAAGTATTGTAGTGAGCACCTTATGTCTGT